>NW_006921597.1:1960872-1979543 GCF_000298275.1 Orycteropus afer afer | reverse complement strand
TCCCATTCTTCTCAATGTTATCCATAATTTATTATGATCTACACAGTTGAATGCTTTTGCATAGTCAATAAATCACAAGTATCCTTTGCTTTCAGCCAATATCCATCTGACATCAATAATGATATCTCTCATCCCATATCCTCTTCTGAATCCAGCTTGCATTTCTGGAAGTTTCCTGTCAATATAATGCTGCAACTATTTTTGAATTATCTTCAGTAAAATTTTACTTGTGTGTGATATTAATGATATTGTTTGATAATTTCCACATTCTGTGGGATCACCTTTCCTTGGAATGGCTACAAATACAGATTTTTCCAGTCAGTTGGGTGGGTAGCTGTCTTCCAAATTTCTTGGCATAGATGAGTAAGTGCCTTCAGTGTGGCATCCTTTTGTTGAGATATCTCAATGGATATTCTGTCAATTCCTGGAGGCTTGTTTTTTGCCAATTCCTTCAGTGCAGCTCAACTTCTTCCTTCAATAACATTGAGTTTTGATCATATGCCACCTCCTGAAATATGTGAATATCAACCAATTCTTTTTGGTACAATGACTCTGTGGATTTCTTCCATCTTCTTTTGATGCTTCCTGCATCATTCAATATTTTGCCCATGGAATCTTGCAATACTGCAACTCAAGACTTGAATTTTCCTTCAGTTCTTTCAGCTTGAGAAATGCTGAGTGTGTTCTTCCCTTTTGGTTTTCTAACTCCAAGACTTTGCCCATTTCATTATAATAATTGACTTTGTCTTCTTGAACTTCTCTTTGAAATTTTTATTTAGCTCTTTTATTTCATTATTTATTCTATTTGCTTTAGCTACTCACCATTCAAGAACAAATTATTGAGTCTCTTCTGACATCTATTTTGGCCCTTTCTTCCTTTTCTGTCTTTTTAATCACTTTTGCTTTCTTAGTGTATGGTGTTCTTGATGTCATCCCACAATTCATCTGGTTTTTAGTCATTGGTGTTCAAAGTGTCAAATCCATTCTTCAGATGGTCTGTAAATTCAGTTCATGGCACGTAACAAAAATAACAACAACAAAAAAAAGATGTTTAAATGTGTATTGAAAGCCAGAGTTCTGTATACCAAGCTATTGCTGTAACAGACTTTTATGATGAGAATGAGGACTACGAAGAACCTTTCATTACTGACTGCACTGGGAAGCTTATAGGAAGAAAATGAAAATGATAGGTTTGAGCATTAATTTCTCACTCAAACAAAGGTCAGAGAGACAAAAATTGTTTTCTGATTTGAAACCAATAAAGCTGAATATCAAAACAAATCTTTGATTCTGTGGATTTCAGAATTATAAAGTAGTTTGATTCCACAATTTCTCCAGGTCTCTTATGTGCCAGTTATGACACTGAAAGTAGAATTGATGTGACTCTGATCATTAGAATCAGGAAATGTGGGTGGAGGAATGAGTCACCTGTGCTCGAGGGCTTAGGACTACAGTCTCGGGACATCTAGGTCAATTGACATAACATAGTCCACAAAGACAATGTTGTATATCCTACTTTGATAGTAGCTTCTGAGGTCTTAAAAGCTTGTGAGTAACCACCTAATATGCAAGTGTTGGTGTCTCCCCATCCACAACAAAGAAGAGTGAAGGAAATCAAAGACTGAAGGAAACAATTAATCCAAAGAACTAATGGACCATGTGAAGAACAGCTTCCACTACCCCGAGTTCAAAAGAACTAGATGGTGCCTGGTTACCACTACCATCCACTCTGATCAACATGACAATAGAAGGTTGTAGACAGAGTAATAGGGGAAAAAAATGTAGAACAGAATTCAAAATCATTTAAAAAAAAGACAAAAGTTACTGGTCTGATGGAGACTGATGGAACCCTGAGACTGTGGCCTTTACACACCCTTCAAGCCTGGAACTGAACCCACCTCTAGGGATCAACATTCAGCCAGAGAGTTAGGTCTATTGAATGAACAATAACACCAGAGAAGAATGCACTCCTCAGGACAATGAAGCATGAGAAACAAAAAGGGCAGCACTTGCCCCAAAACAAATGTCAGAAGGGAGGAAGGGACAGGAAGGAAGGATGGATGGAAATGGGAAACACAGGGAGGAAGTGGGAAGAGTTCTGTTCCACTGTGGAAATTGCAACCAATTTCATGAAACAAAATGCGTATAAACTGTTGAATAGAAAATTAATTACCTCTGTAAACTTCCACCCAAACCACAATAAAATGTTAATTTACAAAAAAAAAAAAAAAAAGGAAAGAAAGAAAGAAAGAATCATGAGTGGATTTGGGCATATGTGGCAACTGTGATCCCCTAAGACCTCCTTTACTTCCCTTGCCAAAAGAAGCAGCCCTTCCTCTCTTACCCAAGTAGTCTAGCTTTCTCTTAATGGAAGATCCTGATCTGAGAAAATTATCTTACAAGTGCTGCTAATTTTCATTAAACTCCTTATTCACCGTCCCTCATTATTTTTCCACTGTTAACTGGAGTTTAATTTCAACATGCCCCAGAGGAATAGTAGCACAAAGTATAACCCAAGAGATTATAACATTCACATACACAAACAAAAAGGAGTTCTACCTTTTACTATTTTATTGACAGAAGCCTTAAGAAAATGTATGAAAATGAATTATTAGATTCTAGACCAAAAAAGAGTGCACATATTGCTGGATCATTTTGAATACATTCACATGGGTGCAGTTATCAGAAATTTTGGGTTGAATGTATTAATTTAAGCAGCCAGGAGTGGCTCTGACAGTTTCTTTGGTTTGTTGGCTGACATCTAAACTCTGCTGTGACTTACATTCAACAAAGTGGATACACCAGAACAATCTCTGGGATAATGTCGAGAGTAGGAGCCAAAGCTTTACAGAGAAAGAATATTGGGGTACATATTTATTATATATGACCTTCTTATCCTACTCCCACAAACAAAGTACTCAAGGAGAGGCCAGAGCACACCCCTTCACCAAGGTGTCTTATGGACTTCATTGATAAAGGGAGTACAAGAATTCTTATAGAGTCTATAGTGGCTGTATCCTGCAGCTTGAAATGGAAATAAAGATACCACTTATTGAAATGGATTTCCTGGTTTTAGTGTGAATTGTGGGATTCTGAAGTGGTAGAGGTCATGTGACTGGGCAGTAAATAATCAGAAAATTTTAATCTGTAGAGATCTTTCCCAAAACCCAAACCCATTGCCATCAAGTCAACTCTGACCCATGGTGACCCTTTAAAACACGGTAGTACTGCCACATAGGATTTCCAAGGCTGTAAATCTTTATAGAAGTAGACTACCTCATCTTTCTCTCAAGGAGCAACCCTACCGCTAACCAAATTCTTTAAGCACTACACCACCAGAGCTCTTTTGCAGTGGCTAAATGAACACAGTGTTTCTGGATCTGAAACAACTAGATATGCAACTGAAATATTACCAGTTCTACACAATATAAAAAACTCATTACAATAGAGAGTCATTCTCAGCCAGTTCTCAGATTCTCTGAACCAACAGATTCAAGGATGTTTGAAGGGTCTGTGACATATATGGATGCCAAATAAAGCCTCTGAGAAGAATCATACTACCCATCCCCCTTTTTTAATAAATGAGCCATCCTCTGTTACAAATAATTCTTCCCTTGACTACTATTGAGACCTAAAGTGTATGAATACCTGGTCATGGGGTATAAAGTGACAATATTATCTGAGCTGTCCACATGAACTACTGTTCTCTGATCCATCAAGTGATAAATGTGGGTGGATGAGTAGCACACTATCACTAAGTGGAGGAGGTATATACAATACTCAGCTCAAAAGAGTCCTAACTAGACACAAATTAACTTCATGACAAAGTGGCTCACACTTCCACATCACTTACTCTACTGCACTGGCACCTTTCTATCCAAATCAAGAAAGTTCTATAAGACTGGTTTACCGGAGAATAAAAATTTGGAACCTGATAAACAGATAGTTTTACATGATATTTTGTCACCAGCCAGTGATGGACTAATATACCATTAATACCCCACTCAGGAGTGGCCCTGAGAGACAATGGAGAAAGTTAATTTTCCCAGTGGGCAGAATCTAGAGCAGTAAATCTGTTGTCTCTTCTGTCTAGAATAAGAGATGACCATAAATATGGATTGATACCAGTTCATGGATAGAAACTAATGATTTTCTCAGGATCTTCAAGGGAATAAGATTGGAATATTGAGGAGAGACTTCTGGCAAGATGGAAAGTAGGCAGACAAGTTGCACAGACTCTGTGCAGCAAAGAAATGAGAAACCAAATGAAACATATACAGAAGATAATCCTGGAACACTGAGCTTTGAAGGGAAGGATAAAGAAGTGGATGAGATACCAGCTAGTAGAAGAACCTGAATGAAAAGAGTGAATAAGGGGACAAGCAAAGCTGTGTGCTGTCAGATGTCCTGACAGCATGGCCAATTTGAATATTACAAGTGGAATTCCAATCTGGGCACCAAACTAAGAATCAACTCTGCTTGTCAAGGGCTGCACAGGCAACTGCACTGGTGGCTGATGACTAGAAATGAAAACAACAAATAAGAAGACAAACAGAGTAGTGGACTGTCAGTTGTCCTGAGGTCACAGCTATTTTGAATATTTGCAAATGGGGTCCAATCTGGAAAGCAACCTAAGAATAGGCTCCGCTTCCTGAGGATAGCCTGGGCAACTGCTCTGGAGGCTGATGACTAAAAAGCAGCTATGCTCACACAACCCAACTCTTCCCACACCACCTGCAGCCCTACTCACTGGGTGAGGGCCACCACTTCCTTCTGCACCAACTGAAGAATGACAGACTGCAGCCAATAACAGATCAGCTCACCTTCAACTGCTCTTGAAGATCTGTGCACACACTCTCATTCTCTATCACACCCACCAGGAGGAGTGGTGAGTGCCTAAGTGCTGCCAACTAGTGAATAGAGGAGCACAATAGCCCTGCTCACTCAGATATATAAAATAATAATAATAAAGGAAAAACATCTCGAGCAAATCATACTAACATATAACCACCAACTAAATATAAATACACCACCACAATGTCTCAGAGACAACAAACCACCCCAGTCCACACAAAGCAGCAAGATAAAGTACTACAAACAAGGGACCAGGATACAGAAAACTTCCCATCCTGAAGAAGAAGCAGCATTAGAACTTCCTGATAAGGAATTCAAAATAATTATATTTAGATTACATCAACAGATTGAGATACAAATCAAGGAAAATGCTGAAAAATTAAGGAAAACACAGACAAAACTCTAGAATAATTTAGGAAAACAATACAAGAACAAACTGACAAATAAAAAATGGGATACCATACAAAAATAACAAATAGAAATCCAGAAGATTAATAGAAATCCAGAAGATTTCAGAAATGGGTAACACACTGAATGGGCAAAAGAGTAGAATTGCATCAATGGAAGACATAACTAGTGAGATTGAAGACAAATCCCTCAATGCTACTTTGTTAAGGGATCAATCAGAAAAAATGGTCAAAACAAAATGAAGAAAGCCTAAGATTATGTGGGATAACATTATGAGGAATAACTTATGTTAAAAACAGGAAGTGACAAAACCGTAGAGAAAGTTGTCAAAGATTTGTTGGTAGAGCATTTCTCTAATATGATGAAAGACAAGAAGATATCCATTCAAGACATTCAGTGAAACCCAAACAGGATAGGCCCTAAAAGAAAATTGCTGAGGTATATCATAACCAAATTCACCAAAATCAAAGACAAAGAAAACCTGAAAGCAGCATGGAAAAAACAAAAAATTTTGTTTGTCTTACAAAGGGCAACCAGTAAGACTAAGCTCTGATTTCTCAGCAGAAACCATGCAGGCAAGAAGGCAATTGTTGTTGTTGTTAGGTGTCATCAAGTCTTCTCTGACTCATAGTGCCTGTATGCCCAGCAGAACAAAACACTGCCCAGTCCCATGTCAGCTCCATGATCCTTGCTATACTTGAGCCCATCACTGCAGCCAATGTGTCAATCCATCTTGTTGAGGGCCTTCACCTCTTTTGTCAACTGTATGACATACTTCTCCAGGGAACGGTCCCTTCTGATAACATGACCAAAGTAGGTGAGATGAAGTCTGGCCATTCTGACTTCTAAGGAATATTCTGCTGCACTTCCTCCAGGACATATTTGTTAGTTCTTTTAGCAGTCCATGGTACCTTCAGTATTCTTCACCAGCACCACAACTCAAAAGCCTCAATTCTTTTTCGGTCTTCCTAATTCATTGTCCAGCTCTAGATATGCAGCTGAAATATTACCAGTTCTATACAATATAAAATTTTATATGAGACAATTGAAAATATTATGACTTGTATCAGGCGCACCCTAGTCCTCAAGGAGACATTTTTGCTCCTCAGCACTTGAAAGAGGTCTTCTGCAGTCGACTTGCCCAATGCTATATAGCGTCTGATGTCCTAACTGATGCTTCCATTCACATTGAATGTAGAACCAAGTAATGTGAAGTCTTTGAAAACTTCAATCTTTTCTCCATTTATCATGATGCCACTTATAGGTCCAGTTGTGAGGACTTTTGTCTTCTTTATATTGAGATGTAATCCATACTGCAGACTGTATTCTTCAAACTTCATCAGTAAGTACAAGTCGTCCTCACTTTCAGTAAGCAAAGTTGTGTCATCAGCGTATCTCGGGTTGTTAGTGGTTCATCCTTCAATCTTGTTGCCATGTTCTTTTTCATATAGTCCAGCTTCTCAGATTATTTGCTCAACATATAGTTTGAATAAGTGTTGTGAAAGGACACAATCCTGATGCACTCCGTTCTTGACTCTGAACCATGCGGTGTCCCCTTGTTCCTTTTGAATAACAGTCTCCTGGTCTATGTACAAGTTCCTCATGCATACAATTAGGTGTTCTGGAATTCCCATTCTTCTCAATGTTATCCACAATTTGTTATGATCCACACAATCTAATGCTTTGCATAGTCAATAAAACACAAATAAACATCTTCCTGGAATTCTTTGCTTTGAGCCAAGATCCATCTGACATTTGCAATGATATCCCTTGCTCCACATCCTCTTCTGAATCTGGCTTGCACCTATGGAAGTTCTCTGTCAATATACTGCTGCAACCACTTTTGAATTATCTTCAGTAAGATTTTACTCAGATATCTTGTAAATGAGATATTAATGATGTTGTTTTATGATTTCCACATTCTGTGAGATCACCTTTCTTTGGAATGGGTACAAATATGGATCTCTTCCAGTCAGTTGGCCAGGTGGCTGTCTTCCAAATCTCTTGGCATAACTGAGTGAGTGTCTCCAGTGGGGCATCCATTTGTTGAAACATCTCAATGAGTATTCCGTCAATTCCTGGAGCCTTGTTCTTCACCAATTCCTTCAATGTAGCTTTGACTTCTTCCTTCAGTACCATTGGTTCTTGATCATATGTCACCTCCTGACACTGATGAAGATCTACCAGTTCTTTTTGGTACAGTGACTGTGTTTCCTTCCATTTTATTTTGATATTTCCTGCATCATTCAATATTTTGCCCATAGAATCTTTCAATATTGCAACTCAAGGCTTAAATTTTTCCTCAGTTCTTTCAGCTTGAGAAATGCTAAACATATTCTTCCCTTTTGGTTTTCTAACTCCAAGTCTTTACACATTTCATTATAGTAATTGGCTTTGTCTTCTTGAGCTGCTCTTTGAAATCTTCTTTTCAGCTCTTTTTTCTTGTCATTTCTTCCATTTGCTTTGGCTACTCTCCACTCAAGGGCAAGCTTCAGAGTCTCTTCTGTCATCCATTTTGGTCTATTCTTTTTTTCTTGTATTTTTAATGACCTCTTGCTTTCTTCATGGATGATGTTCTTGATGTCATCCCATATTTCTTCTTGTTTTTGGTCGTTGGTGTTCAATGCATCAAATCTATTCTTTAGATGGTCTCTAAATTTAGGAGGGGTATATTCAAGGTCATATTTTGGCTCTTGTGGACTTGTTTTAATTGTCTTCAACTTCAGCTGAACTTGCATATGAGAAGTTGATAGTCTGTTCCACAATCAGCTCCTGGCCTTGTTTTGGCTGAAGATATTGAGCTTTTCCATCAACTCTTACCAGAGATGTAGTCTATCTGATTCCTGTGTATTCCATCTGGAGAAGTCAATGTGTATAGCCACATTTTGTGTTGTTGAGAAAAGGTATTTGCAATGAATAAGTCGTTGGTCTTGCAAAATTCTACCATACGAGTTCCAGCATTATTTCTGTCACCAAGGCCAAATTTTCCAACTACTGGTGATTCTTCTATGTTTCCAACTTTTGCATTCCAGTCACCCGTGATAATTAACACACCTTCATTGCACATTAGGTCAATTGCAGACTGCAAAAGTTGATAAAAATCTTCAATTTCCTCATCTTTGCTTTTGGTGGTTGTGCATAAATTTGAATAATAGTTGTATTAACTGGTCTTCCTTGCAGGCATATGGATATCATCCTATCACTGACAGCATTGTACTTCAGGACAGATCTTGAAATGTCCTTTGTGATGATGAATGCCATGCCATTCCTCTTCAAATTTTCATTCCCATCACAGTAGATCATATGGTTGTCTTTTTCAAAATGGCCAAAAACAGTCCATTTCAGCTCACTAATGCCTAAGATATCAATCTTTATGCATTCCATATCATTTTTGACAACTTCCAATTTTCCTAGATTCATACTTTGTACATTCCATGTTCATATTATTAATGGACATTTGCAGCTGTTTCTCCTCAATTTGAGTCATGTCACATCAGCAAATGGAGGACCTGAAAGCTTTATTTTATCCATATCAGTAAGATTGGTTCTACTCTGATGATGCAGAACTTTCCCAGTCTTATTTTGAGAGCCTTCCAACCTAAGTGGCTCATCATCCTGCACTATATCAGACAGTGCTGATTCATATAGTTGCCTACTGCTAAAGGTGCAGGGAGGCCACATCATCTGACCTCCTCTAACCCCACAAGAGGAAGACAGAATCACCATTAGTAGCCCAAGGTCTATTCCTGTGAGGCCAGACATGCTGCCCCCCTCCAGCCTTTTCACCAACCCTGCCAACAACCGTTCCTCCTGCAGCACTCACCACCATTCTACTGGGTTTGATAATTCATTGCAGTGGCCACACAGAACTCACAGATTATGGGTTTATTGGAGAAGCACCAGGCTCCAATTAAAGTTCAGGAAAAATGCTCAGTCTCTCTCCCAGCCCCCTGTCTCTCAGCCACCAGTCTCTTTCAGCAATGCATGTCTCTTGCATCTCTTTCCTAGCAGCACGTGTCTCTCAGGAGCATGTTTCTCTCAGGAGCGCATTTCTCTCAGCAGCACGTCCTTCTCTCAGCAGCATGTCCCACTCAGCCAGCAGTCAAAGAGACTTATGCCTCTAGGAGGTCTCCATTTGAGCCTGGCAGAGTGGCCAAGCCAACCAATCATAACATCAGAGTTCTAAGCACCTGAGAGAGAGCAGAAACCTCCCAGAACATTGCTTTGTGCCATTCCCAACATAAATACCCCACGTGCACAACTTTAGCAATCAGGAGCTCCTCAGTTGCTCATGGCAAATTCCACCTCAGAGTTTACAAAGACTTATGGGTAGAAAAGCCACACTAAGTAATTTACTACACTGCTCCTAGTAATGTAACAGACAGTGTTCCTCTGCTATTCATAAGGTTTTGCATGGCCAATTCTTTGAGAAGTGGATGGCCTCCTCCTTCTTCCTAGTCTGTCTCAGTCTGCAAGCTGTGCCAAAACTTCTGCACCATGTGCAACCCCGCTGGTGCTTGAAACACTGGTGGCACAGCCTCATGCCTCACAGCAACACACCACCAGAGCATGACAAACTGATGACAAGTTTATCTCTCTTAGCTGTTATAAACTTCTTCACCCTCCCCTTACCTGGATAAATGCTCCTTGCTCACTCTGTCCTAGATGCTCTCCTTTCCTTTTCTCTCTGTTTTTCCTGCTGCTTGAGGGTTAGGGGCTGGGTCACTTCCATTACCTGGATGCCTCTACCACTTGCTTGCATTGTCCTGGATGGCCTCTCAGTAGGATGATACATATAAAATACTGAATTAAAAAATTGCCAACCAAGAATTATATACCCAGCAAAATTGTCCCTTAAATTGATAATGAAATTAAGACTTTTCCCAACAAACAATAATTAAGGAAATTTTTTAAAACAAGACCAACTTTACAAGAGATGTTAAAAGAAGTCTTTTGGACAGAAAGCAACAAAAGAAGAAAACTGATGATTAACACACATGACAACATAACCCAGAAACCAATCCAGTTATAGAAGTATCCAAAGTAAAATATGCTTACAAGAGTGTAAACAGAGAACTAGAGCCTTCAGTTGGTAAATGATGCCAACTACAAACCAGAAGGAAGGAATAAATTGTTTAAATACAGAGCTTCTAAATGGAGAGGAAGTCAAGATAATTGTGAGATAGAACAGATTGTTCTAAACTTGGGAAGAAAATCATAAATTATAAATTTCCTTGGGGGTAAACTCAAAGAAAATTAATAAACCTTTGCATCAAAATAAAAAGAGGAGAGGCACAAATGTTTAGCAAATACAAAAATAATAGCAATGAAGGAAATTATAATACAATTCATAAACAAAATTACCTCAGCACAGAAAACTATGTGAAACAAAAGAAGCACCATCACCATGAAAAAAAATATATATATAACAAAATGACAACAATAAAGTCATACTTGTTGATAATTCCATTGAATGCAAATGGATAAAATGCACCACTCAAGAGACAGAGAGTTGCACACTGGATAAGAAAACATGACCTATCAATAAGCTATTTACAAGAGACTAACCTCAGACATAAAACAAAAACAGACAGAACCAAAGTTTGGAGAAAGATATATCAAACAAATGACAATCAGAAAAGAGTAGGAGTAGTGATATTAGTTGCTGATAAAATATATTTTAAGACAAAAACCACCACAAGAGACAAAAAAGGATATAATGATTAAAGGAAAACTGAACAGGAGGACATAACCATAAAAAATACCTATACACCCAATGAAGAGCCCCAAAATACATAAATAAAACTTTAACAGAATTGAAGAGATGACTCCACAGTAATAGTAGGAGCATTTTATACATTTTCAATGAAAGATAAAATGACTAGAAAGAAACTCAATAAGAAACTCAATAAAGACACAGACAAACTAAACAATAAAATCAACCAATTTGACCTTATAGGTGTCTACAGAGCCTTAACCCAACAGCAGCACAATATACATCCTTTTCCAGTGCACATGGAACATTCTCCAGGATAGACCACATGTTAGATCACAATACAAGCCTCAATAAATTTAAAAACATTGAAATACTGCATAGCATCTTCTCAGATCACAATGTTATAAAATTAGAAATCAACAACAGGAAGATCACTTGAAAAAAGCAAACACATGGAAAATAAATAACACAGTCTTAAAACTACTGGGTAATAGAAGAAATAAAAAGGAAATTAAAAATTTCCTTGAATCAAATGAGAATGAAAACACAACATAACATTTTTGGGACACAGCAAAATGAGTGTTCAGAGGACAATTTATACTAATAAATGCACACATCAAAAGAGAAGAAAGAGCCCAAATCAACACCTTTATTCAACATCTCCAAAAACTAGAAGAAGAGCAACAACAGAAAAAAAAAAAAAAAAAAGCCCACAGTCACCAGAAGAAGAGAATTAACAAAGATTCTAGCACAAATAAATCAAACACAAAATAGAAGGACAATAAACAAATATATTTACAAAACTATAAGTTGGTTCTTTGAAAAGATTAATAAAATAAACAAACCACTGGCAAACTTAACAAAAGAAAAGAGGGAGAAGATGCAAATAACATTAATAAGAAATGCATGATGTCACAACAGAATCAACCAAAATAAAAAGGGTAATACCAGATACCATGAAGAATTGTACTCCAATAAATTTGAAAACCTGGAGGAAATGGACAGATTTCTAGAAACACACTATTTACCTAAACTGACACAGACTAAGGCAGAAAATTAGAACAGACCCTTAAAAGAAGAAATTGAACAGATCATAAGAAAAAGTTACTAACAACAACAAAATGGCCTTAAATTTAAAAAAAATAAAAAATTCCAACCAGGCACAGGGAAAAGGAAAAATGCTGAAAACTAAGACCTGGGAAGGGGAAGATTAAGAATAATAATGAAAAGGACAAAAGTATCAGTAATATTAGTTATTTTAAAACAGACAAATACAAGCAAATTAATCACCAGAAAAAAGAAAGCGAAAAAGAAAAAATAAAAATAAAAAAAAGAGAAAAGAAAGAAAAAATCGGTGGAGGACAGGACAGGGCACCCAGGCTCCATCTGAGCACACAGAGTGTGATGGAGTTCCTGTGTGCCCAGAAGGTAGGTGGGAGTGGAGGATGGCTGCATCTCTGTTCACCAAGTGGGTGTGGGGTATAGGAGTAACAAGATGAGTGTTGTACCTTTTCAATCTTGCAGGTCCCTAGTGTCCTTGGGGTTGCTGGAAAGCAGAATGTGTTCTTAAGCCCCAGGAATCTGTGAGAACACTGTCTCTTTAAATATCCAAAATAGTCAAGCTGCTTTTTAAACCTTCAAAATGGCGGCACCCTCTGGACTAGCAAAAGTCCACAGCTCAGCCCACCTTTCTCTTCACTTTCTCTGTTTGTTTCCCAGCGACCATGCACAGTCCTCCGTGCAGTCCCTGACTAGCAGGGTGATTTTTAGGTTAATTGTTAGGTCCTACCACCACTTGGGAATCTCCAAGCTGTCTGTGCCATCAGGATCTCTCAGGATCGCTGCCAAACTGCAGCTCCATTTGTCTCCTTTTTTGTTTTTTTCACACAAATTCTTCTGGTGGTTGGGGTTTAGTCCACTTCTGTATCCTACCCTTCAAGGTTCAGGGGTCCAGGATTATCTTCTGTGTCTGTGTTAATTGGTTTCCCTTTTCTTTGTTGAAGAGGGTCTGTGCAGTCTTTCTGCCTAGTCCGCCATCTTGCCAGCCAGTCCGGCTTGCAAGCTTTTAAGATCCCAGTCGCTACTTGCCAAAGTAGGATGTGGAATCATGTTTTGTGTAGTGTGTTATGCCAATTGAGCTTGATGTCCCCTGCAACTACAGTCCCAGACCCAGAGGTTCAACTACTCGCTCCCTCTGGGTAGCTGGCTGTGGCCAAGAAGTGACTACAACCTTGTCTCTTGTCAGTTCTACTATACCCCTGGGAATTCTTACAGAACATACAAACAAACTTGTAGATCCATTGTCTCCCAACCCTATACATGGTCTTGGGCATACTCCCCACTGCATAGACATACCTAATAGTTCAGCCTGTCCACTCATCTATCCACCTGTATACCCATGTTTGCCTTCACTGACAATGCAGTACTATATGTGCAAAAGGGTTCATCTTTGTTGTCTGCACCTCCCATGTATCTCTCTATGTTTTCCTCTTCCTCAATGTCACCATGTTGATCACTCACATTTGGTACATTGCCCTTCTCTTCACCCAAATCAATATTTATCTCTATCTATCTAACAGCATTCCCTCCCCTCCCCTCCCACCCCTGGTAACCAACAAAGAAAATATATAAACCTTTCCTTGACTTTTACAATAACAGACTAATACAATATTTGTCCTTCTGTGATTGAATTATTTCACTTAGCACAATGTCCTCCAAGTTAATCCATGTTATGTGGTGTTTTGCAGATTCTACATTATTCTTTAGGGTTTCATAGTATTCCATTGTGTGTATGTTTGGTTATCCATTCCTCAGTTGATGGACACCTAGTTTGTTTCCATCTTTTTGCTATTGTAAATAGTGCTGTGATGAATATGGATGTATATATGTCTGTTCTTGTCATGGCTCTCACTTCTTTAAGATATATACCTAGTAATGGAATGGCTGGGTCAAATGGTATTTCTATTTCCAACTTTTTAAGAAATCACCATACTGCTTTCCACTATGGTTGTATCATTTTACAGTCCCACCAGCAGTATATGAAAGTCCCAATCTCTTCGCATCTTCATCAGCATTTGTTATTTTCAGTCTTGTTGAACTTTGCTACTAGTGCTGGGGCAAGATGGTATCTCACTGTTGTTTTCAAAAATTAAATTCTTGTGTGTATCAAAGTACTTCTTCAAAAGAATAAAAAGATAATCCATAGATTGGGAAAAAATATTTAGCCACATCATATCTGACAAGGGACTTATCTCTAAAATTTATAGAAGACTCCAACTCTTCAACATTAAAAAGAAAAATAATCTAATTTTAAAAATGGACAGAAGACATGAATAGACACTTCACCAAAGAATATATCCAGGTGGCCAGCAAACACAAGAAGAAATGTTCGTGATTATTATCCATTACAGAGATGCAAATCAAAACAACCATGAGATACCATCTCACCCAAGCACTAATCACAAAGTTGAACAAGACAGAAAATAACAAATTCTAGTGAAAATGTGGAGAGATTGGGACTCTCACACACAGCTGGTGGAACTGTAAAATGATAAAACCACTGTGGTGATCAGTGTGCTGATTCCTTAAAAAGTTGGAAATAGAGATACCATATGATGCAGCAATCCCATTAAGAGGTACATATCCTAAAGAAGTGAAAGCCAGGACACAAATAGATATATGGACACTCATGTTCATTGCAGCCCTATTCACAATAGCAAAGAGATGGAAACAACCTAATTTGCCCATCAATGGAGGACTGGATAACCAAATTATGGTACATGCACACAATGGAATATTATTCAACACTAAAGAATAATATAGAATCTGCAAAACACCTTATAATGTGGATGAACTTGGAGTTCATTATGCTGAGTGAAATAAGTTAATCACAGAAAGACAAATATTGCATTAGTCCACTATTGTGAAAAATCAATGAAAGGTTTACATATGGAAGGAGTTTTCTTTGTTGGTTACCAGGGATGGGGCTGGGGGGGTGGTGGATTGCTAGATATGTAAGAGACAAGTATTGATTTGGGTGAAGGCAAAGGTAATATACCAGAAGCAAGTGATCAGCACAATAATAATAAGGAAAAGGGAGACACAGAGCATTGCATATGAGTACAGACAACAAAGATAAACACTTTCACATACACAATACTGCATTATCAGTAATAACAACCATTAATTGACAGATAAGTACATAGGCAGACAGCCTGATTGATCAAGTATGTCTAAGAAAAAGGGAATATACCCATGACCATACATAAGTTTGGCAGATGATATTTCTACATACTTGTTTGTATGTGCTATAAGAATACCCATATAAATAGACCAAATGGGACAAAGTTATGATAACTTTTACCCACAGCCAACCACCTTGAAGGAACGAGTTGTTGGTCCCATGGACTGGGGACCATGGTTGTGAGGAACATCAAGCTCAATTACCATAACATACTATAAAAAACATTGTTCTACATCCTACTTTAGTGATTAGGGGTCTTAGAAGCTTGCTAGTGGCCATCTAACATGCAACAATTGGTTTCTCAATTGGTTTCTCCTCATTTTGAGCAAAGAAGAATGAAGAAAACCAAAGATATTTGCAATCAATTACTCCAAGAGACTAGTAGACCATACAAACCTCAGGCTACATGACCGTAAGAACAGAAGAGCTAGATGGTTCCCTGCTACCATTGTCAACTACTTGGAAAGTGTTCATTGTAGGAGATCCTGGGTAGAGTGCCTTGATCATTTGTTGCTAACCTCTCCTTTACTGTATATTGCATTTCCCTTCACCCAAGTTAATACATGTCTACCCTCTAGTTAGTGATTTACCCTCCCTTGCCCTCCCATCCCTGATCATCTTCAAGAATGCTTCCTTATGTGTGTAAACTTTTTCTTCACTTTTTATTGTTGTGGTCTCATACCATATTTATCCTTCTGTGATTGACTGATTTCACTCTAAAGGTCTTCCATGATATAATATGTTTTACATATTCATCATTACTCTTTAATGTTGTGTTCTATTCCATTGTGTGGATGTACCATAGTTAGTTTATCCATCCATCCCTTTTGGGGCAAGTAGGTCGATATTGTGAATAATGCTGCAATGAAAAATATAAAATCATTAAATCAAGACAAAACAAATCAAAACATAACTAACAGTTAAAGACAACTTCAAAATGTCTAGGAAACAACAGGAAACCTCAAGTCAAATTAAAAAAAAAAAAAAACAGGATAAGACGATAGAAACACAATCCCAAACAAAAGTCTCATTAAACGTGGAGGAAGAGGAGGCAATAGAATTATTTGAGAAGGAATTTAGAAGGTATGTGTATAGAATGCTACGAGAGCTTAAGGAAACCCCCCAAAAACCAAGGAGAACAGAGACAGTACCCTGGAAGAACTCAGGAAAACCATTCAAGAACAAAATAACAAGATTAATACACAATCAGAACACATACAAAAACAGCAGTTAGAAATCCAGAAGATGAATCCTAAAATTACAGAATTACACAACACAGCAGAAGTACAAAAGAATAGGCTAGAACTGGCTGAAGAGTGCATTTCCCAACTAGAAGATAAATCCCTTGACACCAGCCTGTATGAAGAAAAATGAGAACAAAGATTTAAAAGAAATGAAAAGAACCTAAGAGTTATATAGGACAACATGAAAAGAAACAACATATGCCTCACTTGAATTCCAGAACAAGAAAAGGTGGTGGTGGGGGGAAACACTGAGAAAATTGTGGAAGACTTACTAATAGAAAATTTCCCCCATATTATGAAGGAAGAAAAGATATTTGTCCAAGAATCCCATACAGGATAGATTCCAAGAGAAAATCACTGAGACATATCATAATCAAACTCTCCAAAAACAAAGACAAAGAAAGAATCTTGCAAGCAGCCCGGGGGGGCGGGGAGGATCACTTATAATAATCAAACAGTTAGGCTCAGTTCTGATTACTTAGCAGAAACCATGCAGGCAAGAAGGCAATGGGACGGCATATATAAAACACTGAAGAAAAAGAGCTTCGAACCAAGAATCCTATATAGAGTCAAATTGTGCAACAAATATGAGGGTGAAATCAAGACATTTTAAGACAAACAGAAATTAAGGAATTTGGTGAAAACCAGATCAACCCTACAAGAAATGCTCAAGGAGGTCCTTCCAATAGAGAAGCCACAACAGAGAACAACAAAATCAGGACACGTGACATCAACAGTAAAACCAAATCAGAAATAGATGCTCAAAATAAGACCATAAAACATTGTACACTAAAAAACAAGGAAGTCAATCTGCACATGACAACAGCCACTAACCAAATAGGGGGAATAAAAGTTCTAGGTACAAAACTTCCAAATGGAGAGGAAAACAGGACAATGTCCTCATAGAACACACTGTTCCAAAAATATAGATGCAAGAATTCCCTCCAGCGTATCCACAAAGAAAATTAACAATCCACCTAAGCAAACCCAGAAAGAAGGAAAACATATGGGCATAAAACCAGCAATAAAGAAGAAAAGAGAGAAAATTCTTGACAGCAAAATGAACTCAGCACAGAAAAGTATATGCACCAAGGAAACTCCAACAACATGACAAAAAAACAAAACAATAGAATGGCAGCAATCAATTTATATCTATCACTAATTACATTCAATGTGAATGGACTAAATGCACCAGTCAAGAGAAAGAGAGTGGCAGACTGGACAAGAAAAGAAGACCCATAGATATGCTGCCTACAAGAGACTCACCTTAGACACAAAGATAAAAACAAAAGTTAAGGGGTGGAAAAAAAAATATACTAAGCTAAGGGTAACCAAAAAAGAGCAGGAATGGAAATATCAATTTCTGATAAAATAGACTTAAGGTGAAAAACAACATAAAGACAAAGGTCACATTGTATGATGCTGAAAGGGTCAATTGACAAAGAAGACATTATGATAACAAATATCTATGTACCCAATGAAACTGCTCCAAAATACATGAAGCAAATATTAATTGAATTGAAAGAGAAAGTAGACAACTCTACACCAGTAGTAGGAGACTTTAACACACCAGTTTCAAGGAGGGACTGATCAACTAGAAAAAAACTCAACAAAGATACAGAAGAACTTAACAACACAATCAACCAACTTGACTTCATAGACATATATAAAGCACTCCGCCCAACAAAAGCACAGTTCACATTCTTTTCCATTGTGCATGGTTGATTCTCCAGAATAGATCGTATGTTCAGACATAAAACAAGCCTCAATGAACTCAAAAACACTAAAATACCACAAAGCATCTTCTTGGACCACAATGCTATAAAATTAGAAATTAATGATAGGAAGAACAAGGGAGAAACATCAAACGTGGAAGTTAAACAACACACTGGTCAAAAACTGCTGGGTAATAGAAGAAATAAAAAGTGAAATAAAAAAATTCCTAGAGACAAATGAGAATGAAGCTACATCTTACCAGAATCTATGGGACACAGTGAAAGCAGTACTCAGAGATCAGTTTATAGCAATAAATGCATACATCAAAAAAAGAGGAAAGAAACAAAATCAACACTCTAACTCAATAACTACTCCCTTGTTACCCTCCTGAGAGGGACCGGGTCTCCGGGAGCAAGGTAAGCACGGGCGGGCTGGTGCTTACTCACTGATCTGCACTGAACACTTTCCCTTGTTACCCTCCTGAGAGGGA
>NW_006921597.1:1953959-1957917 GCF_000298275.1 Orycteropus afer afer | reverse complement strand
GGATGTCATGCTTGGTAGGGTGGAGGGTCAACGAAAGAGGGGGAGGCCTTCAACGAGATGGATTGATATGGTGGCTGCAATGATGGGCTCGAGTATAGCAGGGATTGTGGGGCTGGCGCAGGATCGGGCAGTGTTTCGTTCTGCTATGCATGGGGTCGCTATGAGTCGGAAATGACTCAACAGCACTTAACAACAACAACAACTCAATAACTCCAACAATTAGGAAAAGAGCAATGAAACAATCCTACAGTATCTAGAAGTAAGGAAATAATAAAGATCAGAGCAAAAATAAATGAAACAGAAACCAAAAAGCAATAGAGAAAATCAACAAAGCAAGAAGCTGGTTCTTTGAAAAGATTAACAAAATTGACAAACCATTGGCAAATCTAATGAAAGAAAAGAAAGAGAAGATGCAAATTACAAGAATAATAAATGAAAAGGGTGTCATCACAACAGAACCAACTGAAATAAAAAAGATACTGACAGAATATTATAAAGAACCGTACTCCAACAGATTTGAGAACCTAGAAGAGATGGACAAGTTTCTAGAAACACAAGACCTTCCTAAACTATCCCACTCAGAGATAAAATACTTGAACAGACCCATAACAAAGGAAGAAATTGAACAGATCATAAAAAAAAAACTACCCACAAGAAAAGATCTTGCCCCTAGTGGCTTCACTGAAGAATTTTACCAAATATTCAGGGAAGAATTGACACCTATACTACTCAAGCTATTCCAGAACATAGAAAAAGATGGAATATTCCCAAACTCATTTTATGAAGCAAGCATAACCCTGAAACAAAACCAGGAAAAGACACCACTGAAAATGAAAACTCAAGACCAATATCCCTCATGAACATAGATGCAAATATCTTCAACAGAATCCAACAACATATCAAAAAAATATATATTCTGACCAAATGGGATTCATACCAGGTATGTAAGGATGATTCAACATCAGAAAAACAATCAATGTAATCCACCACATAAACAAAACAAAACAAAAGAACCATATTATATCATATCAATTGACTCAGAAAAGACATTTGACAAAATCCAACACCCATTCCTATTCAGAACTCAGAGCAAAATAGGAATAGATGGGAAACTTCTCAACATAACAAAGGACATATATGCAAAGCCAACAGCCAACATTATTATTAATGGAGAGAGACTCAAAGCATTCCCCTTATGAATGGGAACCAGACAGTGATGCCTTCTATCACCACTCCTATTTAACATTGTATTGGAAGTCCTAGTCAGGGCAATAAAGCAAGAAAGAGAAATAAAAGGCATCCAAATTGGCCGAGAGGAGGTACAACTATCTCTATCTGCAGATGACATGATCCTATACATAGAAAACCCAAGAGGCTCAGAAAAAAAAAAAAAAAAAAAAATGCTTCTGGAACTAATAGAGAGGTTCAGCAAAGTGGCAGGATACAAGGTCAACATACAAAATTCAGTTGGATTCCTCTACACCAACAAAGAGATCTCTGAAAAAGAAAGAAGAAAAACAATACCATTTACAATAGCTAAAAAATTAAATATCTAGGAATCAACCTTACCAGAGACACAAAAGCCCTATACAAAGAAAACTATACAACACTACTACAGGAAACAAAAAGGGGTCTACATAAATGGAAGAACCTGCCTTGTTCATGGATAGGTAGACTGAATATTGTGAAAATGTCAACATTATCTAGGCACTACACCATCAGACCTCCTACCTAAAGCAATCTACACATTTAATGGAATCCCGATCCAGATACCAACAACATTTTTTAAGGCCATGGAAAAAACAATTACTAACTTCATATGGAAAGGAAAGAGACCTCAGATAAGCAGAGCACTACTAAAGAAGAAGAACAAAGTGGGAGGTCTCACACTCCGGGATCGCAAAACCTACTGTACAACCACGGTAGTCAAAAGAGCATGGTAATAGTACAATGACAGATAGACAAATGGAACAGAATTGAAAACCCAGAAATAGACCCATCCATCTATGGACAGTTGATCTTTGACAAAGGTCCAAAACACATTAAATGGGGAAGAGATAGCCTCTTTAACAAATGGTGGTGGCAAAATTGGATATCTACTTCAGAAAAATGAAACAAGGCCTATACCTCACCCCACACAAAAACAAGCAAGTTGGATCAAAGAATTAAGTGTAAAACCCCAAACTACAAAATTCATCAAAAATAAAATATGGGCAAATGTAGGAGCCCTAATTTACAGCATAAATAGACTATCAAACATAACCCAGAATGCACAAGAGGTGGAAGAGAAGCTATATGATTGGGACCTTTTAAAAATTAAATTCTTATATGCATTGAAAGACTTTTTCAAAGGGGTAAAAAGAGAACTTATGGTTTGGGAGAAAATATTTGCCTATGATATCTGACAAAGGACTTATGTCCAAAATCTATAGAAAACTTCAACACCTCAACACCAAAAAGAAAAACAATCCAATTTAAAAATGGGCTAAGGACATGAATGGACACTTTACTAAAGATGATATCATGGCAGCCAACAAACACATGAGAAATTGCTTGTGATCTTTAGTCACTAGAAAGATGCAAATCAAAACAATGATGAGATACTACCTCACCCCAGCAATAATAGCAAAGTTCAACAGGACAGAAAATAACAAATGCCAGCAAGGTTGCAGAGAGATGGAACTCTCATATACTGCTGGTGGGACTGTAAAATGGTACAACCATTGTGGTAAATGGTATAACATTTCCTTAAAAAACTGAAAATAGAAATATCATTTGAACCAGCAAATCCATTATTAGGAATATATCCTAAAGAGGTGAGAAGCAGGACATGAACAGACATATGCCCACCTATGTTCCTCACATCACAATTCACTATAACAAAGAAATGGAAACAAGCTAGATGCCCATTAACAGATGAGTGTTGTTGTTGTTGTTATTGTTATGTGCCGTCAAGTCGGCCCCGACTCATATCGACCCCTCCTTCGGTTTCTGAGGCAGTATCACTACGGAAGTAGGATTGCCCAACCTTCCTTCTGAGGAGTGGCTGGTGGATTTGAACCGCCAGCCTTCTGGTTAGCAGTCAAGTGCTTTTGCCACTATGCTACCAGAGCTCCTGAGTAGATAACCAAATTATGTACATTCACACAGTGGAATACTATGCTACATTAAAGAACAATAAAGGATATATGAATCATTTCACAAAGTGGATGTGCCTGGAGGACATTATCCTGAGTGAAATAAGTCAATTGCAGAAGGACAAATATTATTTGAGCCCAATACTGTAAAAAGACAAGGAAAGGTTTGCTTAAGGAAGGGAACTCACTCTGTAGGTTACAGGGGATGGGAGAGAAGGAGGGAATAATTTCAGGCTAGTCGGGGGCCACATGCTGAGGTGGGTAAGCGGAAGGATGGTATGGAAAGAGTCTGTGACCACCATGATAACAGTGGGGAAAGGGGGGACACCGAATTGTGCATATAAGATATAGACAACAGAAGCTAATACCACTATATCCACAATACTGCATTACCATTAACACCAAACATCAGGCTACAGACAAACACATAAACATCTGAGAAGATCAGATGGGGGTCAGTGAACAGGATTATACTCTAGACCAAGCATAGGTTCAACTGAGGTTAATCTTGCACAGATAGCAGTGATACAAAATACCCACAATCCTTACAGAAGCAACAGAAGACAGACATAGAGCAATCTGTCACAGACACCCAGACACTGTGGGAGAGAGATCCAACAGATCTGCCGACTCAGGAGCGTAGTATGGGGGACACCAGACTCAATTGGACCAACAAAATAAATAAAAATCTTGTTCCACAACCTACATTGGTGAGTAGCGACTAGGGTTTTAAAAGCTTTTGATTGGCCATCTAAGATGCAGTTAATGGTCTCCTATCATCAGGAGCTCTGGTGGCATAGTGCCTAAGGCACTTGACTGCT
>NW_006921597.1:1948927-1949480 GCF_000298275.1 Orycteropus afer afer | reverse complement strand
AAAAAAAATGTATTGACCCATGTCACTTCAGTATTGTGTATTTCACTGTACATAAATTATATTTCAATAAAGTGTATTTTTTTAAAAAAAATCATAGGACTGGAGGATTGCAATCTTTGAAACACTTGAAATAAATTCATTATGCCAAAAGGTAGGTCTGACAAGAAATGTAAGTGCATTTCAAAAGCATTTGAGTAAATGATGATTTATGTAGTTATCAATGACTTTATGATTCTAGCTCTTAATTAAAAGATTCCAGGTCCTGGAATTAAATTGGCTACAGAAGGAGCAATGGTATGGATGAACCATATGTAGAAATGTTTTCAAATAGCTCATGAATTAGAAAAGTTTAACAACTATCAACATAATCAAAACATTACCTCTAATAACATATTACACAAAACTTTGTTCCACCTCCTACTTTAGCAAGTAGGAACTGGGATCTTAAAAGCTTGCATCTGCCATCTAGATGCAACGATGGGTCTCTCCTTGTCCAGAGCAAAGAAGAATGAAGAAAACCAAAAATTCATGGAAACAATTAGTCCTAGCAACT
>NW_006921597.1:1944120-1948687 GCF_000298275.1 Orycteropus afer afer | reverse complement strand
CTGAGGTAGATACACTCCTTGGAGAGAACACTCATGGGAGAAAGAAGGGCTGCTTATGCACAGGGAGACAGCTCAGGGGGCAGGAGTTCATGGAGGGATGGACACAGGGAAGAGGTAACTATCAGGAGGAAGTAGGAGGGGAGCTGTTGCATTGTGGTAAATTGTGTAAAATGTCATGAGACAAAGTGTTTGTGAACTGCTGTATGGAATGTTAATTTGCTCCATAAATTTTCACCCAAATCACAATAAAAAAAAAAAAAAACCTCTAATCCATTTACTATCCCTCTTTTTATTCCCCTCCCTCTCTATTTCAGATTAAAATACAGAAGGGAAACTTCCAGCACTGGATGCCTTCCTTTGATTGATGACCAGAGGTCAAGATTCCCCAGCACTTCTGATGAATGTATGTAATTTCTTGGTTCTCTGTTATTTAAATTCTGCAAATGAGATGATGCAGATGAGCAGAATTGTAGTTCCTTCTCATTTGCATTTTGTTAGCTTTATGACAGTTTTCCCACCACTCATCTGTCAGTTTGTCATACTGTGACTTGTGTGTTGCTGTGATACTGGATGATGTGGGTGGAGTAAAGTTTTCCAGACCTTCACTTTGCAACACAAAATGAGAAGAAATGGCTACAAACATCTATTAATAATCAGAAAGTAGACTATATAAAGTGTGAATATAGGAAAATTAGAAGTTGTCAAAGATGAAATGGAACACATAAAGATCAGAATCCAAGGCATTACTGAGCTGAAATGTATGGTATTGGCCCTTTTGAATCAGACAATCATGTGGTCTACTATCACGGGAAAGAGGAATTAAAGAGGAATGGTGTTGCATTCATCATCAAAAAGAACATTTCAAGATCTATCCTGAAGTACAGTGCTGTCAGTGATGGGATAAAGCTGTATGCCTACAAGGAAGACTGGTTAATATGACTATTATTCAAATTAACACACTAACTACTAAAGCCAAAGATGAAGTAATTGAGGATTTTTACCAACTTTTGCAGTCTGGAATTGACCAAACATGCAATCAAGATGTGTTGGTAATTACTGGTGATTAAAATGGGAAAGTTAAAACAAAGAAGTATTATTGGTAGTTGGAAAAATATGGCCTTAGTGGTAGAAAAGATGCTTGAGATTGCATGATAACATTTTGCATGACCAATGACTTGTTCATTGCAGATACTTTTTTTAAACAATGTGAATGATGACTATGCACATGGACTTTGCCAGATGGAATACACAGGAATCAACTTCACTACATCTGTGGAAAATAACAATGGAAAAGCTCAACATCATCAGTTAGAATAAGGTTAGGGGCTATCTGTGGGACAGATCATCCATTGCTCATATGTAAGTTTAAGTTGAAGCTGAGGAAAATTAAAACAAGTACATAAGAGCCAAAAATGACCCTGAGTATATCCTATCTGAATTTAGACACCATCTGAAGAATAGATGTGATGCACTGAACACCATCGACTGAAGGTCAGATGAGTTGTGGGGTGACATGAAGGACATCATACATGAAGAAAACAGAAGGTCATTGAAAACACAGGATGGGAAGAGAAGACCAAAATGAGTATCAGAAGAGACTCTGGAACTTGTTCTTGAGAGGAGACTAGCTAAAGCTACTAAAGTGCACCTGACCCAAGCCATGGTATTTTCAATAGCCTCACATGCATGGGAAAGTTGTATGATGGATAAGGAAGACCACAGAAGAAGTGATACATGTGAATTGTGGTGTTGCTGAAGAATTTTGAATGTACCATGGACTACTAGAAGAACGAACAAATCTGTCTTGCAAGTACATTCAAAACGCTCCTTAGAAGCAGGAATGGTTAGACTTCAACTCTTGTATTTTGGTCATTTCTATTGGTTCCCATTAGTCAGCTCTGAGTTTCTTAGAGTCTCCCATAAGCTATCTCAAAGGGACTCAATTTGAGTGTGCTTGTAGGTGCAATCATCACTCTTAACAGGCCTATGGATAAAACTTGAGTTCGCGTAAGATGTGTTTCCTGACATAGCTTAGCAATTTGTCTCTTCAGGCTCTTATTCATTCTTTCCAATATCAGTAAAATCCACCTGCCAGTCTTCTCCTGCTGCCATACTCTGTACTTGGACTTCTGGAGTGGGGTGAGCTGAATTCTTGGGGTTGTTGACAGCACAGATGACACAGACTTGGGTTACTTGGAATATAGTTTTTTTGAATACTAATACCCACTATAAGTCTTGAGGCCCATTCAAACATAAGTTCCTTCCTCAAGTGTGTGGGGTCATGTGATCGTTTTAGTACAGTATACAAAAATTTCTGAGGGACTAATATTTATCTGGTTGGTGTCTCTTTTCTACCCATTATGATCCACTATCATTTCCCACTCTTCTGCTCTTTTTAAGTCTGTACCTTTGCAGCATGGTGTCCAGGTAGGAAGGCAAAACTGGAGTATCAAGGCTCCTTCTATTGGAAGGAGACTAGCAAGGCATGAATAGTCTGCATAGTTCTATGGCAAGAGGCCTGAGCCCTGTTGAGCAGCTATCTTGGCCTCTACATCAGCAGTCCTGTAGGCCTGGGTGATCTTAGATTGCCTATTTGATATCCTTTGCAGTGTATAATGACAATCTTTTATAGGCACAGTGAGGACAGTTAGGAATTGATGTATGGCAGCAGCATGTTTAATTGGCATATTTTCTGAAGATAGCAGCCCTCTCTCCTTCTAAATACCTCATGGTCATGGATAATTCCAAAGATATATTTTGAGTCTATGGAGGCATTGGTCTGGTGGTCAGTGGCCAAACAAAGCCCTGATGAGAGCAAAGAGATCAGCCTTTTGAGATAATGTATTGGGAGGAAGTGGTTGAGCCTTCACTACTGTGTGTGTATCCAATGTGGCATACCCAGATCTGTGTTGCCCATCTTCAACAAAGCTACTCTCATTGATGAAGTATTCATCATCAGGGTTATCTAGTGGCTGATCTCTTAGGTCTATCCTGCTAGAGTAAATTTCTCTACAACTTGAATGCAATTGTGCTGTTCTTCTGATGAGGAGGGCAGTGGAATTCCTGGGTTGATATTGGAAGTTGTATTTCATGTTACCTGGAGATTGTGCCGCAGAGAGGCCTGGTATTTGGCCATTTTCCCCATGGTTATCCACAGCCCTTCTTTTTGTTCAAGAATGACAAGAACAGAGAGAAACTTGTCGATGATGATGGGCTGTCCTACAGTAAACTTCTCCACTTCTTCAAAATGGATACTGATGATGGCCATGATTTAAGACAAGGGGGCCACTCCTTAGCCATGATGTCAATGCCTTTGGAGAAGTGGGCAACTGGTTCCTTCCAGTGTCCTAATAGTTGAGTGAGGACTCCTAAGATCAGGATTTGCCTCTTGTGAACAAAAAGTTAATAATCTTTGGTTAAATCGGAAAGGCTCAGGGCAGGGGATGTCATGAGGTGTCACTTTACTTTAGTTTGAGGAAGGCCTGCTCACGTTCAGGGATCCATTCTAATGGGTCAGAGTCTTTCCAATGGAGGGCTTCATACAGAAGTTTGGCTATCAGTACAACATTGGGAATCCAGATGCAGTAAAACCCAGCCATGTTCAGGAAGAATTCCACTGCTAATCAAAAGGATTGTGGTTTGAACCCACCAGCTACTCTATGGGAGAAAAATGAGGCAGTCTGCTTCCATAAAGATTTACAGCCTTGGAAACCCTCTAGACAGTTCTACTTGTCCTAATGGGTTGACTATGAGACAGAATTTGCTTGATAGCATTAGGTTTTTGTTTTGTTTGTTCCCATACAAACCATATATAAATCCTATTGTATTGAAACTTTATGGGAGCCTGCTAGATGAAGCCCAAGAACTGTAGCCACTGGATACAGGAGGCTAGTCTTTCTGAGTTGTGGCCAGGCCAGGGAGTGGGAGCTGTACCTGCCGTCAGATTGAGACTTTCCATATGTCTGGGCATAGGGTGGGAGGTGGTGGATAAGGGGTATGAGAAGGTGATTGTGGGGACAAGTAGGCAGGTGCTGGGAGTGCAGCGGCAGTGAGAGCTCTGGCTACCACTGCCCTGTTGGTGCAGCTACTTCTTGATCATGTGCAGCTGCCATTGCAGCTGCCCAGAGCTGGGAACCTTGAGCATTCTGGGCCAGCGTGAGCTGCCAGCACCTTTGACAGAAACAGATGAACTGCAATAAGAGCTGCCCTGTGCTAAGAGTGAAAAGTTGCATGGTTGCTGAGCAAATGAATGAAGCCAGGAGGAGAGGAAGAGAAGGCAGAGGAGGAAGCATTGCAGGATTTGGGATGTGCCTGGAGCCCTGCTGCTTCATTTACCTGGGGGCTGGGGTCTTTAAAACCATTCTTGTTAGCGCTTTCTAGTCAGCTCTGACTTATAGCGACCCTATGTACAGCAGAATGAAAGATTGCCGTATTGTTATCGTTGTTGTTGTTGTTGTTGTTGTTATGTGCCATCGAGTCAGCCCTGACTCAGCGACCCCTCCTTGGGTTTCCGAGGCAGTATCACTACGGAAGTAGGATTGCCCAACCTTCCTTCCGAGGAGTGGCT
>NW_006921597.1:1937254-1944020 GCF_000298275.1 Orycteropus afer afer | reverse complement strand
CTGGTGGCATAGTGCCTAAGGCACTTGACTGCTAACCAGAAGGCTGGCAGTTCAAACCCACTAGCCACTCCTTGGAAGGAAGATGAGGCAATCTACTTCTGTGGTGATACTGTCTCACAAACCCAAGGAGGGGTCACTATGAGTCGGGGCCGACTCGATGGCAAATAACAACAACAAGAACATCATCAGAAGCGAAAAAAAAAAAAAAAAAAAAGCACTTGTAAACAATCAGCCCTAGGACATGATGGACTTTGAGACCAGGAGAACTACATGGTGCCAGTCTACCAATGCCAACCACTTGGGATCTCCACTTATCAAAACTGGAGATCTTGGATAGAGTGGGAGAAAAACGTGGAACAAAATCGAAAAACATAATAACAACAAGAATTACTGGTCAGATGGAGTCTGATGGGACCCCCAATACTATAGCCCTGGGATATACTTTGGTCCTGGGATAAAACTCACTCCCAAGAGCTGGCTCTCAGCCCAATAGTAAATAAGACATACACTCAGACCACTCAACCCAGGATAACACACCTACATACTCTATGGAGATACATCCCTTGGAGCAATCTACCATGGGGCACCAGAGGTTAACATTCACACGGAGGAAATGCAGAACAGACAGGAGTGCATAACTATGAAGGACATGGGGGAGAGGGATTACTGGGAAAGGTGAGGAGGAGAGTGCGTTAGGGTTGGGGGTGGCAATTGGGGAGTGAAACCAAATGTACACGAAATGTTGAATGTAAAACAAATTCTGCTCTGTAAATTTGCACCTAAAGCACAATCTAAAAAATAACAGTAATGCTGCAATGAACATGGGTGTGCATAAATTTTCATGTCACAGCTCTTACTTCTTTGGGGCATATAGCAGGAATGGTGGATCATATGGTATTTCTATTTCCAACTTCTTAAGGAAACACCCTACTGCTTTCCACAGTGGTTATACTATTTTACAGTCCCAAGAACAATGTAGGAGGGTTCCAGTCTCTCTATATCCTGGCCAGTATTTGTTTTCTGTTCTTTTGAACTCTGCTTTTAATGCTGGAGCTCTGGTAGTGTAGTGGTTAAAGAATTTGGCTACTAACCAAAAGGTCAGCATTTTGAACCCACAAACCACACTATGGGAAAAAGATCACTCAGTCTACTTCCATAAAGATTTACATCCTTGAAAATCCTGTGAAGACTTTCTATACTGTCGTTAAGGGTCACTGTGAGTTAGAATCAACTCAATGGCAGTGGGTTTGATTTTGTTAATTCTGGAGGGAGATGTTATCTCATTGTAGTTTTGATTGGAATCTCTCTAATGGCTATTATCACCATACTTATTCAATCTGTATGCTGAGCAAATAATCCAAGAAACTGGACTATATGAAGAAGAACATAGCATCAGAGTTGGAGGAAGACTCATTAATAACTTGTGATATGCAGACCACACAACTTTGCTTGCTGAAAATGAAGATGACTTGAAGCACTTGCTGATGAAGATTAAAGACTATAGTCTTCAATATGGGTTACACCTCAATGTAAAGAAAACAAAATTCCTCACAATTGGACCAAGAAGCAGCATCACAATAAATGGAGAAAAGATTGAAGTTGTCAAAAATTTCATATTACTTGAATCCACAATCAACACCCATGGAAACAGCAGTCAAGAAATCAGGTGATGTATTGTACTGGGCAAATCTGCTTAAAAAAACAAAAATTAAAAAAAAAAAAGACCTCTTTAAAGTGCTGAAGAGCAAAGATGTCTCTGAAGACTAAAGTGTACCTAACCCAAGCCATGGTATTTCCAATAGCCTCATATGCAGGTGAAAGGTGGAAAATGAATAAGGAAGACCAAAGAAGAGTTGATGCTTTTGAGTTGTGGTGTTGGCAAAGAATACTGAAAATACCCTGGGCTGCCAGAAGAATGATCAAATCTGTCCTGGAATAATGACAGCCAGAATGCTCTTTGGAAGTGAAATGGCCAGACTCAATCTCACCTACTTTGGTCATGTTGTCAGAAAGGACCATTTCCTGGAGAAGGATATCATGCTTGGTGAAGTGGAGGGTCAACGGAAAAAGGGAAGACCATCAACGAGATGGATCGACACAGTGGCTGCGAAGATGGGCTCAGGAATAGCAAGGATTGTGCAGATCGTACATGACTGGGAAGTGTTTGGTTCTGTTGTACACAGGGTCACTATGAATCGGAATCAAATTGATGGCACCTAACAACAAAAACAATAATGGCTAACGAGAGAACTTCCGGTAAGATGGTGGAATAGATAGACAAGCTACAGAGACCTTCTTCAACAAAGAAAAGAGAAACCAATTGACAGAGATACAGAAGATAAACCTGGAGCCCTGAGCTTTGAAAGGAAGTATACAGAAGTGGATTTGGTGCCAACTAGTGGAAAAACCTGAGTGAAAACAGTGAGTATGGAGACGGTTGGAGCTGTGGACTGTCAGCTGCTCTGATAGGACCAATAGCCTGAATATTTCCAAGTGATATTGGGACCTGAAAATTGACCTAAACATCAGCCCTGGCCACCAAGGACTGCAGAGACAACTGTGCTGGTGGCTCATGAGGGAGACAACCTGAGCTATAGACTTTTGGCTGTCTGGAGGATGCAGCCATTTTGATTGTTTACAAGTGGTGGCCATGGTGGATTTTAAAGTGACCTCATTCTCATTGGATTCCAGGGACCTAAGAATAGGCTCCATTTGCCAAGGACAGCAAGAGCATATGGGAGAAAGGATGGAGCCATTCACATCTGAAAAAATGGGCCACTGAAAACCTTATGAATAAAAGTGAAGCATTGTCATGTATTACTGGAAAACTTCACAAATAGCAGTGAAACACCATCTGATATAGTGCTAGAAGATGAGCCACTCTGATTGAAGGGCACTCAAAATACAACTGGAGAAGGGTTGTGTTCTCAAAGTATAGTTAATCATAATGGCATGGATGGAGTAAACCTTTCAGGACCTTTATTTGGGAATGTGGCATTCCATCTGGCAAGATTCTCATGTATAGTTACTGTTTATGTTATTGGAAAAAAAAAAAAAGTGTTTGCAATGAATAAGTTGGGGAGCTTGCTTAACTCTATCATGTGGTCTCTGACATCATTTCTGACACCAAGGCTATATGTTCCTATTACCAATGCTGCTTCTTTGTTTCCAAAGTTCCCAATTCTAATCATTAGTAATTATCAATATGTCTTGATTGCATGTTTGCTTAATTTCAGACTGAAGAAGTTGGTAAAAACCTTTAATTTCTTCATCTCTGGCTTTAGTAGGAGCTCTGGCAGTATAATGCCTACGGCATTTGACTGCTAACCAGAAGACTGGTAGTTCAAACCCATCAACCACTCCTCAGAAGGAAGATTGGGTAATTTACTTCCATAGACATACTGCCTCAGAAACCCAAGGAGGGGTCACTATGAGTTGGATCTGACTCGATGGCAGTGAGTTTTGTTTTGTTTTTGGTTGGCTTTAGTGGTTGGTGTGTACATTTGAATAATGGTTCCTTGTGGGTGTATGGATATTATCCTATCACTGACATTGTATTTCAGGATAGATCTTGAAATGTTCTCTTGGATGATAAATGTGATGCCATTCCTCTTCAATTTGTCATTCCCAGAATAATAGACTATTTTACTGTCCAATTTAAAATGGCTAATATCAGTCCATTTAAGTTCATTCACTACATGGTTCAAACCCACCAGGCACTCCTCAGAAGGAAGACTGGGCAATCTACTTCTATAGAGATACCACCTTGGAAACCCAAGGGGGCGGGGGGGTCGCTATGAGTTGGAATCAACTTTATGGCAGTGAGTTTGGTTAATGCCTAGGTTATTGACCTTCACATGTTCCATTTCACTTTTGACAACTTCTAATTTTCTTAGATTCATACTTGGTACATTCCACATTCTAGTTATTAATGACTGTTTACATCTGTTTCTTCTCATTTTGAGTTGTGACACACCAGCAAATGAAGTCCATAAATATTTACTCCATCAACGTCACTGATTCTACCTTGAGGAGGCAACTTTTCCCCAGTCGTGTTTTGCGTGTCTTCCAACCTGAGAGGTCATCTTTGCACATTATACCAAGCATTGATTCACTGCTGTTCATAAAATTTTCCAGTAATATATCAGACAATTGTTCACTACTATTCATAGGGTTTTCAGTGGACAGTTTTTTCATAAATGGATGGCCTCATTCTTCCCAATCTGTCTTAGTCTGGAAGCTGAGTGCTTAACCACTGAGCCAACAGACCTCCTTCAGCATAGACTTAAGGGATGTTTGAATGCATAGGAGAGAGAAATAATGAGTTTAACAATAATCTAAAAACACACCTATGAAATGAATGCTTGTCTATTATCAGATTCTACACAAGAAAAAAGCCCCCAAAGCCATTAGTGATGGACCGTAGAATATGTATCTAATGTACTGCATCAGCTAAAAAGGCCCAGAAGATGAAGAAAACCATTAAACACTATATTGAAACAAACACTTACCCTTCCCTGGTAAACCACTGCCTGAAAAAAATATATGTAGTTATTGCTGCTATGTTTCAGAGGAGGAATGCTTGTAATGATTGGAGGTGTTAAAAATAAGGAAAGAGACTTTCACTTGGAGTTAGATATCAAGATTTGAACTTTCAGTCTGGAAATGAGAAATATAATTGGAAGCAATTAAATCTATATAACCATAAGTAGTATAGATAAAGTGAATAAGAGATTTGTTTATTCGATAACCTGAAATCATAGGACTGGGGGACTTCTGGTAAGATGGAGGAATAGGCAGACAAGCGACACAGACCCTCTTCAACAAAGAAAAGAAACACCAATTGACAGAGATACAGAAGATAATCCTGGATCCCTGAGCTTTGAAAGGAAGTATACAGAAGTGGATTAGGCACCAACTAGTGGAAAAACCTGAATGAAAACAGTGAGTACGGAGACAGTTGGAGCTGAGGATTGTCAGCTACTATGACAGGACCAACAGCCTGAATATTTCCAAGCAGTGTTGGGGCCTAAGAATTGACCTAAAGATCAGCCCTGGTTGCCAAGGACTGCAGGAATTAGCCTGGTGGCCTATGACTAGGAAGGGAAACAGCAAGGAGGGAGACAACCTGAGCAGTGGACTTTCAGCTGTCCAGAGGGCACAGCCTTTTGATAGTTTACCAGGGGCAGCTATTTTGGATATTTAAAGTGACCAAGGATGCAGCCATTTTCAATGTTTACAAGAGGCAGCCATGTTGGATTTTAAAGTGCCAGCATTCTCATTTGGGTCCCAGGGACCTAAGAATAGGCTCCATTTGCTAAGGATGGCAGGGACATATGGGAGGCTCACAACAGGAAAGGAGATAGATGGTGAGTGTATAAGTGCTGCCAACTAATGAATACACAAAAATGTCACAATGTCTCAGAGACAACAGAGCATCACAGTGACACAAAAATAGCAAGATAAAGCAGGAGAAACAAGGGACCAGGATACAGACCCAAAACACATCCCTGAAGAAGCAGCAGAATTGGAACTCCCTGATAAGGAATTTGAAAGAATTATATTTAGGTACCTTCAATAGATTGAGAGACAGATCAAGGAAAACACTGACAAAATTGAGGAAAACACAGAGAAAACCATAGAACAATTTTTGAAAGACAATACAAGAACAAAATGACAAAATAGATAAAAAATTAGAAATGATATAAAATCTACAAATAGAAATCTAGAAGATTAATACTAAATTTTCAGAAATAGATAACACATGGACTAGGCAAAGGAGTTGAACTGATTCAATGGAAGACAGAATTAGTGAGATTGAAGACAAATACCTCCATACTTCTCTGGAAAGGGATTAATCAGAAAAAAAAAAAAAGATCAAAGCAAAATGAAGAAAGCCTAACGTTCATGTGGAATGCCATCAAAAGGAATAACCTATGTGTAATTGGTTTTCCAGAACAGAAGGAGACAATAAAACCACAGAGAAAATTGTCAAAGATCTGTTGGAAGAGAATTTCCCTGGTATGATGAAAGATGAGAATATATCAACTCAAGAAGTCCAACAAACCCCAAACAGGATAGACCCCAAAAGAAAATCACCAAGACATATCATCTTCAAACTCACCAAAACCAAAGGCAAAGAAAGAATCCTGAAAGCAGCACGGAGAAAACTAAGAGTTACCTACAAAGGTCAACCAATAAGACTAAGCTCAGATTTCTTGGCAGAAATCATGCAGGCGAGAAGACAATGGGATGTATATATAAAACTGAAAGAGAAAAATTTCCAACCAAGAATTATATACCTGCTAAAACTGTCCCTCACATATGATGGTGAAATTAGGACATTTCCAGATAAGTGGAAATTAAAGGCATTTGTTAAACCAGATCAACCTTACAAGAGATGCTAAAGGAAGTCCTTTGGACAGAGAACCAGTAACAGAAAACAACAACTGACCATTAACACACATGATGACATAACCCAGAAACCAAGCCACCATGGAAGTATTAAAAGTAAATAAACCAAAAAGATTGTAAACAGGGAATCAGAGACATCAATTGACAAATGAGGACAACTACAAACCAGAAAGAGGGAAAAAATTGTGTAGTTACAGAACTTCTAAATGATAGGGAAGTCAAGACAACAGCAAGATAGAACAGACTGTCCTAAACTTGGAAAGAAAATTATAAATCACAGGGTAACCTCAAAGAAAAATGATAAACCTTCACATGAAAATAAAAGAGATGACCAGCACAAATATTTAGCAAA
>NW_006921597.1:1920444-1930994 GCF_000298275.1 Orycteropus afer afer | reverse complement strand
TTGCCCAACCTTCCTTCCGAGGAGTGGCTGGTGGGTTTGAACCGCCAGCCTTCTGGTTAGCAGTCAAGTGTCTTAGCCACTATGCTACCAGAGTTAGGTGCCGTCAAATCAGCTCCGACTCATAGTGACCCCAAGTACAATAGGATGATACACTACAGTTCTGTGCCAGCCTCACAATCCTTGCCACACCCAAGCCCATCATTGCAGCCACCATGTCAATCCATCTCATTAAGAGCCTTCCCCTTTTTCATTGACCCTCCACCTTACCAAGCACGACATCCTACTCCAAGGAATGGTCCCTTCTGACAACATGACCAAAGTAGGTGAGACAAAGCCTGAGAATTCTCATTTCCAGGGAGCATTCTGGCGACACTTCTTCTAGGACAAATTTGTTAGTTCTTTTGGCAGTCCATATGAGCTCTGGTGGTGCAGTACTTAAGGCATTTGACTGCTAACCAGAAAGCTGATGGTTGAAACCCACAAGCCACTCCTCCTAAGGAAGGAAGGGCAATCTACTTCTATGGAGATGCTGCCTGGGAAACCCAAGGAGGTGTTGCTCTGAGTCGGATCCGATTCGACGGCATTGAGTTTGGTTTTGTTTTTTGTTTATTGATATTGTAACAAATCACCACAAACATAGTGCTTTAAAACATCCCTTTATTGTCTCAGAGTTGTGTAGGTCTGAAGCCGAGTCACAGCATGACTCAACTGAATCCTCCGCTGAAATCAAGGTGTCAGAGGAGCTGCTTCTTATCTAGATAATCTGGGGAAGTTCCAACTTCCAAGCTCATTCACTTTGTCAGAAGAGTTTAGTTTCTTATGATTATAGGATTGAGGTTCCTTTTTCCTTCACAGATGGGCTTCATCGTCTTCATTTAGCATGTCAAATCCTTCTCAGGCTTTGAATCTCTGATTTTCTCTGTCTTAAAGTCACATTGTTAATAACCTTAACTACATCTGCAAAGACACTTTTGCCCTGTACAGGTACAACCATCAGGGCATGAAGCATAAGGAGTCCAGGTAGGAGGTCTGCATCAATCGCCTCAGATCAAAAGGAGAAAACTTCCAATGCCTTGTGGAATCCAACCATATTAGTGCCAATCTATACTAATCCTTACCCATTCTCTCCCTAAAGGTGAGGTGATGGTGAGTGGCAGTCAGCTTCACAGCTTCTGTCAGCCATAGTTTCTGCATAGAAATCTAGTACTGAAATCTACCTGTAAATATCCTGAAAGAGATAAACTCATCTCCTCGTTGCATTCTGGGAAAAGACATTTGTCCTGAACTTAATGAATCCAAGAGAGAATTAATTATTCTTTGTTTCTATACTTTCCATTAAGGCTCCTAAGTTGTGTTTGTACTTTGAGGAGTCCCAGAACAGCTGCTTAGAGAGTGATTAGATGAATACTCCCCAAAGGTTGGTTCAATGTGTATAAAAATGGCCATCATAGAAAAATGAATCCATAGAGAGATCAAAGAAGGATTTTTTGACTCCCACAACTGGCAATGGGTATGCCCCAGACAGCTCCTAGAATGGCAGGTCCCCCTCATGACCCATGGCAGTCAACAGTCTGTATTGCCCAGAAGTATCCATTCTGCACCAGGCAATGGTGAAGAGAGCGTCAAGCACTACCACCATGGCCAGAAATCCAACGGTTTGGGCAAGAGTCAGTGGTAAGTAGTTTATGCATTTATCATCACAAATGAGAAACACTATGCACATTGTCACAATATACCTAGCCCTTAAGAAGCATGTTAGAAAATGTTATATACATTTTCATCACTATTTCCATGACATGTATGTATGTAATGGCATAGATGAAGCATCATTTTTTTGTGTACAAAATTTCTACAAAAACATTCACATAACCAGAATTGAATTGACTTTAGAGAACATTTACTCCAAAACCTCAGCGGTACCTGAGTTCTTTAAGGAAGGTAATATGAATGGAAATTTGGTTCATGGTAAAGGTGAATAATGTAAAATATTGGTTTCTCTCTGATTTTGACAGATAGGAAAGAAAGAAATACTTTTAGGACAGAAAGCATAGGGTCACATATCTCTATAATACATTGTAGTATGACTGTAGGTATAAACAATATATGTATTAAAATTAATGGAATTAAATTTTTTCAACAGTTACATTTGAAACAATTTTCTGTCATGAGGGTAGGAATTCTCATCTTAAGGCTGCAGCACATTGGTGTTTGTGAGGTGAGCTGCAAGTCACTGATTAACTAAATAAATCCCTGAAGTTTCTGAATGATTGACTTTCCCCAAAGCCAAACCCACCACCATCAAATCAACTATGACTCATAGTAACCCCCCACAGGCTTTCCATGACTGTAAATCTTTATGAAAGGAGACTGCCTCGTCTTTCTCCCATGGAGCAGCTGGTGGATTTGAGCCACTAACCTTTTGGTCAACATCCCAATGCTCTAACCACTACAGCGCTAGACCTCCTTTTACTCCCCCTACCCCCTATATAAAGAAATCTTATAAAGTTAGGATAATCATTAACACTTGAGTCTCTCTCATTTTCCTTCTGAGGTTTTTTTTTATTAATTAAGAAAGAAAACAACAGAGTTGTGTTTTCTAGATGGGACTGAGCAAATGCTGCCACAAGATTTCCATTGAGGACAACTCCTCTTGCATTGAGGAGAACATTAGGACCACCACAGGCCTTGGGGCTATTTTAACCCCATGGGCTGTTGCTTTTCAGGTCATTAAAAATAATGTTTACACTGGAACTGCTGATCAGAAGTGTCCTCCTGACTTCGGCTGCTTTGCCTCTTCTCAACTTCTTCTTTCTCTGTGGACCCGACCATAATGCTGAAAGGTGTATTTTTCCCTGTTGCACTGACTTCAGTCAACTTGTTCATGAATAGTTCTTGTGCCTCAAACTAGGACTCTGGATTCAGCTTCAGTAGACAGGGAGATCAGATGCCACTGGGAGTACCAGGCTCCATGATGGCAGGGTGAATGGCAGGAGGTGCCATCTCTCAAGAAGAGGTCATTAGTTGAGGTCAGCCCTTTTCCACTGTGACACATAGATTCATGAGAGAAGACTCGGTGGCTCAGGGGAGGGGTGCAATTGCCCATGAAATCCCATGGAGTCACCCTGTCCTCAAACTTGAGTCTAAATATGCTGGTTAATGAATGCTGATCTGTCATGTTTGTAGCAGAGAAAACACTGAGAAACCTTTCCCGATAAAGGCAACATTCTCTTGTACTGGTGCTGCCCAGGAGTAGGTACTATTGATAAAAAGTAAAATAGCCAATTATACGACTCTGTTAATAAGCATAATTCCATGCAATTGATTTAACTGATGTTAGCATTACATTGTTTTGTTTGTGGATTTTGTTGTTGTGGATTTTGGTGTTAATTTCATTGAATTCTCAGGAAATTTGAAATGCATACATATTTTGCTATTTGGCCCTCTCTTTTTATTGCTTATTCCATAGAATTTCCTCTGCAGGACAGTGAAATAGAAAGCTTATGGGCATCAGAGTCAGATAGACCTGACTTAAATTCTAGGTTCTGGTATTAGCACTAGGGCAACCTTAAGCATCCACTTCTTCACTAGCAAACCCTAATGTGTTCTACACAAGGTTGTTGCAATAGATACATGAGTTGTGTGTTTAGAGTACTCAGCCCCATGCCTGGTACAACATAAAGCCCTCAATAAATAGCAGCTATTATTGTACTGGCGGGGGGGAGGGGCGGTGTTGTACATGACGGTCACAGGAGATTTGGACAGGGCTATGCAGGGATGGAAACGAAGCTGGGGTTGTTTGTTAAACTGCCTTCTTTTATACATCAACTGTATATGCCCATGCACAGAGCACTGCAGGGACATGCACCAAACTGGTAACAGTAGTGCTGTGCAGAGTGTAGTGTGAAGGTAATAATATTCCATTTTGATGTTATGTACCTTGACTCACTTGAAAACTTTCAGTGAGCATGAGCTGATTTTGAATTAAAAAATCCATCATTTTTTCCTTTAAAAAATATAATGACAAGACCTTTGTATATTTCTTTATAATTTCCTATGAAAATCTATTTATTTTAAAATAAAAATTAGAATATCTATTACTAAAATAAAATAGTAACAATAAGAGTTTGAGGGTTTTAGATGAAGGTTGCCTATTCAACCTTAATGCGATGCTTCATCTGTCTGTCAGTCTGTCCTGCTGCAGTGGCTTGTGTGTTGCTATGATGCTGGAAGCTATGACACCAGTAATGTCAAATACAACAGGGCTACCTTTTGGGCACAAGTTTCAGCAGAGTTTCCAGCCTAAGACAGAATAAGAAGAAAGGCCTGGGAATTCACTTCCAAAAATTAGCCAATGAAAATTCTATGGATTACAACATGATATTACCTGGTATAGTGCTGGAAGATGAGCCCCTTGGGTTGGAAGGCACTGTACAATATTTGCAACAATCAATTCAAACATACCAATGATCATGAATATTGGGCAAAATGAGACTATGTTTTGTTCTGTTATGCATATGGTTGCCATAAGTTGGAGCTGTCTTGATGGCAACAGCATGATTCATATATAATAGCAAGCATATTCCAAGGAGCTAGTGTCCAGGGACTCTGGTAGCATAATGCCTAAGGCATTTGACTGCTAACCAGAAAGCTTGAAGTTCAAACCCACCAGCAAATCCTCGGAAGGAAGGAGGGGCAATCTACTTCCGTAGTGATGTGGTTGTTGTTGTTGTTATGTGCCGTCGAGTCGGCCCCGACTCATAGCGACCCCTCCTTGGGTTTCCGAGGCAGTATCACTACAGAAGTAGGATTGCCCAACCTTCCTTCCGAGGAGTGATACTGCCTCGAAACCCAAGAAGGGGTCTCTGTGAGTTGAATCCAATTCGATGGCAGTGAGGTGTTTTTTTTTTTTTTTTTTTTTTAGTGTCCAGGGTATCACATGAACTGTAGTACATAAGTGGTGCTTGTTATTGATGGGTGTTGATGATAGTGATGCTTTGTAATGTTAATGATCATTTTAATGATGATGATGACAATGAGAATAATTCACCATAGTTGCCATATACCAAGAGTGTGGGCATCAGAGATATGGAAAATGGACTGGACATCACTCCTCATCTGACCACTTCCACTGGTCTACAAAAAATTAGAGGACCTGGGAATTAGTCTGAATATTTCATCCAACTAAACTGTGGAATGCTAAACAACTATTACAAAAGAAGATTGTAAAAAAAAAAGAATGAGTTATGTGAGTACCAGAAAGAATTACTGATTATCTAATGTTAGGGCAGTGTTTCATTCCATTGTACATGGGGTTGCAATGAGTCAGAACTGACTCAATGACACCTAACAACAACAGTGTTAGATTAAAGGTATATGAACCAGAGTAATGTTTATAGTGTAATCCAAATTGTGTAAGAAACCTAAACCAAAGCCAACTAACAACCCTAAACCCAAACCAAACTTAGTGACCTTGAGTTGATTCCAACTCTTTTGTGACCCCCATTGGGTTTTCAAGGCTATAAATCTTTACAGAATCAGACTATCTCATCTTTCTTCTGTGGACTAGCTGGTAGGTTCAAACCACTGACCTTTGGTTAGCAGCCAAAAACCTTAACCACTACACCACAAGAGCTCCTTAACAACTCTAGAAATACGAAAATAATTACCTGCATGTATATGCAAAAGGAAAGCATGGCAAGATTCACAAATCTTTAACAGGACTTACCCCTGGGGGAAAGGATTGTAAATTGATGTGGCAAAATGATGGAAAAAAAAAAAAAAAAAGAAAAAGAAAGAAATTAGAGAAACTGGTCAGACTAAGGAAAAAAAAGTCTTATGGCTCTGTACCACTGAATACATCTATTATGTTACATGAATAGGTCCCTCAGGGACTGACTTCAACAAATGATAAGCCATTTTTCAAGACATTTTAGCAAGCAATTTGTGCAATTTAAGAAACAACATTATTTTTAATCCTTTAATATTTAAAATTCATTTTTAGGATTTGGCTATCAACCTAATAAAGCACACTCTTTTGTGGAACCACCTCTCATGAGTGATTTCACTTCTTTATATCAATGCTTCTAGACATCTACCTATTATAAAGAGAACACTGTATCTACCTTTTTAATATCATGGGTTAAGAGAATGTGTCAGTGATTTTCAAACTAAGTCTATAGAGAAAATAAAGAAGAACACACACATGCTGCGTACTGGCTTTCTAAGACTACATGCAGATTACTAGCCCTCTAATGTTGGTTTATTGTGAGACAGAGAGGTAGGAATGTCTACAGTCAACCTAGAATGAAAAGGTGAGTATTGGTTAGCCCCTTCCTAGAATCTTTCTTGGACACATCTTCTATCACACTCCATGTAAGTTTTGAGGATCACATGAGTCCCAACTTAGCCTTCTCCAAATCTACCTATTCTCTTTGGTTGATTTCATATATACCCATGGCTTTCACAGCCACTATGACTCTCCGCAATTCTATTCTGTCTTCTGAGGACAAATCCTTTATTTGCAACTGCTTCTTGGCATTTCCACATGCATATCCCACAGACACCAAAATCCCGATATCAGTCAAATTGAATCCACTAGCTCCTACCCCCAGACTTGCTACACTTCATTTATTTCCTGTTTTAATTAATAATCTCACCAACCACCCAAAGTGATTTGGTGTCCTTACTGCCCATGAAAAGTGTTCCAAACATGGCTCCTGCTCTGTGAACTAATAGTTCGGGGATTTTCTCCAAGGTCCATGATCCTACATCATTGATTACAGACCATTTCATTTCGATTTGTTTCTAGAACTTGGATGACTCTCTTGGACCAAACAAAGGTATTTTACCTAATGCATGTGGAGTATAAGGGACTCAAGATAGGTTTCACAATTATGTTCTCTTTCAAATCACATGGCAGATTCTTTAGTATAACTTAATTTTCTGGATCTATAGTTTTCATCAGAAGTCCCAGTGGTGCAGTGGATAAGTGCTTGACTGCTAACTGAAAGGTCGGCAGCTTGAGCCCACAACACTCCATGAAAGAAAGACATGGCATTTGCTTCCGTAAAGATGTACAGCCTCAGAAAACCTGTGGGGGAGTTCTATTCTGTCCTGTAGAGTTGCTATGAGTCAGAGCCAACTCAAGAGCAATAGATTTATTATTCTTTGATACAGTTATTTATTTATTTATTTATTATTAGTTTCTCAAAACTGGCAGTTTGACAGTTTTCTAAACCCAGGGTATTTCTTTTCTTTTCTTGTGCTTTTGGGTGCAAATTTACGAAGCAGATTTGTTTTACATTCAACAGTTCATGCACATTTGATTTCACAGCCCTGATTACAATCTCTGTGGTGGTTAAGTTTGTGTATCAACTTGGCTGGGTCTGGTGGAGTGTCTGGGCAGCTGGATATAGTTATTCCCCATGGTGAGATTGGTAATTAACTCCATGGTGGAATCTATCGGAGCAGTTGAGTAGCTGCTTTGGGTATGTAAGAAACAGCTTTGGGAATGGTCTCTAGCTTATGACATGCTTGAACCCTGCATGTAGCCATGTCATTGTTCAGCAGCCTGCCATGCTCTGCCAACCTTGGAACTTTCAATGGACTTGAGTTAATGGCCTATCATGTGGTTTGGTAACATCGGGACTGTGCCTTTTTACTTGTCAACCTTGGGTTTGTCAGTCTCAGCAGCCAGCAGCTGAGTGAAGAAAAGCCTCTAGCTGCAGTGGGCCAGGAGCAGGAGGCAGAGCTGAACCCCAAGTCTGAGGGGCTTTCACTCAGCCCCTAGAGTCTGGCAATTTGAACTTGGACTTAAAGACTCCAAATTGTAAGAATAAACTCCTGTTTGTTGAAGCCATCCCATTTGTGGTATATTCTTGTCAGAGTGGCACTAGGTAACCAGAACAATCCCCAAGCATAAAAATTTCTCTCCTCCTCTCCTCCATGTGACTACCCCCTCTCCCTGTGCTCTTCTTATCTATGCATTCCTGTCTGTCCAGCTTTCCTTCTATGTGAATGTTACCCCTCTGATGTCTCATGGCTGATTGATCTAAGGGGTGCATCTCCCTAGGGTAGGTGGGTGCATCTCTCGGGGTAGGTGTCTACATGTAGGTCTTTCTACTTTTGGGCTGAGAGCCAATTCATGGAAGTGAGTCCATTTCTAGGCCCAAAGAATAACCTGGGTCCATAGTCTTGAAGGTTCTACCATTCTCTATCTGACAAGCAATTCTGGTCATTTCTGTGTTTTTGAATTTTGTTCCACATTTTTCCTCCCACTCTAGCCAAAAAAAAAAAAGCCAAACACACTGCTGTCGAGTCAGTTCCAACGCATAGCGACCCCCCCTTGGGTTTCCGAGGCAGTATCACTATGGAAGTAGATTGCCCAATCTTCCTTCCGAGGAGTGATCAGAATCTCCTATTTTGATCCCTTTCTGAGTCGTTGGTATTGATAGCTGGGCACCATCTAGTTCTTATGGTCTCAGGTCAAGAAGGCAGAAATCCTCATGGTCCATCATATCTTTAGACTAATTGTTTCCAAATTACTTTGATTTTCTTTACTTTTCTTTGCTCCAGATGAGAAGAGAGCAACAGTTGCATCTTAGATGGCTGCTCAAAAGCTTTTAAGTCCCCAGTTGCTACTTATCAAAGTAGAATGTAGAACAAGGTTTTTATGTACTATATTGTGCCAATTGAGCATGATGTCCCTCAAGACTATGGTCCCAAGCCCACAGGCCCAGTGATTCTCTCTCTCAAGGTGTTTGGTTGTCTCTGAGAAGCTAATCCAACCCTGTCCTCTGTTACTTCTATAATGTATGTGAATAATTTTGTAGCACAAGTACATATAAACCGAGTCTATTTCTCTCCGGATAGCTGCTGCTTCCAGTCTGCCTTCACCTAGAATATAGTCTATGACTCTCCATTGTTGATACTGTACAGGCAACCCTGTTCATTCTCACACAAAAGGCCAGCTTTTAGGTAGCCGAGATGTCTGGGCTCCCTGAAGACCCATAAAGGGTGGGAAGATATTTCTGAGGTCCCTGTGGCAGGAGCACTCAGTTATTTATGTGTCCAAGGCCCTTATTCAGAGGAGAGGGCTAATACAACCTCCCACATTCCAGTCCTGTGTCCCAGAGGCAGCTGATTCACTGACATTTCCCTTGTGGTAGCAAAAAAAGTCCTACTTAAAGTGAAAATCACCAGATTCCTCAAAGTTAATCTGATAGCACTTAGCAGCAAACAGCCAGGACTGACCCACAAGTTCATTGATTCTCCAGGGACAGGGCTACAGCACAGGTGAGCAAGTTGCCAACAGAGCTCAGAAACAGCAAACTCCCTTCTTCGAGTAGCAACGCAACTACCAGAGGATTTCTCTGGTGCTCACAAGGAAGAGTAACAAAAACTCTTACCTTAGGGCACTGTGGAAACACACTGCAGCCGAGGAAGGGAATTAAACCAAAACCAAACTCACTGCCCTGGGTTCGATTCCAACTCATAGTGACCCCAATTGGGTTTCGAAGGCTGTAAATCTTTATGGAAGCAGACTACTTCATCTTTCTTCCATGGAGGAGCTGGTGGGTTTGGAATGCTGACCTTCTGATTAACAGTCAAATACCTTAACCACTACACAACCAGACCTCCTTGATGAAGGAAATAAAACTTCAAAACCAAACTCACTGCCGTAGAATTGATTCTGACTCATAGAGGCCCCCATTGAGTTTCCAAGGCTGTAAATCTTTGTAGAAGACAGCCTCATCTTTTTTCTGTGGAATGGCTGGTAGGTTTGGAACCACTGAAATTTTGGTTAGAAGCCAAGTGCTTTAACCACTACACCACCAGAGATAAGGAAAGAAATTTTTGTTGTTGTGTGCGCCATCCAGTCGGTCCCAACTCATAGCGACCCCTCCTTGGGTTTCCGGGGCAGTATCACTACAGAAGTAGATTGCCCAACCTTCCTTCTGAGGAGTGGCACCAGAGCACTGGTAGCATAGTGTCTAAGGCACTTGACTGCTAACCAGAAGGCTGGTGGTTCAAACCTACCAGCCACTCCTCGGAAGGAGGAAAGAAATAGGGACAAAAAATTCTACCTTTCAAGGAAGGGCTGAAAAAAGTGCTAGGTCCAGCTCTATAGCTGAAGAAGAGGCAGGACAACACCCACAAGATCCAGGTTCATTATGCCTTAGACTGAGGTTTAACTGAAACATCACAGAATGCCACTCCTTTGTTCTCCATTAGCCCACTAACAAGCACTGAGTGAAAATAAAGTAGAATACAGCTGGGTAATCTTCAAGAAACAGGTTTTCCCTGGAGATTGTCATAAAAAGAAGACCCAAAGTCTAGCAAGGAGTAGCAACTGAAAACAAAACAAAACAAAAACCTCTGGAAAACTAGTTAACATCCTAAGCATAGGATATCACTAGAGGAATTTGAAGCCTGTGTTGTGTTGAAAGTAATCATAGCAACAACAAATTGCAAACACAGCCCAAGTGTTTACTAGATTAGCACAACTGCTAACACTAAAGGTCTAGCAAAGTAAATGCATGCTTATCTCC
>NW_006921597.1:1915626-1920159 GCF_000298275.1 Orycteropus afer afer | reverse complement strand
CAATTAGTGTCTAACCTAAAAGTTGGCAGTTCAGACCCCCTCAGTGGAGAAAAGGCCTGGCAAACTGCTTCTGTAAAGATTACAGCCAAGAAAACCCTATGGATCACTTCTCTGTAATATGTGGGGTTCCTGTGAGTCAACAGCAACAGGTTTGACATCTAGGAATAAAGGCCCATTGACTAGATTAGCACAGCTCCCAACGCTAAAGGCAGGGCAAAAGGAAAGGCATGCTTATCTCCAAAGCATGAATATATATATATATATATATATATATATATATCAGTATCTATTGTCCTACACAGCATACCAGGCTTTCAACAAAAAGGTGTGAAGCAAGCATAATCCATAAAAGTAAGAAAAAATACTATCTGAAGAGACGAAACAAATGTCAGAACCAGATTGAGATGTGACACAAATGTTAAAACTATCCTATCAGGCAAACAACTTAAAATGAGTAATAGATTAAAAGCTTAGTGAAATATGTAGATAACATTCAAGATGAGACAGGAAATTTCAACACAGAGATGGAAACAACAAGAAAAGCTCAAATGGAAATGCTAGAAATGAAAATACAATAACAGAGATGAAAAATGTCTTTAATGAGCTCATTGGCTGAAGAAAGAATCAGTAAACTTGAGAATATGTATGTAGAAATCCCTTAAACCAAAACAAGAAGAGAAATAGAGTAACAAAACAAGAGTTATTGGATATGATACATGCACATAATTGGCACACCAAAAGTAATATTATATGAATATACATCTCAATAAATTCTGAAAGGTCATTTAACAAAATTTAATAACATTCATGATAAAAAGTAGGGATAGGAGGTGAATTTCTCCAACTTACAATGGGCTTCTGAAAAAAAATACCCTAGAGCTAACATCATACTTAATGGTAAATTACTGAACCCTTTGCTCTTGAGATTAGGTACAAGGCAAGAATGTCCTCTCTACCATTCCTATTTCACAATGTTTTAGGTTAACTTCTTTATTGAATAATGATGTTGAGAACCTTTTCCTAGGCTATTGGTCATTTTCATAAATTCTTGCGTGAAGTATTTGTTCAAATCTCTCACCCATTTTTCAACTGAGTTGTTTACTTTTTTGTGCTTTTATTACAAATTTGAAGCAATTCTTCATGGAGTTTAAATATAATTCCTTTGTGAAATATTTTCCTATGCTCTAACCTGACATTTTCCCTTTGATGGTATTTGTTAAGAAGCAACGATCTTAATTTGAATGATAGAGAATAAGATTATCAATGTGGTGATTGTCTTATTTCACTCAGCATGATGTCTTCAAGCTCCATCCATGTTATAGCATGTGCTAAGACTTCATTTCTCTTTCTGAATGAATAGGATTCTATTACATATATGTGCCACATTTTGTTTATCCATTCATCCATTGATGGGCATTTAGGTCATTTCCATCTTTTGACTATTGTGACCACACTTATGTAAAAAGAAAAGAACAGACAAATGTACAGAGATGAGTTTATTAGTGATTACCAGGGAGAGGAAAGAAGGGTAAAAGGGATTATTGCTCATTTCGCACCATATTTCAGCTTACCGTGATGGAAAACCCACATTGACTAAGGCTAAGAGCTGCACAGCTAAGTAATGTAAATGATGTCAATAAATTGTACACTTGTGTACAGATTTTACCAACTTTTGTCATCTGAAATTGACCAAACATGCAATCAAGATATATTAGTTATTATTGATGATTGGAATGCAAAAGTTGGAAGCAGAAAAGAAGCATCATTAGTTGGAAAATATGGCCTTGGTGATAGAAATGACACTGGAGATCACATGATAGAAAATTGATTGTGGAACAGATCATCAATTGCTCACATGCAAGTTCAGGTTGAAGCTGAAGAAAATTGAAACAAGTCTATGAGAGCCAAAATATGACCTTAATTACATCCCACCTGAATTTAGATATCATCTGAAGAATAGATACGACACATTGAACATCAATGACTGTAGACCAGATAAATTGTAGGATGATGTCAGGAACATCAAACATGAAGAAAGCAAAAGGTCATTAAAAAGACAGGGAAGGAAAAGACCAAATGAAGGTCAGAAGACACTGAAACTTGCTGTTGAACAGAGAGTAGCTAAAGTGAATGGAATAAATGGTGAAGTAAAAGAGCTGAACAGATTTCAAAGGGCAGCTTGCAAAAACAAAGTATTTTAATGAAATGTGCTAAGACCTGGAGTTGGAAAACCAAAAGGGAAGAACATGCTGGCATTTCTCCCGGTGAAAGAACTGAAGAAAATAATTCAAGCCTTGAGGTGCAATATTGAAGGATTCTATGGGCAAAATATTGAACAATACAGGAAGCATAAAAAAAAATGGAAGAAATACACAGAGTCACCATATCAAAAAAATTGGTCAATGTTTAGCTATTTCGGGAGCTAGCATATGAATACAAACCAATGGTATTGAAGGGAGAAGTCCTAGCTGTGGTGAAGGAATTGGTGAAAAACAAGGCTCTAGGAACTGATGGAATACCCACTGAGATGTTATAACAAATGGATGCAGTGCTAGAGGTGCCTAATCGTTTATACCAAGAAATTTGGAAGATAGCTACCTGGCCAACCAACTGGAAAAGATAGATATTTGTGTCCATTCCAAACAAAGGTGATTCAACAGAATGTGGAATTTATCAAGTAATATTATTAATATCACACACAAGTAAAATTTTTCTGAAGATAATTAAAAAATTGTTGCAGCAGTACATAGGCAGGAAACTTCGAGCAGTTCAGGGTGGATTTAGAAAAGGACGTGGAATGAGGGATATCATTGCTGATGCCAGAAGGGTCTTGGTTAAAAACAGAGAACACCAGAAAGATATTTACCTGTGTTCCATTGACTATGCAAAGGCATCTGACTGTGTGGATCACATCAAATTATGAGTGATATTTCAAATAATGGGAATTTCAGAACATTTAATTGTGCTCATATGAAACCTGTACATAGACCAAGAGGCTGTTGCTCAAACAGAACAAAGGGATACTGAAAGGCATAAAATCAGGAAGGGTGTACATCAAGATTGTATCCTTTCACCACACTTATTCAATCTATATGCTGAGCAGATAATCTGAAAGGCTGGACTATATGAAGAAAAATGTGGGGTCAGGATTGGAGGAAGACTCATTAACAACCTGCAATATGCAGATGACACAACCTTGCTTTCTGACAATGAAGATGACTTGAAGCATTTACTGATTAAGATCAGACTCCCTTCTTCAGTATGGATTATACCTCAACATAAAGAAACCAAAAATTCAAAAAAAAAAAAAAAAAGAAAGAAAGAAAGAAAAAGAAAAGAAACCAAAAATTCTTACAACTGGACCAATAAGCAACATCACAATAAATGGAGAAAAGATTGAAATTTTGTGGGATTTCACATTATTTGAATCCACAATCAACACCCATGGAAGTAGCAGTCAAAAAATCAGATATTATATTGCACTGGGCAAATCAACTGCAAAAGACCTCTTTAATGTGTTAAGGAGCAAATATGTCACTTTGAAGACTGAAGGTGACCACTCCAAGCCATGGTATTTTTGTATGCATAAGAAAACTGGACAATGAATAAGGAAGACTGAAGAAGAGTTGATGCATTTGAATTGTGGTGTTGGGGAACAATTCTGAAAACTCCATGGACTGCCAGAAGGATGAACAAATCTGAACACTTCCTGGAAGAAATGTAGCCAAAACGTCCCTTAGAAGCAACAATGGACAGACTTTGTCTAACCTATTTTGGTCATATTGTTAGAAGGGACTATTCCCTGGAGGACATCATGCTTGGTAAAGTAGAGGGTGAGCGAAAAAAGGGGAGGACCCTGAAGAGATTGACATTGTGGCTGCAACAATAGGTTCAAGTATAGCAAGGAGCTCTGGTAGCATAGTGCCTAAGGCACTTGACTGCTCACCAGAAGGCTGGCGGTTCAAACCAACCAGCCACTCCTCGGAAGGAAGGTTGGGCAATCCTACTTCCGTACTGATACTGTCTCGGAAACCCAAGGAGGGGTCGCTATGAGTCGAGGCTGACTCAACAGCAAACAACAACAACAACAACATAGCAAGGATTGTTAAGATGGCGCAGGACCAGGCAGTGTTTCCTTCTGCTGTACATAGAGTCACTATGAGTCAGAGCCAACTCTATGACACCAACCAACAACAACAACAAAGACTTGTCTATTGTTTGGCTGAAGGTTAAGTCACAGGAGTGAGTTCAGTTATATGCCTGAAGTGTGAGCCATAGTCTCAGGAGTTTTACCAGTCTCTATCAGACAAGTAGGAGCTCTGGTAGTGAAATGTCTAAGGCACTTGAGTACTAACCAGAAGCCTGGTGGTTCAAACCCACCAGCCACTCCTCAGAAGGCAGATGGGGCAATCTACTTCCATAGTGATACTGCCTCGGAAACCCAAGGAGGGCTCGCTATGAGTCGGGTCCGACTCGATGGCACATAACAACAACAACATCAGACAAGTAGGCCTGGACTTTTTTTTTTTTTTT
>NW_006921597.1:1907398-1915332 GCF_000298275.1 Orycteropus afer afer | reverse complement strand
AGTCAAGTGCCTTAGCCACTATGCTACCAGAGCTGTGGATTAATTGTTTCCATGCATCTTTGATTTCTTCATTCATCTTTGTTCCAGACAAGGAAAGACCAATTATTGCATCTTAGATGGCCATTGCAAGCTTTGAACACCCTAATTGCCATTCACCAAAGTAGGGTGTAGAACAATGTTTTTGTGTAGTATGTTATGCTAATTGAACTTGTTGTCCCCTGTGACCATGGTACCGAGACTGTGGGTCCAGCGGTTCACTCCTTCAAGGTGTTTGGTTGTGGCTTGCTCTGTTATATATGTATGGACATTTTCATAGCAAATCCAAATACATATACAAAAATATTGTTTGCCAAACCTATATATGGTTATGAGTATATTTCCATTGACCTACTGACCCATACCTGATCATCTTGCATGTCTACCTGTGTATCTATCCATAGATTAATTTTTGTTATTACTGACAATGCAGTATTTTGTGTATAGTAGTATTTACCTTTACTGTCTGTACCTCTTGTGTACCTCTCCATGTCTTTCTTTTTCCTAGTGATATCAGAAGGAAGGTTGGGCAATCTACTTCTGTAGAGATACTGCCTCGGAAACGCAAGGAGGGGTCACTATGAGCTGAATCAACTTGAGGGCAGTGAGTTAGTTACTTAGTTACTGTGCTAGTCACTCACTTGTAGTACTTTGCTTTTCTTTTCACCCAAATTAATACATGTCTCTTACCTAGCTAGCAATTTTTCCTCCCTTTCCCTCCCATTCTGGGTAACCAACAAAGAAAATTTCCTTCCATGTGTAAACCTTTCCTTCACATTTTATAATAGTGGATTCATGAAACATTTGTCCTTCTGTGATTGATGTACTTCATCTAGCATAATGTCCTCCAAGTTCATCAATATTATGAGGTATTTTGCAGATTCTTTGTCCTTCTTGTATGTTGTATAGTATTCCATTTTGTGTATGTACCATAATTTGGCTGTCCACTCATCCATTGATGGGCAATTAGGTTGCTTCCATCTCTTTGCTATTGTGAATAATAGTGCAATGAACATAGGTTTGCATATATACATTTGTGTCTCGGCTCTCACTGCTTTAGAATATATACCTAGCAATGGGATTGCTGTGTCAAATGGTATTTCTACTTCCAACTTTTGTTAAAAATAAATTTATTGTGATTTGAGGGAAAGTTTACAGAGCAAATTTATTTTTCATACAGCAGTTCACACACAATTTGTCTCATGACGTTCACTATAATTTCCCACAATGCAACAACTCTCTTCCCATTTTCTCCCCATAGTCACCTCTTCCCTGTGTCCTTCCCTCCCATACACTCCTGCCCCGCCCCCCAATCTGTCTCCCTGTGCATGCATAGCCTTTCTATTCTCCCATGATTGATCTCTCCAAGGAGTATATTACCTAATGTTAGTGTTCAGCTCATATGCCTGTCTTTTGTTTGGCTGGAAGCCACAGGAGTGGGTTCAGTTCCAGACCTGAAGGGCAGCTAGAGGCCATAGTCTGAGGGGTTTCATTGGGCTCTATCAGACCAGCAAACCTGTCCCTTCATTACTATTATTATTTTGAGTTCTGTTCCACATTGTTTTCCCACTCTATCCAGGATCTCCTACACAGATCCCCCTCCAAGTGGTTGACAGTGATAGCTGGGCACCATATAGTTCTTCTGGTCTCATGGTCATTTGGCTGAGGATCACATGGTCTACTAGTCCCTTGCACTAATTGTTCCCATGCATCTTTTGTTTTCTTCATTCTTCTTTGCTCTGAACAAGGAAAGACCCATTATTGCATCTAGATGGCCACTTGGAAAGTTTTAAGATCCCAGTCGCTACTTGCCAAAGTAGGATGTGGAAAAATGTTTGTCTCTGGTATATTATGCCAATTGAGCTTGATGCCCCCTGCAACCATGGTCCCAAGCCCTCAGATCCAACTACTGGCTCACTCTGTGTAGCTGGCTATGGCCAAGAAATGACTAAAACCTTGTCCCTTGTCAGCTCTTCTATAGGACATTCTTACAAAATGTATAAATACACTTGTAAAAGCATTGTCTGCCAACCATGTATATGGTTGTGGGCACACTCCCCCCTGCACAGACATACATAATCATTCAGCCTGGCCACCCAGCTATCCACCCATATATCAATGATTACCATCACTGACAACATAGTACTGGATGTACAAAAGAGTTCATCTTTGTTGTCTGTACCTACCATGCACCTCTATGTCTTCCTCTTCCTCAGTGCCACTATATTGGTCACTCACATTGGAGTATTGCCCTTCCCTTCACCCAAATCAATACTTGTCTCTACCTATCTAGTAGTGTTCCCTCCTCTTCCTATCCACCCCTGGTAACCAACAAAGAAAATTTCCTTCCATATATAAACTTTTCCTTGACTTTTTACAATAACAGACTAATACTATATTTGTCCTTCTGTGATTGATTTATTTCTCTCAGCATAATGTCCTCCAAGTTCATTCACATTATGTGGTGTTTTGCAGATTCTACATTATTCTTTAGTGTTGCATAGTATTCCATTGGGTGTATATATCATAGTTGGGTTATCCATTCTTCTGTTGATGGTCACCAAGGTTGTTTCCATCTTTTTGCTATTGTAAATAGTGCTGGCATGAACATGTTATTGTTACATGCTGTTGAGTCAGACCAAACTAATAGTGAACTCTCCTTGGGTTTCTGAGGCAGTTTCACTATAGAAGTAGATTGCCCAACCTTCCTTCCGTCAACCCTCTGGTTAGCAGTCAAGTGCCTTAGGCACTACGCTATCAGAGCTCCTGTGATGAACATAGGTGTGCATATATCTCTTCTTGTCCTGGCTCTCCCTTCTTTAGGATACGTATCTAGTAATAGAAATGCTGCATTAAATGGTATTTCTAATTCCAACTTTTTAAGGAATCACCATACTGCTTTCCACAGTGGTTGTATCATTTTACAGTCCCACCAGCAGTTTATGAGAGTCCCAATCTCTCCACATCCTCACCAGCATTTGTTATTTTCTGTCTTGTTGAACTTTGCTACTAGTGCTGAGGCAAGATGACATCTCATTGCTGTTTTGATTTGAATCTCTCTGATGGCTGATGATCGTGAACATTTCTTCATGTGTTTGTTGGCTGCCTGAATATCCTCTTTGTTGAAGTGTCTATTCATGTCTTCTGCCCATTTTTTAATTGAATTATTTATCTATTTTTGTTGAGCTGTTGGAGTTTTCTATAAATTCTAGAGATAAGTCCCTTGTCAGATATGTCATTGCAAATATTTTTTTCTCAATCTGTAGGTTCCCTTTTGACTCTTTTGGAGAAGTCTTTGGAAGCACACAAAAATTTAATTTTTAGAAAGTCCCATTCATCTAGTTGATCTTCTGCTGTTTGTGAATTTTGAGTTATGCTTAATAGTCTATTTATGCCATAAATTAGGGGCCCCTAGTTTTTCCTTGAGGAACTTTATAGCTTTAGGTTTCACATTTAAGTCTTTGATCCATCTGGAGTTAGTTTTTTTTTACATGGTGTGAGGTACAGATTTTGTTTCATTTTTCTGCAAATGGATATCCAGTTTACCAGCACCATTTGTTAAACAGACATTCTTTTCCCCATTTAATGGATTTCAGCCCTTTGTCAAAGATCAGCTGACTACAGGTCGATGCATTTATTTCTGGGTTCCCAATTCTATTCCACTGGTCTGTGTCTGTCATTGTACCAGTACCAGGCAGTTTTGACTACTGTGGCTGTATGATAGTTTTTAAGATCCAGGAGTGTGAGACCACCTACATCGTTCTTCTTCTTTACTTATCTGGGGTCTTTCCTTTCCATATAAAGTTAGTGATTGATTTTTCCATATTCTTACAGAATTTTAATGGGATCTGGATTGGGATTGTATTTAATCTATAGATTGCTTTGAGTAGAATTGACATTTTCACAATGTTCAATCTTCCTATCCATGAGCATGGTATGTTTTTCCATTTATGTATGGAGCTCTGGTAGCGTAGTGCCTAAAGCATTTGACTGCTAACCAGAAGGCTGGTGGTTCAAACCCATCAGCCACTCCTCAGAAGGAAGATGGGGCAATCTACTTCCATAGTGATACTGCCTCGGAAACCCAAGAAGGGGTCGCTATGAGTCGGGTTCGACTCGACGGCACATAACAACAACAACAACTTATGGGTTCTTGAGTAGACTTTTATGGTTTTCTTTGTACAGGCCTTTTGTGTCCCTGGTAAAATTTATTCCCCGGTATTTAATTTTTTTGGTAGCTATTGTAAATGGTGTTATTTCCTTATTTCTTTTTCAGCAATCTCTTTGCTTGTGTAGAGGAATCCAACTGATTTTTGTATGTTGATCTTGTATTCTGCCACGATGCTGAATCTCTCAATTAGTTCCATTAGCTTTTGTTTGTTTGTTTGTTTTGCTGAGTCTCTTGGGTTTTCTATATATAGGATCATATCATCAGCAAATAAGGATAGTTTGACTTCTTCCTTACCAATTTGGATGTCTTTATCCCTTTTCTTGCCTTATTGCCGGGTTAGAACTTCCAATATAATATTGCATAGAAGTGGTGCTAGAGGGCATCCTTGTCCAGTTCCTGTTTGCAAGGGGAATGGTTTCAGTCTCTCTCCATTGAGGAAAATGTTGGCTGTTGGTTTTACATAAATGCCCTTTATTATGTTGAGGAATGTCCCTTCTATTCCTATTTTGCTGAGAGTTTTTATCAGGAATGGGTGTTGGATTTTGTCAAATGCTTTTTCTGCATCAATTGATATGATCATGTGGTTCTTCTCCTTTGTTTTATTTATGTGATGGATGACTTTGATTGTTTTTCTAATGTTGAACCATCCTTGCATACCTGATATGAACCCCATTTGGTCGTAGTGTATTATTTTTGGGATATGTAGTTTGAGTCTATTGGCTAGGATTTTGTTGAAGGTGTTTATTTTGGCTCTTTCTTCTTTTTCTGTGTGCATTTATTGCTATAAATTTCTCTCTGAGCAGTGCTTTTGCTGAGTCTCTAAGATTTTGGTGTGTTGTACATTCATTCTTTTTGAATTCCAGGAGTTTTAAAACAAATAAATTTTCAATTTCTTCTATTACTCACTAGTTTTTAGGGAGGGTGTTATTCACTTCCCATGTGTTTGCTTTTTGTCCTTGATATTCCAATGGTTGATTTCTAAATTTATAGCCTTGTGATCTGAGAAGATGCTTCACAGTATTTTGATGTTTTTAAATTTATTGAGGCTTGCTTTGTGGCCTAATATATTTTCTATCTTGGTGGATGTTCTGTGTCCAATGGAAAGAATGTATATCATATTGTTGTTGGGTAACCCACTGCCATCGAGTTGGATCCAACTCATAGCGACCCCCTTGGGTTTCTGAGGTGAATTCACTATGAAAGTAGATTGCCCAATCTTCCTTCCAAGGAGTGGCTGATGGATTTGAACCATCAGCCTTCTGGTTAGCAGTCACATGCTTTAGGCACTACCCCAAAGTGCTCTGTATATGTCAAGTTGGTTGGTTGTATTGTTTACCTCTTCTGTGTCTTTGTTCAGTTTCTTTCTAATTGTTCTATCCTTCATTGAAAGTGGTGTATTATAGTCTCCTACTGTTACAGTTCGGAAGGAAGATGAGGCAATCTACTTCCGTAGTTATACTGCCTTGGAAACCCAAGGAGGGGTTGCTATGAGTCGGGTCTGACTTGACAGCACATAACAACAACAACAACAACTGTTACTGTGGAGCTGTTCTTTTCTCTTTTCAATTCTGTTAAGTTTTTTATATGTATTTTCTGGCTCTTCATTGGATGCATAGGTCTTCCTTTGTATGGTTATGTCTTCTTGTTCAGGTGATCCTTTAACCATTATATAATGTCCTTCCTTATATCTTATGGTGGCTTTTGTGTTAAAGTCTGTTTTATCAGAAATTAATATTGTCACTCCTGCTCTTTTTTTGATTGATGTGAACTTAACATATTTTTTCCCAACCTTTGATTTTTAATCTATTTTTCTCTTTGTGTCTAAGGTGTGTCTCTTGTAGACAGCATATTGGTGGGTCATAGTTTCTTAGCCATTCTGCAACTCTCTGTCTCTTGATTGTTGCATTTAATCCATTTACTTTCAGGATAATTATCAACCACTATGAATTTATTGCTGTCACTTTGTCTTTCTTTTTTTTATGGTGTTTCTGATTTCTTTGTTCCATATTATTTTCAGTGCTAAGCTCATTTTATTTAAAAATTTTTCATCATTTTTTTCATTGCTATTGTTGCCCGTGCAGTCCATGGCAAGTGGATGATTATCAGCTTGCTGCCTGCATAAGAATATCACTTGCAAATTGCAAAAAGGACATGGAGGTGCAATCTTCTGACCTCCTCTAACTTCACAAGAAGAAGACAGAATCACCCTCAACAGCCCAATGTTTATCCCTGGGAGGCAAAACATGCTGCCACCCTCCAGGCTTTTTACCAACTTTGACACCAACTGTCCCTCCCATGGTGCTCACTACTCTGCTGGGTTTGATAATTCATTGCAATGGCCACAAAGAACTCACAGGCAATACTCACAATTATGTAGTTTATTAGAGAAGTAGCAGGCTACATTTCAGGTTCAGGAACACACTCAGGATACAACTCTTCCTTCAATCAGGACAGTCTCTCTTCTGCTGTGACCTCAGACAATCCTCTCTGGCCCTTGGCCTCTTGTCCTGGCCTCTGCCTCTATAGACTAGGTAAGTCTACATCTCGTGCCTCTTGGTTCCACTGCCACCATCTCTCTACTGGGGCATCTCCTTGCTGGGACTTCTTTCAGCCAAGGAGAATCTTGGGTCCAAGGATGCACTCCACTTCACCTCCAGCTCTTCTCTCTTAATGGCAGTGAGAGGCCCTCTCTGCCTCTAGGAGGGCTCATTTTAAGCCTGGCAGAGTGACAAAACTAACCAATCCTAACATCAGACTTCTACACATCTTATTTTCATGGTACCACCCAGTAATCTGGTGGGAGTTAGAAAGACTAGTCTAGAAAAGCCATACTAAGTAATTCACTGCACTGCACAATATAGAAAATGGCCACAACAGGATAGTCGGTACTACACAGCTCTGTTTGTCTCCTTATTCATTGTTTTCATTCAGTTTCTTCTGCTAGTTGGTATTTAATCCACTTCTCTATCCTTTCCTTCAAAGCTCAGGGTTCCAGGATTATCTTCTCTTTCTGTTTCAATTGATTGTTTCTTTATTGTAGAGGGTCTGTGTAGCATGTCTGCCGATTCTGCTGGAAGTCCCTGGAGATCTTCTTTAAACCAAACAGTAGTTTACCTTATGTAGTAAAGAATGACTGCTTTGAGCATTGTGGTTTTTTAAGATCTATATAGGAACCTGTACACAGACCAGGAGGCTGCCGTTCAAACAGAACAAGAGGACACTGCATGGTTTAAAATCAAGAAGGGAGTGTGTCAGGGTTGTATCCTTTCACTATACTTATTCAATCTGTATGCTGAGCAAATAATCTGAGAAGCTGGACTATATGAAGAAGAACATGGCATCAGGATTGCAGGAATTCTCATTAACAACTTGTGATATACTGACAACACAACTTTACTTGCTGAAAGTGAGGATGACTTGAAACACTTACTGATGAAGATTGAAGAGTACACTCTGCAGTATGGATTACACTTCAATATAAAGAAAACAAAAATCCTCACAACTGGACCAATAAGCAGCCTCATAATAAATGGAGAAAATATTAAAGTTGACAAGGACTTCATATTACTTGGTTCTGCAATCAACACCAATGGAAGCAGCAGTCAAGATATCAGATGACATATTGTTGTTGTTGTTGTTATATGCCGTCGAGTTGGACCCGACTCATAGCAACCCCTCCTTGGGTTTCTGAGGCAGTATCACTATGGAAGTAGATTGCCCCATCTTT
>NW_006921597.1:1899446-1900543 GCF_000298275.1 Orycteropus afer afer | reverse complement strand
CTTCTTCCTTCATTACCATTGGTTCTAGATCATATGCCACTTCCTGAAATGGATGAAGATCGATCAGTTCTTTTTGGTACAGTGACTCTGTATTCCTGCCATCTTCTCTTGATGTTTCCTGCATCATTCAATATTTTGCCCATAGAACCTTTCAATATTGCAATTCAAGGCTTAAATTTTTTCCTTAGTTCTTTTGGCTTGAGAAATGCTGAGCATGTTCTTCCCTTTTGGTTTACTAACTCTAGGTCTTTCCACATTTCATTATAGTAATTGACTTTGTCTTCTTGACCTGTTCTTTGAAATCTTCTGTTCAGCTCTTTTATCTTGTCATTTCTTCCATGTTTTTTAGCTACTCTCTGCTCAAGGGCAAGTTTCAGAGTATCTTCTGATATCCATTTTGGTCTTTTCTTCCTTTCTTGTCTTTTTAATGACCTCTTGCTATCTTCATGCATGATGTTCTTCATGCCATCCCACAGTTCTTCTGGTTTTCAGTCATTGGTGTTCAATGCATCAAATCTATTCTTTAGGTGGTCTCTAAATTCAGGAGAGATATATTCAAGGTCATATTTTGGCTATTGTGGACTTGTTTTAATTATCTTCAACTTCAAGTTGAAGTTGCAGTTGAACTTGCATATGAGCAGTTGATGGTCTGTTCCACAATCAGTTCCTGGCCTTGTTTTGGCTGAAGATTTTGAGCTTTTCCATTGCCTCTTGCCACAGATGTAGTCAATCTGATTCCTGTGTACTGTATTTGGTGAAGTCCATGTGTATAGCCACCATTTATGTTGTTGAAAAGAGGTATTTGCAATGAATAAGTCATAGGTCTTCCAAAATTCTATCATGCAGTCTCCAGCATTATTTCTGTCACCAAGGCCAAATTTTCCAACTACTAGTGATTCTTCTTTGTTTCTAACTTTTGTGTTCCAGTCACCAGTTATAATGAACACACCTTGTTTGTGTGTTCAGTCAATTTCAGACTGCAGAAGTTGATAAAAGTCTTCAATTTCCTCATCTTTGGCTTTGGTGGTTGGTGTGTAAATTTGAATAATAGTAGTATTAACTCATCTTCCTTGTAGGCATATGGATATTATCCTATC
>NW_006921597.1:1889454-1899346 GCF_000298275.1 Orycteropus afer afer | reverse complement strand
GTTGGACCCGACTCATAGCAACCCCTCCTTGGGTTTCTGAGGCAGTATCACTATGGAAGTAGATTGCCCCATCTTTCTTCCAAGGAGCAGCTGGTGGGTTTGAACTGCCAGCCTTCTGGTTAGTAGTCAAGTGCCTAGATGACATATAGCAATGGGCAAATCAGCTGCGAAAGGTCTCTTTAAAGTGCTGAAGCACAAAGATGTCTCCTTGAAGACTAAGGTGCACCTGACACAAGCCATCGTATTTTCAGTTGCATCATATGCATGTGAGAGCTGGACCATGAGTAAGGAAGACAGAAGAAGAGTTGATGCTTTTGAGTTGTGGTGCTGGCAAAGAATGCTGAAAATACCATAGACTGTTAAAAGAACTAACAAATCTATCCTGGAAAAAGTGCAGCTAGAATGCTCCTTGGAAGTGAGAATGGCCAGACTTTGTCTCACCTACTTTGGTCATGTTGCAAGAAGGGACCATTCCTTGGAGAAGGATATCATGCTTGGTAAAGTGGTGGGTCAGTGAAAAAGGGGAAAGCCCTCAACAAGTTGGATTGACACAGTGGCTACAACGATGAGCTCAGGTATAGCAAAAATCATGGAGCCGACATAGGACTTGGCAGTGTTTCATTCTGCTGTGCATAGGGTTGCTATGAGTCACAGAGAACTCAACAGCACCTAACAAGAACAACAATATGGGATCAAATTGACAACAGCAAATCAAAAGATAAAATAAGCAACTTAGGAGGCAGTGAGTTTATGCTAATGTTATGCTAATAGGGGAGGAACAACTGAGAAAAGGAGGGTAGGAATGGTTGCACAATCTGAAGAATGTAATCAATGTCACTGAACTGTACATGTAGAAATTGTTGAATTGTTGTGTGTTCTACTGTGTATATTCTAAACAACAACATAAAATAAAATAAAATAAACTTAAAGACCATCAATTTGTCTTTTAAGTAAGTTGAAAGTCAAGATTCTTTTTTCCATACATATATTCTGTACAGCTGGAATGCTCCCTGGAAGCGAGAATGGCAAGATTTTGTCTCACCTACTTTGGTCATGTTGTCAGAAGAGATCAGTTCCTGGAGAAGGATATAATGCTTGGTAAAGTAGAGGGTCAACAAAAAGGGAAAGACCCTCAACCAGATTCTTTGACACAGTGGCTGCAACTATGGGCTCAAGCATGGCAGAGATTGTGAGGATGGTGCAGGACCTGGCCATGTTTCCTTCTGTTGTGCATAGGGTTACTAAGAGTCAGAACTGACTTGAGGGCACCTAAGAACAACCAGATATTCAGCTACTCCTGCTGTATCTATTTAAAAGTCTTTCAAATAAATGGAATGGCCTTGGCAGCTTTGTTGAAAATCAGTTGACCAAATATATGTGGGTCTATTTCTGAATTCTGTGTTGTTTTTTTTTTCCCATGATCTATTTGTCTTTATTTACAATAGTGCTACTCTATCTTATCAATTTAATTTGATGCTAATTCTATAAATATGGAAATGTAAGTCCTCCAACTTCACTTTTCTTCTTCAAGATTGTCTTTAATGTTCCTGGTCCTTTCAATTTCCAAATAAGTTTTAGAATCAGCTTGTAATTAAAAAAAAAAAAAAAAAAAGCTGAACTTTTCATTGAGATTGCATTACATCTATAGGATTATTTTGGTTTTCTTTAATTTCTCTCAGCAGTATTTTGTATTTTACAATCCAGAAATGTTGCAATTTATTTTGTTAAATTTATTCCTACATACTTAGTTGTTATTCAAAATTATATATTTTTTTAATAAATTATATTTCCAGTGTCTATTGACTACACAAATACAATTGATACTTCTATATTGACCTTGCTTCCTGAGATTTTGTTAAATATTACTTTGTTAATTTGTTTCCTACATACACAATCATGATCATCTATGAATAAAAGTAAATTGACATTTTTCCCTCATGCATTTATGTCTTTTATTTATTTATCTTGCCTTATTGAACTGGTTAGGATATCTAGCAAAATTTTTAAAATAATGGTGAAATGGACAATCTGATTTTGTTCTGTGCTACACGAAAGTTTCATCATTAGGTATGAGGATAGCAATAGATATTTTTGTAGATATGTTTTCCCAGATTGAAAAAGTGCCCATTTTGTCCTAGTTTGATGAATGTTTATTTTTTCTATTATGAATGGGTATTGATTTTGTCAAGTGCTTTTTATACATTTATTCAAATGCTCACATATTTTTCTCCATTATTTTATTAATGTGACATTAACTTAAATTATTGTAGTAAAATATATATAACAAAAATTTTGCCATTTTAACCATTTTTAAGAGTACAACTCAGTGATGTTAATTACACTCATCATGTTGTACACTCATCATAACCATCAATTCCAAAAAGTTTTTCATCAGCCAAAAAAGAAATGCATTACTTCTAAATGAATAACTCCTCATTACCTCTTCCCAAAGTGCTGATGACCACAAATAAACTTTGGTTTCTATGCATTTATCTATTCTAGATATTTCCTTTTTTGTTTCATTTATTTACTCAGCATAATGTTTTCAAGGTTCATCCATGTTGTAACATGCATCAGAACTTCATTCTGCTTTATGGCTGAGTAATATTCCATTCTATGAATATGTTGTTTATCCATTCATCTGTTTGTGGACACTTGGTTGTTTTTATTTTTTTGACTGTTGTGAATATTTCAGTAAACCTTGGTATACTCAAAAGCATCTGTTTAAGTCCCTACTTTTAAGTCTTTTGGTTATATACATAGGAGTGGAATTCCTGGGTGATATGGTAACTCTATGTTTAACTTTTTGAGAAACCACTACGCTGTTACCTACAGTGACTGGACTATTTTACATTCCTGCTATCAAAGCATGAAGGTTTCAATTTCTCCACATCCTTACCAACACTTATGTGGAAGTTAAGGTTATGTGTCAACTTGGCTGGGCCTTGTTTTGAGTAACTGGGCAGCTGGATGTAGTGATTTCCCATGATGAGACTGGTAATCAACTCCATGGTGGAATCTGCTGTGAGCAGTTGAGTAGCAAGCAGCCTTAGGGATGTGATCTGCTTCCAACATATAAGAAGAAGCTTTGAGAAAGGTCTCTGAGCTTATGGCATGCTTGGACCCTGCATGTAGCCAGGTCTTCATTCAGTAGCCTGCCATGTTGCCTGCTGATCTTGGAACTGTTTCTGGACTGTGACCTGCCATGTTGCTTGATAATCTTGGGACTGTGACATTTTACTTGTCAACCTTGGGTTTGTCAGCCTCAGCAGTCAGCAGCTGCCTCTGGCTCCAGTGGGCCAGCAGCAAGAGGCAGAGGTGAAGTCCAAAGTCCAGGGGCCTTCACCCAGTTCCCAGAGCTGGCATTTGGAACTCGGACTTCCATCCTCCTAAGCTTTAAGAGAACAAATCCTTGTTTTTTCAAGTCATCCACTTATAGTATTCCTGTTAGAGCAGCACTAGAGAATCCAAACAATTTATTTTCCACTTTTCTGATAATAACCATACTAGTGGATGTGAAGTGGCATCTCATTGTGATTTGATGTGCATTTCACTAATGACTAATGATGTTGAGCATCCTTTCATGTGCTCATTGGACACTGATTATTTTGTTTGGAAAAATGTCTATTCAAGCTCTTTGACAATTTTCTGATTAGGTTGTCTATCTTTTTGTTGTTCAGTTTTAGGAATTCTATATATATATGAGTCGGGGCCGACTCGACAGCACACAACAACAACAACAAATATATATTAGACATTTATCAAATATATGGTTACTAAATCTCTTTTCTCCCATCCTGTAGGTTGTCTCAATGAAATGTTAAAACAACCTTGTATTCCAGGGATAAACCACAGTTTTTCATAGGGTGCTATCCTTTTTAAGCATCTCTTGATTTGATCCACTAGTATTTTGGTCAAGAGATTAGTGTCTATGTTCATGAGGGATATTAGCTTGTGCCTTATCACATTTTGGTGTCAGAATTGTGCTGCCATTATCAAACATGTTGGAAAGCATTACCTCTCTTTCTGTTCTCTGGAGAGTTCTTGTAATATTATATTCTATCTTCTTAAATTGTTTGGCAGACTTCACCAGTAAAACCATCTGGCTGGAGTTTCTTTGTGGAAATATATTTAATTACAAATTAACTTTCTTTAAATGGATATAGGACTATTCAAATTTCTATGTGTTTTTATGTCAATTTCTTATGTTTTGGAAAATTGTGTTTTTCAAAGAATTTGTCAATTTTGTGTAAATTGTCAAAGTTTTTGGTATAAAGTTGTTCTTAATATATTCTTGTTATCTATTTAATGTTTGTAGGATCCAATGTGGTATCTCTTTTTTCCATCTTGATCTTGGTAATTTGTATTTTCACTTTTATTTCCCTGATCAGCTTTTCTAGGGGTGCCTCAACCTTATCAAACTTTCCAAGGAACCAATTTCTGGCTTTGTGGACTTCCTGTTATAGTCCACTTTCTATTATACTGAATAGCTCTTCACTATTTTTCCTTCTATTTTATTTGAGTTTAATTTTATCTTCTGTTTTGAACCAATAAGTTAGAAAAACTTCTAAGGATGGAAGCCTTTTGATTTTAAACTCTTTTCCCACTTTTCTAATGCACACATTAAAAGGTATAAAGTTCCCTCTTAGCACTGGTTTAGTTGCACTCGAAATGTTTTGACATGCTGTGCTTTCATTGTCATTGCATTCCAAATGTTTTCTATTTCCCTTATGACTATTTGACTCATAGGTTTTGTAGAAATGCTTGTTCAGTTTCAAAATATTAGGGGATTTTCAGGTATTTTTTTGTTTTTAATTTCTAATGCAATTCCATTATGGTCAGGTAACATACTCTAAATTATTTTGATCCCTTTAAATTTATTGAGGCTTGCTTTGTAGTCAACTATTTGGTCATTAGAGAATTCACCATGTTTATTCAACTAGAATGTTTATGCTGCAATTGTCGATTATAACGTTCCATAAATATCAATCATGTAAGCTGATTATTTGTGTTGTTTAAATATTCTCTACCCATACTGAATTTTTTGTCTATGTATTGTGTCACTTTTAATGAGAGAAAAGTTTTCAAACTCTCCAACTATGATTGTGAACCTATTTCTTCTATTGTCTAATTTTCTGTCCAATTTTTCTTTTTAAAAAAATTCTTTTTATTCTATTTAATCTCCTCTATTGATATACCCTAGGAGCGCTGGTGGAGTCGTGGATAAAGCATTTGGCTGCTAACCAGAAAGTTAGTGGTTCAAACCCACCAGCTGCTCTGTGGAAGGAAGATGGGGTGATATACTTCTGAAAAGATTTATAGCCTCAGAAACCCAATGGGGGTTGCTATGATTCAGATTTGACTCAATGGCAGTGAGGGTTTTTTTTGTTTTGTTTTTTTCTAATTGGTATACCCATTTGTTGTTTTACTTTTCACTCTAAGTATTATATTATGCATTATTTACTTACTATTGTCTACCTTGAGTATAATTTCCTTTTTACTGTACAATGCAAGAACGGTACAAAATATTGTTCCATTTATTCTTCCTCTGATTCTTTGTGCTGTTACTGTTACATATTTCACTCCTATCTATTTATAAGGCCTCAAATACATTTCTATTATTTTTGCTTTGAATAGTTAGTAGTCAGTATCCCTGAGGAAGAAACAGTTCAGTGAAAATAGGAAATGGATAATGCAAAGATCTGGGTAAAATTGTTCCTGGCAGAGGAGATAGCAAGTACAAGCCCCTAAGATGGAGGAGTGATTGGTGTCATTCAAAAACAGAAAGCAGCCCTATCTAGCTGGAGCTAGGTGAGCAAAGAGGAACCAATATATCAGAAGTCAGATCCCATAGACTTTGTAGGCCAAGGTAAGTCTTTGGATTCTGTTCTGAGTGAGATAGGAAATCAATGGAGGATTTTGAGCATGAGAGTGGCATGATTCAGTTTACGTTGTGAAAAGTCACTCTGGTTGCTGCAGTGAGGAAACAGACTAAATGGGAACATAGATTGAAGGAAATGGACACTGATAGGAGGCTACTACAGTAGTCTAGCAAGAATAAATGGCTATTTGGACTAGGGTATCTGTTCTGAAGGTGGTGAGAAGTAGTCATATTTGTATATATTTGTGAGGTAGTGTCAAATAATGTATTTTATCTTGAAAGATTTCTGTCTGTATTAAAAATAATAGAATGATAGCTACAATTATTTGAGCACCTATAATGTTCCAGGCACATTGTTTATATTGTCCATGTTACTTTTTCCAGAAACCATGGCCAGTATTTGAGAGTATTCATTCAAGGTACTCTGTAAATTCTCAGTATGATTTCTCTTTTCTCATTGTTTTGTAGCTATGACACCATTTGAGATGCATAATCAAACAGATGTCACTGAATTCATCTTTTTGGGATTTTCCAACCACCCCAATCTACAGGGGTTATTCTTCTTGGTGTTCTTGGTCATTTACCTGACAACTCTTCTGGGGAACACACTCATAATTATGGCCATCAGAATCAGTCCTGCTCTCCAAACTCCAATGTATTATTTCCTCAGCAACCTCAGCTTCTTGGACATCTGCTACACATCCACCTCCATCCCAGTCATGCTGGTGAACTTCTTCCGGGAGAAGAAGACCATCTCGTATGAGGGCTGCCTTTCCCAGATCTTTTTCCTTGTAACCTGTGCTGGTACTGAGGGTGTCTTATTAGCTGCTATGGCTTATGACCGCTATGCAGCCATCTGCCATCCTCTCCAATATCCAATCCTCATGAGTAGGAAGGTCTGTGTATATTTGGTGACTGGATCCTGGCTGTGTGGGATGGTGAATTCCCTAACACACACAGTGCTGGCAGCCACACTCACTCTGTGTGGACCCAACCAAATCAGCCACTTTCTCTGTGACATCCCACTGCTCCTGAAGCTCTCCTGCTCAGACACCTCCATCAATGAATCTGTGCTCCATGCAGCTAGTGCCACCATTGGCCTGACCCCCTGCCTGTTTACCGCAGTGTCCTACATACTCATCATCTCTGCCATCCTGAGGATTCCTTCTGCTCAGGGCAGGAGTAAGGCCTTCTCTACCTGTGCTTCTCACCTCTCTGTGGTGGTGGTCTTCTTTGGAATGTCCAACTTCAACTATGACAGACCTGATGTAGGCTATAACCTGGACATTGACATCCTGATCTCGGTACTCTTCTGTGTTGTAACCCCCATGTTGAACCCCATCATCTACAGCCTGAGAAACAAGGAGGTCAAAGGAGCTCTGGCTAGACAACTTAGATTTTCTGGTAAGGCCAGTGCTTAGACCAATATTTTTCAATTTGGAAAATGATTTTTATTTGTGGAAACACATGAGCATGCTGGCTGCAGTTGTAACAGTGCTCTCTCTATACAGCATCTCTTGTGCCCTGCAGTGCCCCATCCCACCGAGACTAACATCTGCAACAGCACTGGGCATTTCACACATTGTGATCATATGTGCACTTGTTCTCTGATCCACTGATACTTTAGAATATTTTTGCCACCCAGAAAGAAGTTCCATATTCAGTTGTCATTTCCAATTCCCTCTCATCCCCCAATCTCTCAGCCTAGCAATCACTAATCTGCTGTTTGTGACTATGGATATGCCTATTCTTGATGCTTCATATTAATGGAATCATATAATATATGGGCTTTTGTGATTGGTTTCTTTCACTTATCAAAATGTTTTCAAGGTTCATCTATGTCGTAACATGTGTCAGCACTTCATTCCTTCTCATTGCCAAATAATATTCTATGTATGAGTATGCCACATTAAATTTACCCATTGATAATTGATGAACATTTGGGTTGTTTTCACTTTTAAGCTTCATGAACAATGATGTTATGAATATTCATTTATAAGCTTTTGTGTGAACATTTGTTTTTATTTCTCTTGGATATTCACCTAGGAGTGGAATTACTAGATCATATGGTTTAGTTTTGAAGACCTGCTGGACTGTTTTTCAAAGCAGCTGGACCATTTTACATTACTAATAGCAGTGTATGAGGGATTTAATTTCTCCATATTCTCATCAACATTTGTTATTATCTGTCTTTCCTAACAATAGCCTTTCTAGTAAATTTAAATAGTATCTTGATGTGGTTTTTGGTTTCCATTCCCTGGATGGTTAATGATTCAAGGGCTTTTAATAAGTACCATTTCTGTTCTTCTCCTTTACACATTGTTGTTATTGTTAGGTGCCGTCGAGTCATCTCTGAATTGTAGAGACTCTATGAACAGCAGAATGAAACACTGCCTGGTCCTGCGCTAGCTCCATGATCCTTGCTATACTTGAGTCAATCGCTGCAGCCACTGTGTCAATCCATCTCATTGAGGGCTTTCCTGTCTTTCGTCAGCCTTTTGCCTTACCAAACATGACATCCTCCTCCAGGGTATGGTCTCTTCTAACAAAATGACTGAAGTAGGTGAGACAAAGTCTGGCCATTCTCCCTTCCAAGGAGTATTCATTCCAGCTGCACTTCTTCCAGGACAGATTTGTTAGATCTTTTAGTGGTCTATGGCACTTTCAGCATTCTTTGCCAGCACCACAAATCAAAAGCATCAACTCTTCTTTATTCTTCCTTATTCACTGTCCAGTTCTCACATGCATATAAAGCAATTGAAAATACCATGGCTTGGGTCAGGCACACCTTAGTCCTCAATGCTATACATTGTCTGATGTTCTGACCGCTGCAACCATTGGGGGTTGATTGTAGAATCAAGCAACATCTTTGACAACTTCAATCTTTTCTCCATTTATCATGATGTTGCTAGGTCCAGTTGTGAGGATTTGTGTTTTCTTTATGTTGAGATGTAATCCATACTGCAGACTGTATTCTTCAATCATCATCAGTAAGTACTTCAAGTCATCCTCACTTTCAGCAAACAAAATTGTGTCATCAGCGTATCGCAGGTTATTAATGATTCTTCCTCCAATCCTAATACTACTTTCTTCTTCATATAATCCAGCTTCTCAGATTATTGCTCAGTATAAAAGTTGAATAAGTATGGTGAAAGGATACAACCTTGATGCACTCTGTTCTTGATTTTGAACCATGCAGTATCCCCTTGTTCTGTTTGAATAACAGCCTCCTGATCTATGTACAAGTTCCTCATGAGTACAATCAAGTGTTCTGAAATTCCCATTCTTCTCAATGTTATCCGTAATTTGTTATGATCCACACAATTCAATGCTTTTTCATAGTCAATAAAACACAAGTAAACATCTTTCTGGTATTCTTTGCTTTGAGCCAAAGTCCATCTGACATCAGCAATGATATCCCTCATTCCATGTCCTCTTCTGAATCCAGTTTGCATTTCTGGAAGGTCTGTGTCAGCACACTGCTACAACTGTTTTTGAATTATCTTCAGTCAGATTTTACTTGCATGAGATATTAATGGTATTGTTTGATAATTTTCACATTCTGTGGGATCAGCTTTCTTTGGAATGTGTACAAATATGGATTTCTTCCAGTCAGTTGGCCAGGTAGCTGTTTTCCAAATTTCTTGGCATAACCAAGTGAGTGCTTCCGATGGGGCATCCATCTGTTGAAACATTTCAATGTGTATTCCATCAATTACTGGAGCCTTGTTCTTTACCATTTCCTTCAGTGCAGCTTTGACTTCTTCATTCAATACCATTTTCTTGATCATATACCACCTCCTGAAATGGATGAACATCGACCAATTGTTTTTGGTACAGTGACTCTGTGTATTCCTTCCACCTTCTTTTGATGCTTCCTGCATCATTCAATATTTTGCCCATGTTGTTGTTGTTGTTAAGTGCCGTCAAGTCATTTCCGACTCATAGCGACCCCATGCACAGCAGAACGAAACACTGCCCGATCCCGCACCAGCCCCACAATCCCTGCTA
>NW_006921597.1:1876153-1887164 GCF_000298275.1 Orycteropus afer afer | reverse complement strand
TTTGAATAATAGTAGTATTAACTCATCTTCCTTGTAGGCATATGGATATTATCCTATCACTGACAGCATTGTACTTCAGGACAGACCTTGAAACACCCTTTGTAATGATTAATGCCACGCCATTCCTCTTCAAATTGTCATTCCTGTCGTAGTAGGTCATATGGTTGTCTGATTCAAAATGGCAAAAACCAGTCCATTTTAGCTCCCTAATTCCTGGGATATCAATCTTCATGCATTCCATTTCATTATTGGCAACTTTCAGTTTTGCTAGATTTATACTTCATATGTTCCATGTTCTGATTATTAATGGATGTATACAGCTGTTTCTTCTCAATTTGAGTCATGCCATGTTAGCAAATGGAAGCCCTGAAAGCTTTACTTTATCCATATCATTAAGGTTGGTTCTACTCTGAGGAGGCAGCATCTTCCTCAGTCTTATTTTGAGTGCCCTCTGACCTATGGGGCTTGTCTTCCTGCAGTGTATCAGACAATGATTCCGGGCTATTCATAAAGTTGCCTAGTGATGAATCAGACAGTGTTTCTCTGCTATTCATAAAGTTTTCCCTGGCCAATTCTTTGAGAAGTGGATGACCTCTTCCTTCTCCTGGTCTGTCTCAGTCTGTAAGCTGCATTGAAATCTGTGCACTATGTAAAACCCTGCTGGTGTTTGAAATGACAGTGCATAGCCTCAAGCCTCACAGCAACATGCAAGCCACTACAGTGCAACAAACTGACAGATAAGTTTGTCTTCCTTAGTTGTTTGAAACGTCTCCAACCCTCGCCTTACGTGGATCCAACAGCTCTGTCGTCTCCAGCTTTTCCCTTGCTTCCTGCCTCTTGGGGTGGGGCACATAGGAAAAGAGAAACCTATGTTGCTAATGGGATTTTTGAGCTTCAAAGCTTAATTCTTGATATTATCTGATGTTTGTGTCCTACTTTTAGTGCCATAAAATACTACATGATTTTCAAATCTACAGCTTTCTCTGCATCAGTGCTCTACAGAAATCTGCTCTGCCTTTTTCCCCTTCAGAACCCCAAAGCAGCATTGTCTTAACTAGGTCATGAGCAATGGCAGGACCAGAAATCAGGGGCCCAAATGAAATGGAGAAAACTCCCAGTACCTCCTAGAATCCAACCAAATAAGCACAAATCACCCCTTACCCATCCTCTCCCAAATGGAAAGGGAAAAAAAGTCCACTTTCATAGGCTGCAGTCACTTGTAATTTTCTAATAGTAATCTAGCACTGAAATTCACCTACAGATGTCCTGAAAGAGCTAAGTAGATCATCTCACTGCATGCTGGGAAAAGATGCTTGCCAAAAAATTAATGAGTCCAAGAGAGAATTAATCTCTCTTCATCTCTACAGTTTCTATCTAGGCTTTTGCCCCTGAGTTGTGTTTGCACTCTGAGGAGTCTCAGAACAACTGCTTAGAGAAAGATTAGATGGATACTCCCAAAAGGTTGGTTCAGAGATATTTATAAATGGCCATCTTAGAAAAATGAATTCATGGAGAAATCAAAGAAGGTTTTTGACTCCTGCATTTAGGCATTGAGTATGCTCTGAGCAGCGCCTGGAATGGCAAGGCCTCCTTATGACCCATGACAGTCAACAGCCTGTGCTGCCCAGGAGTGTCCATTCCAGACCAGGCAGTATGTGGAGAGCAGCAAGCACCACCATGGCCAGAAATCCAAGGCTTTTGGGGAGAGTCAGTGGTGAGTAACTCGTATATTTATCATCACAATTGAGAAAAAGTCTGCCTAGTGTCTAGGTATCTATTGAGATACTTAGCCCACAGGAACATATTATAAAATATTGTACAACTTTTTATTACAATTTAATTGCATTTATTTCATGACATAGATTTCATATCTTGTGTATGTGTGTCAATTCCTACAATAGACCAGAGTGGAACTGACTTTAGAGAATATCTACACCAAAACCTAAAGGGTGCCTGGATTCTTTAAGTGAGATATTTCAAGTGGAAAATATGTTCCTGGTAAATTTTACATATAGTAATATATTAGTACTTCTCTAATTTGGACAAGCAGGAGAGAAAGGAATAATTTTCAGGAAGAAAGGACAAGATCACATTTCCCAATGATACATTATTGTATGTCAGTAGGCACAAAAACTAATTATATAAATGAATAGAAATAAATTTGCATAACATCTATGTTTTGAAACATTTTTATTTGCTTAGTTAAAGGCTCTCATCTATATTGGTAACACGTTGGTGTTTGCAAACTGTGCTACAAACAATTTATTAACTGTAATAAGTTCCTGAAGGGATTTGGCTTCAAAGGTCAGTTGTTCAAACCCACCAGCTACTCCACAGCACAAAGATGAGGCAGTCTGCTTCTGTAATGATTCACAGCCTTAGAAAATCTATGGGGATTTCTATGAGTCAGAATTAACTCGATAGCAGGGAGTTTGGCTTTTCTGGTTTTAATAAGGTCCTGAGCTTTTTTTTTTTTTTTTAATGATTTACTTCCCCTATCTCCCTCTGTTTTAAAGAACTCTCATATATTCGGAGCTGTACCTAAAGAACTTCATTCTCTTTCATTTTTCTTTGGAGATTATAAATTGGTTAACAAAGGAAAAATAAACAAACAGACAGGAGTTACTGCTCTCTGGTTGGGACTGAGCAGATGCTACCGTGAGGCCTCCATTGAGAACAACTTTTCTTACAGGGGAAGAGAACACTAGGATGACCATAGACCATGGGGCCATTGAGCCGCATTTATGCCTCATAGGCTGTTGTTTTTCTCAAGTCAGTAAGATGTTTGTACTGGGACTGCTGATCAGAAATGTCCTCTTGAGTTCAGCTGGCTTGGAGCTCTTCTCATCCACTTCTTTCTCTGTGGAGTTGACCATAGTGCTCAATTTTGTTTTTCCTTGTCTAGTAATATACTAATATATTACTCTGTGTATAATTTACCAGGACATATATTCCACTCAAAGCATCTCGCTGAAGGAATTCAACCAGCTTGTTCATGAGCACTTCTTGTGCCTCAATCTATGACTTTTTATTCAGCTTCAGTAGACAGGGACATCAAATGCTATTGAGCGTGTCATGCTCCATGATGGCAGGGTCAATGACAAGAAGGTGCTCTCTCTCAAGGAGAGGTCATTAGTTGAGGTCATACTTTCTCCCTGTGACACACACATACATGAATGGGCACTCTGTGGTTCTGCCACAGCATGAGTGGGAGAGTATAACTTATATAGATAGAGAAGTTTGGACAATCTACTTCCATAGTGATACTGCCTCAGAAACCCAAGGAGGGGTTGCTATGAGTTGGGTCCAACTCCACGGCACGTAACAACAACAGTAACAACCCTTTTCTCAAACTTGAATCTAAATACAGTGGTTAAGAAATGCTGACCTATATCATGTTAGTGGCAGAAACACAACCTTTGAAATCTATGCCTAATAAAGGCCACAAGGTCTGGTGCTGTCCAGGAGTAGGTACAATTGTTAGAGAAGTAAAGAGCCAATCATTCAACTCTTTATAAGCAGAGTTCCAAGAAATTGGTTTGACTGATGTTACCATTCATTTGGGTGTGTGTGATGGTTTGACTGAATTCTCAGGAAATTTATAATGTGTAGATGTTTTCACTATTGGCCACCCCTCTCTCTCTTTTAATTTCTTTTTCCATAGAATTTTCTTTGGAGGACACTGAAGTGGAAAGATTACAGGCATCAGAGTCAAATAGACTTGACTTAAATTTCAGTTCTAGTATTAGTACCTGGGTAACCTTAAGCAACAGTTTATTCGCTTGCAAAGCCTAATAGAGTATCTTCAATATATAAGGTTGTTGCAATAAACACATGAGTTATATGTATAGAGTATGCAGCCCAGTGTTTGGTACAGCATAAAGTCGTCAATAAATAGTAGTTATTCCTGTATTTGGGACTGATGTATCTGACAGTCACAGTAGTTTTGGACAGGGCTATGCGGGATGGAAAGGAAGCTGAGGTTGTTCGTTAAACTACCTTCTTTTATTGGCCAGTTGTACATGTATATAAACAAAACATTGGAGGGACATGTACCAAACTCTAAACAGCGGTGCTGGGCAGAGTGTGCCGTGAAGGTGAAGATATCCATCTTCATTGTGTGTACTTTGTCTCTTGTGAAAACTGTCAGTGAGCTTGTGCTACTTCTGAATTTAAAAATCTCAGAGATTTTTCCATTTTAAAATTAAAATGGCAGGATTTCTTGTACATCGTTTTGCAACTTCCTGTGTATCTATAATCATTTCAAAATGAAAAATGTATAAATAAAACAAATAACATATAAAATAAAGGATATACATGTATGATGTTATATTGCTGCTAAGGAGGCTTTTGGTCATGTGTAATATTACTATGCTAAAGGATGTTTAGGAGCTCTGGTAGCATAGTGCCTAAGGCACTTGACTGCTAACCAGAAGGCTGGAGGTTCACTCCTCGGAAGGAAGGTTAGGCAATCTACTTCTGTACTGGTACCACCTAGAAAACCCAAGGAGGGGTAACAACAACAACAACAACAAAGGATGTTTATAAATGCTAAAAAAGGATTTTCCCCAGGTAGGGGAAAAATTAATAGAGCATTGCAATATTGGGTCTGATCCAGTCATATGAAACATGGAATTTTTATGATCTTAATAATGCCATTTTTCACATGTGTAATGAATGACATCAGTAGAACAATGGAGTTTCAGGGTTCAAAAGAATTGTAAGAATCAACTCAATTGATCTTTGCTTGGGACTTGAATATTTCCTCTTTGTAGGAGATGGAGCAATCCAGCCTTTGCTTAAAAATCTCCAATGACACAAATTCATGACTTTCTCTATATTATAAAATGCTTGCTTATCTAGTCTAAATTCAGTTAATGAAACAAAACTTTGCAAAGTTTAAAAAAAAAAAAAAGGATACCGAGCCTCTACATTTAAATTTACATACCTAACTTAAGCTCAAAGGTGAGAAGATTTCAATTCAATGTAAATTTTACATTCACCACGTGGATAACCAAGAAATACTTTGGAGCTAAAGAGGGCAAGTGAAGTTGCAAGCAAGCATATTAGTATGGGGAGGAAATATTGCTTAGTGGTCAAGATTGAGGTGCTGAATTCAGACTACCAAGCTAACCCCTTGAAGCATTGAATTTCCCACCTGTTAAATAGACCTAATTACAGTACTTCAAGTTATTTTGAGAATTAACAGGAAAATCCAGCAAGAGTTCCTGATATATAAAAAGTGTTCAGCAAATATTAAATGGGGAGCATGGTAATAATTTTAGCAATATGTACTAGAGTATAGGAAAAGGCAGTGCCTCACTTTGAGGTAGTGTTGGCTGCAAATTTGGCAGGAAATTACCCACCAGTGACTCTGTGAGAGAAAACACCTGGTAATCTCCTCCCATAAAGATCACAGCCAAGGAAACTCTATTACAGCAGTTCTACCCTGCCCTATGGGAGCTCTGGTAGCGTGGTGCCTAAGGCACTTGACTGCTAACCAGAAGGCTGGCAGTTCAAACACCAGCCACTCCTCGGAAGGAAGATGGGGCAATCTACTTCCGTAGTGATACTGCCTCGGAAACCCAAGGAGGGGTCTCTATGAGTCGGTGCCGACTCGACCACATATAACAACAACAACAACAACCCTGTCCTATGGGATCACTATGGATCTGAATCAACCCAAAGACACAACAACAACACATAGGGGTAAGTGTAGTTACTGTCTGTAAGTGGGAAGGGCCTAGATGCTTGTTACTGAAGTATGGTTCCTGCACTAATAGCCTTGGCAATACCTGGAAGCTTGTTAGAAATACGGGTGATTCACATGCACATTAAAGTGTGAGAAGCCCTGACATATATATATGGTGACCTCTGAATGTTCCATCTGGTCCCAGGTTCCCATATTATGGAGAAGGTCAAGGCAAGGTAACATATAGTAACAAATTAATTCTGCCCACATGCCCCTCCAATCTTTAGACTTTCTTTTAGATTAATTCTCCTGAATGCTGATTTTTGAGCAAGAGAGAATGTGTGTGTGTGTATGTGCATGTATGTGTGCTATAGGTACATCAAATTTTCTGGTGACTGAAAATTAGATTTAAAAATTTTAGCCATGGTTTTGTGTCATTGAAATCAAATACAAATAGACATTTCCCTTATGTTCAGTAATGGTTTTCACAAGCACACCAGTTACCTTGGTTTAGTTTATGTCCATTGTGTTTCCTTTGAGAAATAAACCCCTTAAGGTAAGTCAACAAAATGTTTCATCAATTGCCAAAGCAAATAATTTGTCTCTCTTTTAAGACCTCTAGGCTTGTTTATTTTTCACAGTTATATTGAAATTTTAAAATTATCTTTTTACAGCTTCAGTACCTAGTTTATATTGAGAGTTAAATAATTTAACTTTCTAAAGGCTCTGAAATTTGGAATTTTTAATGAAAGTTGTGCTTACCTATTAACCATGTGCCTTGAATCTTTAGAATGAAAGATAAGAAAACATGTGCTTTGATGACTATAAAATACTTCACAAATATGAGGTATCATTATCAGGTAACAAAGCATGTTACTAATATTAATTATTATCATGTTACTTTTATACTCTCTGCCTCAGTTTCTTCATCTTAAAAATGGGTATAATAGGTTGCTGTGTGTGGTAAAAAATTATATAGTGCTTAGCTCATAATGGGCATTTAAACTACTAGATTTCTTTTAATCTAATATGTCTCTACACATTACTCAGTTTGGAAAGTCTTGGTCAAATTCAGGTACCTACATTTTTTTTTTTATCTTTTTAAAGTAATCCATTGGGTTTTATTCCTTATTATTTTCATTCCATGGCTTATATTGAGCTCAATTTAGTCTTTAAAGAAAAATGCATCTCTTTTAACCCAAATTCAACAAGATTTTTATTGTTGTTGTTGTTATGTGCCATTGAGTCGGACCCAACTCATTAGCGACCCCTCCTTGGGTTTCCAAGGCAGTATCACTACGGAAGTAGATTGCCCCATCTTCCTTCCAAGAAGTGGCTAGTGGGTTTGAACCACTAGCCTTCTGATAAGCAGTCAAGTGCCTTAGGCACTACGCTACCAGAGCTCCCAAGATTTTCATTAGCTAGACATTTTTCTTTACAGAATCAACCTGAAAACACTCATCTTCGATCTATTTTCCTATGAAATCTGTCAGAACCTAGTTATCATTATTATAAAACAGAGGATTTGAGATTAAGGATGCCTAATCATATGCATTATGTGTAAATTCCAAGGGAGAAACAGTTGTCCATTGTATCACTTGTATAACTATAATGCATACACTTATGTTTGTTAATGATGGATTTTCATGATGATGATAATTATGATGATAATAATTCAACATAGTGGTCCTATATCAACAGCATAAGCATTAGGAATAAGGAAAATAGACTGGACAAAAATGTATTATAGTTCTGATTCATATACATAAATAAATATAAATATGAATCAGAACTATAATACATTTTTAATATATTCTCCAGGGATTGGCTTCAAGTAATTAGCAGTCAAATTTCAAGACTTTAAAAATAAGCAGTATGCCTCATAAAAAAACAACAACAAAAGAACACAAATATGACCAGTGAGCACTGCAAATCTTTAAAAAACAACATCTACCTTAGGAGCTCTGGTGGTATAGTGCCTAAGACACTTGACTGCTAACCAGAAGGCTGGCTGTTTATACCCACCAACCACCCCTCGGAAGGAAGGTTGAGCAATCTACTTCCATAGTGATACTGCCTCGGAAACCCAAGGAGGGGTTGCTATGAGTCAGGTCTGACTTGAGGGCACATAACAACAACAACAACATATGAGACCAAATGGTCTACAATTACACTAAAGCAAATATGAAAGTGTAAGTGAACAGGAAAATAGATTTTACTGGAAGTGAAACATCCAGAAGACAATTAATGAAAATGTTAAAACATTGTCAAAAGTGTAATCAATGACTGAACAATTTGTGTGTTAGTTATTAAATAGGAACCTAATTTGTGGTGCAACTTTCATAGAAAACGTAATGAAATATTTTAAAAACTAAATTAAATTAACAGTATATACAGCTTCGGCAACCACATTTAAAAAAAAAATCCTTGAATACTTAAAATTATTTTTATAATTTTGTTATACATCAGTTTCCCAGAGCACACTCAGTGGAGCCTTCTTCCATGAGGGATTTCATTTTTTTCTATGAATGTATCTAGGTATCTATCTATACAACAGATGGCCATATCTACTTTTCAATATCATGAGTTAGGAGAAAATACATGTCACTGATTTTTGCATGACTTAAGTTTACCTATGCAGCAGATACCCAAAACAAAGAATAACACATAAATATTACATAAGGACTTTCTAAGAGGACAAGCAGATCCCTAGCCCAACTCCAAAGCTGCTTGCTGTGAGTTGATATTAATAAGACACAGGGGTAGCAATGCCTATGGGTAGAGAAGGAGATGAGTATTGATTAATCTCCTTGGAATCCTTCCTGGACCATCTTCCACCACAATCCCTGTAAATTTTGAATTCCCAACAGTCTCACTTGAGTCGTCTTCTCTTCTCAATCTATTTTCCTTCATTGATATCATGTATAACCATGGCTTCAACAATCACCCTGGAGACAATGACACCAAAATCCATATTTGCTGTTCCACCCTGTCTTCTGAGATCAAAGCCTGCAATTTCTATTGCCCATTGGATGTTTCTACATGCATATCCCACAGGCACCTAAAACTCAAGATTATTCAAATTGAATCCACTGTCTCCTACTTCCAAACCTGCTATATCTCATTTCCTGTTTTAATTAATGATTCTACTCTCCACCTAGCCTACCCAGACTGAGACTGATTTGTTGTCTTCACCACTCAGGGACTTCAAAGTGCTCCAAATATGCCCCCTGTTCTGTGAACCAATGCTTCAGGGATTTTCTCCAAGCTCCACAACCCTACGTCATCAATTACAGACCATTTCATTTTGATCTGTTTCTAACTCTCATTGGACTCCCTTGGACTAAACAAAGACTTTTTTTTTTTTTTTAGTAACTCCCCTGGAATGTACAGGACTATGGGAATTTGTTTCACAATTCTATGACCCCTTTAAAATGCTTGGAAGATTTTGTACATGGGTATATGTACCACTAACCAGAAGGCTGGCAGTTCAAATCCACCAGCACTCCTCAGAAGGAAGGTCGGGCAATCTACTTTGGTAGTGATACTGCCTCAGAAACCTAAGGAGGGGTCGCTATGAGTTGGATCCGACTCAACAGCAGTGAGTTTGGTCTTTTGGTTTATATGTACATATTCTCTATCTATAGGTTTTCATCAATTTCTAAAAGCTGAGGGCTTTCTAAAACCAAGGCTATTTGCCTCCAGATGTTCCCTGCTTCCAGTCTGCCCTCATCTAGAAGGCAGTCTATAGTTCTCCATTGTTGATATTCTACAGCCATTTCTGACAATTTTCAAACCAATATCTGGTTTCCAGCCTGATGTCTGGTCTTGCAGTCTCATGAGGGAAAGGATGATATATACTGATGATATATACTTCTGTGGCCAGAGCAATCAGTTATTTTTGTCCGCACAGACCTTCTCCAGAAAGGAAAGTCACAGCCTTCCATAGTCCAGTCCAGGGCTCCCAGGGCAGCTGATTCCCTGTCACCTTCCTTTTGGTTGCTAGTGAGGTCATGCTTTAAGTGAAAATCACAAACACCTCAGAATTAACCAGCTAGGATTCCCCACCAATTCCTGCAACCTAGCAGGCATCTCCAAGGACAGAGGATAGAGCTGCACATGAGGGTGCTGCCAGCAGAACTGAGAACTCAATAATCTTCCTGCCTCTAGTGGCCACACAGCTCCCAGAGAAGTTCCCTAGTGTCCTAGTGACTTCGGGTTCCTTTCTCCTGTAGCCATTATGATAACACAAGTCTCCCTGAACTTGTTTGCTCTTGATCAGACAGCCCCATGCTACTTTACTTGAGATTTATGCCAGCCTGACATCCTCTGCCTAGATGACAGTGTTCTCAAACATTCTCACCACCCCGCAATTAAACCACAAACACACACATGCATGCATACATATACACTCATTTTGAGCAGGGATTTGCATCTATGGTACAGGGTCCATGTACCAACCAATCAGATTCAGTCCTCCAAATAAGTCATTGTGAGCAGAGTAAACTGATGTGATCTAAAAAAGTTACTGAACTATTATTGTAGTTGAGAGAAAGTAGAAGTATACAAAATTGGAAACAGAATACTTAGATATTAGTGACCTAAAAAGTATTTAGGTGTAGGTATCATCAATCTTTTTTTTATTTTTATTTATTTTATTGTGATTTGGGTGAAGATTTACAGAGCAAATTCACTTTCCATACAGCAGTTCACTTACACTTTGTCTCATGACATTGACCACAGTTTACCACAATGCAACAGCTCCCCTCCCACTTCCTCCCCATAGTTACCTCTTCCCAGTGTCCATCCCTCCATGCACTGCTGCCCCCTAAGCTGTCTCCCTGTGCATAAGCAGCCCTTCTTTCTCCCATGAATGTTCTCTCCAAGGAGTGTATCTACCTGAGGTAAATGTTTAACTCATATGCCTGTCTTTTGTACGGCTGGAAACCACAGGTGTGTGTTCAATTCCAAACCTGAAGGGCAGCTGGGGGCCATAGTCTCAGTGGTTCCACCAGGCTCTATCAGTCCAACAAACATGGTCCCTCCCCCCTTTTATTTTCTACAAATGATTTTGAATTTTGTTCCATATTGTTCTCACTCTCTATCAAGGATCTCCTACATAGATCCCCTTCCACGTGGATAACAGTGGTAGCCAGGCACCATCTAGTTCTTCTGGTTTCATAGTCGTATAGGCTACAGATCGTATGGTGTACCAGTCACTAGGACTAATTGTTTCCATGAATTTTGGTTTTCTTCATTCTTCTTTGCTCTAGATGAGAAGAGACCCATCATTGCATCTAGATGGCAGCTTGCTAGCTT
>NW_006921597.1:1867593-1873160 GCF_000298275.1 Orycteropus afer afer | reverse complement strand
ACCCATTTCATTTCTTATTCGTGTTATTTGTATTCTCTCCCTCTTTTCCTTTGTTAAATTTGCCAGTGGTTTGTCAATTTTTATTGATCTTTTCAGAAAACCAACTTCTGGTCTTGTTGACTTTTTCTATAGCACTTCTATTTTCTGTTTCATTGATTTCTGCTTGAATCTTGATTATTTCCTTTCTTCTGGTGACTGTAGGCTGATATCATCAATCTTGAGATGAAAATTACATGAAAAATGTCTCCTGCTTTTCTCTCTTTATTTTATTTTTAAAATTGAATTATAATTCACATGCAGTAAAATGCACAAATCTTAAATGAACAGGTTGATGAAATTTTACATATATATATAAATTACCAAAATGAAGAAGTAAAACATTTCCATCACCCCAGAAAACTCCTTCATGCTCTTTTCCAATCAACACTGCCCTCCCCAGTAGTAACCAATGTTATCATTTGTTGTTGTTGTTATGTGCCATTGAGTCAGCTCCGACTCATAGCGACCCCTCCTTGGGTTTCCAAGGCAGTATCACTATGGAAGTAGATTGCCCCATCTTCTTTCCGAGGAGTGGCTGGTGGGTTTGAACCACCAGCCTTCTGGTTAGCTGTCAAGTATCTTAGGCATCATGCTTTTAGTCACCATAAATTACTTGGTTGTTTTATTTATTTATTATTTGAATAGAACCATACCGTATATATTGTTTTGTATATGGCTTCTTTCACTAAACAAAATGTTTTTTAGGTTTGTATTTGTTATTATATCTAGCAGTAATTTGTGTTTTTTAATAACTATGAAAAACCAAAAAAAGGAAAAAAATTCCCAAACTCACTGCTGTTAAGTCAAACCTGACTCATAGTGAGGCCTCCATGGGTTTCCAACGCAGTATCTCTATGGAAGTAGATTGCCCAGTCTTCTTTCTGAGGAGTGGCTGGTGGGTTTGAACTGCCAGCCGTCTGGTTAGCAGTCAAATGCCTTAGGCACTATGCCACCAGAGCTCCCTTAAGCAACTATGTTGTTGTTGTTGTTGTTGTTATGTGCCGTCGAGTCAGCCCCGACTCATAGCGACCTCTCCTTGGGTTTCCGAGGCAGTATCACTATGGAAGTAGGATTGCCCAACCTTCCTTCCGAGGAGTGGCTGGTGGGTTTGAACTGACAGCCTTCTGGTTAGCAGTCAAGTGCTTTAGCCACTATGCTACCAGAGCTCCTTTAGCAACTATAGTAGTCCATAAATTGTTTATCCATTATGTTGACAGGTATACTGTTTGTTTCAGCTATTATGAATACGTCTTTATTGAACAGTCTCAAAAAACTTTCTGTGAACATATGCTTTCATTTTTCTTGAGTGTATACCTAGTAGTGGAATTGCTGTGCTATGGAATATCTTCATGTTTAACTTTATTAGAACTACTAAATAGTTTTCAAAAGTAGTTTATAGACTTATTGATCAGTATATCCTTTTCAAAAGTGTTCTATGAGATTTTAATAATTTACCACTAAGGAGCTCTAGTGGTGTAGTGTTTAAGGCATTTGACTGCTAACCAGAAGATTGGCGGTTCAAACCCACCAGTCACTTCGTGGAAGGAAGACGGGGCAATCTACTTCTATAAAGATTTACAGCCTCAGGAAACCAAACGGGGTCGCTGTGAGTCAGAATGCACTCAATGGCAGTGAGTTGTTTTTTTGTTTGTTTGATTGTTTTCTGTTTTTTGTTTTTTTAATTTATTTGGTTAGGAGAAATGAAGGCTAAAAAGAAGTCTTTACATCACAGCACATGTCAGAGCCTTTGTTCAGCTAGATGCATTGTGAATCTGGATAAGGAATGCACTGGCTGAAACATTTCTCAACTACTTTAGGAAATGGGACTCATCTTCAAAACAGTTTTTAGAACTGGAGTTCCCTAAAACATAAATTGGGAATGTTAATCTATAAAATTTATAAGATACTGTATCCATTCTTCAAAGAATATCCAGACCTCAACTCAATATCTTTGCCATTTTGAGTATCTTTAGAAAATATATTTAAGTAGAAATTTGCAATAACTTCAGCTCCACGTCAATAAAGAAACAACTTAATCTTCTTGTCCCAGGCTGATATGTGACTTTGTTATTCTCTAAGCACTCTCTTGGGAGCTTTGGTGGCATAGTACCTAAGGTACTTGACTGCTAACCAGAAGGCTGGCGGTTCAAACACACCAGCCACTCCTCTGAAGGAAGGTTGGGAAATCTACTTCTGTAGTGATACTGCCTTGGAAACCCAAGGAGGGGTCACTGTGAGTCAGACCCAACTTGACCACAGTGAGTTTGGTTTTTGGTTTAAGCACTCTCTTAAGCCATCACTCTGATCTTACTCTAAAGAGTTGGACATGATTGATCGGCACGCTTTCTTGCACCTGTACTTCCAGGATAGCTAGCAACAGAAGCCTGTATTCATAGGGATGCTGATCAAGGATTATTTAATTGGATGAGTTCTTCTGATACAAGAAAATATACATGGACACCAAGGTGGAGGTCTTGCATATAAAATCCTCAAATGTAATTGTGTACAACAGAGTAAGAAGCAACAGCAAATATTGGGAAAATCCTGATTCTGATGACCTCCCTAACGACAGATGCTTATTTTCAAGTTTGTGCTGCTTTTGTAACCAGCTTGTTGTTTATAGTGCCTAATTACCTGTATTTGTTGTATGTGAAAGTGCTCTTGCTTTTAACGACTTTCTTAAGTAAACCCAAGGGTTCCTTTCTTTTTTAAATAGAAGATATGCCTACTTACCCAAAGTACCATATGTGTCTGCATTACAGGAGCCTCAGACCACATACCCTGACATTGATCATTTAAAATCTAAATATACCCACACTTGAACTAACTCAAAGGCTCACTCCCCTGACCTCTCATCAATCAGACAACATTTGTCCTAATCCACCACTAATGGATCACATACTATCCACATGGAAAGGGACAACTGGCTGTAGCATTTCCTAATGACTTCCAGAACTCAACTCACAAGCGTGTTTAAGTTGTGATTGGGAGATTGTGCCTCTTACTTGTTACTTATTTTTAATATAAATTATTCCAAAAGGAATGTTTTCTGAGACCTTTGCTATTCAAAGTGTGGTCCTCAGAGCAGCAGCATTAGCAAAAACTGGGAACTTGTTAGAAATGCAAAATTCAGACTTCACCTCTGGAATCATTTCACCAAGTTTCTGCAGGATTTGGGCATATCTTAATTAAAAGTTTGGGAAGCACTGAAATCAATTAATTAAAAGTTTGGGAAGCACTGAAATCAGGGAGACTGTTGGTCAAATTTCCCTTTTTAACTTGAAACCTACTCACACTTGTTGTACAATTGACAAACCTTGGCAGCACAACAGTTAAGCACTTGACTGCTAACTGAAAGATTGGCAGTTCGATGCTACCCAGAGGCTGCATAGGAGAAAGATCTGGCAATCTGCTCCTGTAAAGATTCCAGCCTAGAAAACTAACTCCATGGGGAAGTTCTACTCTGTCACACGGGATCGCTGTGAGTGAAATAGACTTGACAGCACTCAACAACAACAGAAATGAACTACAATGAACAACAACAACAAAGAAGTAGTTTATAGACCTAAAGTAAGCTTATAGATTTAGAGAGCTGGAAAGCCTACTGCTCCCACCACTGCAACAACAACGAAAGTTAGATAAAATGAAAAGTAATGATTTTTCTCAGTTCATGAATTGAGGCCTTAATTAGGCAAACACCTAGTAGAAAACTGGGGAGACATAGACTCTTAAAGGAAGAAACAAGAGTTAAGCATTTTTTAACCTGGGGCAGAAGCCACTAGATGATATATAATCTGGTAAGAGTGAATGTTCAGCTATGGTATGGCTGCTGTGGAAAATAGTTCTTCAAAGTGTTGAGTATAGAACTACTACACGACCTAGCAATCCCATTCCTAGGTATATACACAAGAGACTTGAAAGGAGCAACACAAACAAACACATGGACACAATGTTCATTGCAGCACTTTTCACAATACCCAAAAGAACAAAAAAACAAAATGCTACAAACAGAAGAATGAATAAACAAAATTTGGTGTATACACACAATGCAATACTACTCAGCCATAAAGAGAAATGATGTCTTGATGCATGGAGTACACGGATGGACCTTGAAAACATCGTCCTAAGTGAAATAAGGCAGTTGCAAAAGGACAAATTTTGTGTGATCTCAGTTTTATGAAATAAGCAAATACATAGAAACCCAAGAGTATTAGTAGCTACTAAGGATGGACATGAGAATAAAGAAGAAGTTTTTGCTTAGGCCACATTGTGTTTATGTGGATGGTTGTGGAATGATGGGAAAAGGACAGCAAGATTGGACGATGCACATTTTGAATGTTAGCAATGCACTGAAGTGTACATGTAGAAATTGTTGGAATGGCATATGTTTTCTTATGTATATTTTCACCACAATAAAAAAAGAGAAAATTCAGCTAAATATTTTTAATGAATTGCTAAAGACTAAGGAGGCTAGCATGAGAGTGTGAAGTCCCTGGGTCCATAGACCTAGAGGGTTTGCTCCCTCTTGCTTTTCCTCTATGAGCGATATCAGATCCTCACAAGGAAGATCAGGATACTCTGAGAAAGGTACCCTAACGGTGCTGTCTAGGGGACTGGAAGGGACAGCAGCCACTGTCAAAACTTCTCCCAGACTAATTTTCTCTACGTTTTCTACAGAACAAATGCTGTCATCTTGAGGGGCAAGAGCAACAAAAATGCTCACCTCATGGAAAGTAGCTTGGGAAGACAACAGGAGAAAAAAAAAAAAAAGACTCTTCTGGGAGTGCTGGAATATATTCTAGGTCCAGTACCATACCTGGACACTTCACACTTCTGAAGACCAAACTCCCAAGACCAGGTTTACAGTACCTAAGACTGAGGCTTAACTGGAATGTCAGCAAATGTCCTTTTCTTGCCCCTGACCTGCCTACTTATAAACTTTGAGTAAAAGTAACAGCTGAATACAGCTGAGAGATCTTCAAGAAACAGATTATCTCCAGATATGAGTGTAGAAGGAAGACTCCAAATCAAACAGGAAGCAGAAATGTAAGCAAACTAGCCCACAGCTTAAATACAAGCTATCACTAGAGACACTTGAAAACTGTGTTGTGCTGAGGCTGATGATAGCAACAACAAACTTCAAACTTTGCCCAATTCCTGGCTACATTAATACAAACCCCCATACTAAAGGCCTAGTGGAAGGTAAGGCATTTTCATATACAAACAAACAAACAAAAAAAACATTTTTATTTTTACCTTGGTATCTACTCTCCCACACAATATAGAACAATACCATATATAACAGTTTTCATCAAAAAAATTACAGGGCAAGCCTGGTGGAACCACTGAGACCATGGCCCCTAGCTGCCCTTCAGGTCTGGAATTGAACCCACACCTGTACTTTCCAGCCAAACAAAAGACAGGCATATGAGTTGAACATTTACCTGAGGTAGATACACTCATTGGAGAGAACAATCATGGGAGAAAGAAGGGCTGCTTATGCACAGGGAGACAGCTCAGGGGGCAGG
>NW_006921597.1:1864269-1867417 GCF_000298275.1 Orycteropus afer afer | reverse complement strand
ATATAATGATGATGAAGATGATGATGAGTAGGCAAGACACACATCACTTCCAGACTCAGATATGACAAAGATGTTAAAATTAAATTATCATATCAGGAATTTTAAATACTTCTGGGGAATAGGTTAAAGGTTTTGGTGGAAAAGGTAGACAACATTCAAGATCCAGCAGGTCATTTCAGCAGAGAGATGGATTGGGTCAAATGGAAATGCTAGAAATAAAGAGCACTGTACTAAACATGTTGTTGTTGCTGTTATATGCCGTCGAGTCAGACTGGACTCATAGCAACCCCTCCTTGGGTTTCTGAGGCGATATCACTATGGAAGTAGGTTGCTCAATCTTCCTTCCGAGGAGTGGCTTCGCCTCCTCCCTGCAGTGGGGCCGGGCTGTGTACCAAACATAGAGTTCCCTTAATGTGTCAAGTACCCTTGGCACAGCTGAAGAAATAATTGGTAAACTTAGAGATCCAAATCAAGACCAAACCCACTTCCATAGAGTCGATTCCCACTCATAGGGACTATATAAGACAGAGTAGAACTGCACCATAGGGTTACCAAGGCTTTAAATCTTTACAGGAGTCTACCTCATTTGTAGTGGGTTTGAATTGCTGACTTTTTGGTTAGCAGCTAAATGTTTTAACCACTGTGCCACCAGAGCTCCTTAAACTCAGAGATAGGTTAAGAGAAATTACCCAAGCAAGAAAATCACCAGTACCCATGGGAGTCCTCACAAGAGGTCCCAGGGCCTGAGCTGAGTGAGAAGTGGTGGTCTCTGAGAAGACATTCTCCCCCATCTATCTCCACTGCCGAGACTGCTTGACACCAAACCTTATATGATATATACTTTGCAATTACAAACTCATTTGGAATTTTTTTTTCATTGTTTTGTAGCTGTGAAAGATTTTCAAATGAATAATCAAACAGATGTCACTGAATTCATCTTCTTGGTATTTTCCAACCACCCCAATCTACAGGGGTTATTCTTCCTGGTCTTCCTGGTCATTTACCTGACAACTCTCCTGGGAAATATGCTTATAATAACTGCCACGAGGGTTATTCCTGCTCTCCAAACACCTATGTATTACTTCCTTAGCAACCTCAGCTTCTTGGACATCTGCTACACATCCACCTCCATCCCGGTCATGCTGGTGAACTTCTTCCGAGAGAGGAAGACCATCTCGTACGAGGGCTGCCTTTCCCAGATCTTCTTTCTTGTGACCTGTGCTGGCACTGAGTGTGTCTTACTAGCTGCTATGGCTTATGATCGCTATGTAGCCATCTGCCACCCTCTTCAATACCCAGTCCTCATGAGTGGGAAGGTCTGTGTGTTTCTGGTGAGTGGATCCTGGCTGTGTGGGATGGTGAATTCCCTGACACACACAGTGCTGGCAGCCACACTCATTCTATGTGGACCCAACCAAATCAGCCACTTTCTCTGTGACATCCCACTGCTCCTAAAGCTCTCCTGCTCAGACACTTCTGTCAATGAATCTGTGCTCCATGTGGCCAGTGCCACCATTGGCCTGAGCCCCTGCCTTTTTACTGCAGTGTCCTACATACTCATCATCTCTGCCATCCTGCAAATTCCCTCTGCTCAGGGCAGGAACAAGGCCTTCTCTACCTGTGCTTCTCACCTCACTGTGGTGGTGGTCTTTTATGGCATGGCCAACTTGAACTATGATCAGCCCAGAGAAGGCTACTCCCTGGACATAGATATCCTGGTCTCTGTGCTCTTCTGTGTTATGACCCCCATGTTGAACCCCATCATCTACAGCCTGAGAAATAAGGAGGTCAAGAGGGCCCTGAGGAAACTAGTTGGAGGGTGTGCATTCTGACAATATTAGTGGCTAGATTAGTGGCCTTCGAAATGGGGTATGCAATCACCTGAAATTTCTCCAAGAGATTGTAACATAGACTGTCTTATAGAGTTCGTGTCCAGATCCTCAATTCCTATGAAAGAGTTCCAGAATTTGATTTTTCCAAGAACTCTTTTCTCCCTCTTTTTTCACAAGTACTCTCTGTTCACACTCAACACTGTCTATATACTCCTAGTTTCTCCTCTGCATCATGGGTCTGAAATCCTGTTTCTCAGACTCTCTTGCCAGTAGGGTAACATCTTGTTGTTGTTGGTGTTCTTGTTACGAGTAACTGAGTTGGTGCAGACTCATAGTGACGTTGCCTGGTCCTGTGCCATTCCCACAATTGTTACTATTTTTGAGCCCATAGTTGCAGCCACTGGGTCAATCCATCTTACTGAGGGTTTTCTTCTTTTTTTGACCCTCAACTTTACCAAGCATGATGTCCTCTCCTGATAACATGTTCAAAGTATATGAGACAAAGTCTCACCATCTTTACTTCTAAGGAGGCTTCTGCTGTTATTTCTTTCAAGACAGATTTGTTCATTCTTTTAGCAGCCCATGGTATATTCAATATTCTTCACCAACACTGTACTTCAAAGACATCAATTCTTCTTTGGTCTTCCTTATTTATTGTCCAGTTTTTGCATACATATGAAGGAATCGAAAATAACATGGCTTGGATCAGGTGTACCTTAGTCCTCAAAGTGACATCGTTGCTTTTTAACACTACAATGAGGTCTTTTGCAGCACGTGTGCTCAATGCAATTCGTCCTTGATTTCCTGGCTGCTGCTCCCGTGGATGTTGATTGTGGATCCAAGTAAAATGAAATCCTTGACAAATTCAATATTTTGTGCAGAAGTGAGGATTTGTCTTCTTAATATTGAGCATAATTCATAGTGTAAGTGGTAGTCTTTGATCTTCATTACTAAATGTTTCAAATCTTTGTTTCCAGCAAGCAAGGTTGTGCCACCTGCCTACTGCAAGTTGTTAATGGGTCTTCCTTCAATCCTGATGCCACATTCTTCTTTATATAGTACAGATTTTGGGGTTATTTGCTCAGCATACAGATTGAATAAATATGATAAAATGATACAACCCTCACATACACCTTTCCTGATTTTAAACGTTACAGTATCCCTTTGTTCTGTTTGTTTGACTACCTTTTGGTCTATGTATAGGTTCCATATAAGCACAGTTAAATATTCTGGAACTCCCATTCTTGAATAATTTGCTATGATACACACAGTTGAATGCCTTTACATAGTCAATAAAACACAGGTAAACATCTTTC
>NW_006921597.1:1857804-1858974 GCF_000298275.1 Orycteropus afer afer | reverse complement strand
CTGGGGTGAGATGATGTCTCATTATTGTTTTGATTTGCATCTCTCTAATGGCTAATAGTCATGAGCATTTCTTCACTTCAAGCTAACAAAGGTTATCTTCTTGAATGTCTTCTTTGGTGAAGTGTCTGTTCATGTCCTCTGCCCATTTTTTAATTGGATTTCTTGTCTTTTTGTTGTTGAGGTGCTGAAGTTTTCTATAAATTTTAGAGATTAGTCCATTGTCTGATATGTCATTTCAAAAAATCTTTCCCAATCTATAGGTTCTCTTTTTAAGCGTTTGGCAAAGTCTTTTGATGTGCATAAATGTTTATTTTTAGGAAGTCCAGTTATCTAATTTGTCTTTTACTGTTTGTGAATTTTTATATTATATTTGATAGTGTATTTATGCCATGTGTTAGAGCACCTTAGTTTACTCCTATTTTTTCTTTGATGATCTTTATGGTTTTAGGTTTTACATTCAGGTCTTTGGTCCGTCTTCAGTTAGTTTTTCTATATGATGTGAGATATGGATACTGTTTCATTTTTCTGCAAATATGTATTCACTTTTGTCAGCACCATTTGTTAAAGAGACTATCTCTTCCCAATTTAATGGGAAGATTAGCTGTCCTTAGGTGGATGGATTTACTTCCGAGGTCTCAATACTGTTCCATTCATCTTTGTCTGTTATTGCACCAATACTAGGCTGTTTTTAGTGCTGTGGCTGTATACTAGGTTTTGAGGTCAGTGAGTGTGAGACCTCCTACTTTGTTCTTTTTAGTAGTATTTTGATTGTCTGGGGTCTGTTTTTTTCCCCATGTAAAGCTGATGATTAGTTTTTCCATTGCTTTAAAGAATAATGATGAAATCTGATTTGTGATTGCATTATATCTGTAGATTCTTTTGGGTTGTACTGCCATTTTTACAAGATTGTCTTCCTTCCATAAACATGGTATATTCTTCCATTTATGTGGGTCTCTTTTAGTTCCTTATATAAGTGTTTTATAGTTTTCATTGTATAGGTTTTTTGTGTCTCTAGTTAATTTATTCCTCAGCACTTCATTTTTGGGGTGGCTATTGTAAATGGAGCTCTGGTAGTGTAATGCCTAAGGCATTTGACTGCTAACCAGAAGGCTGGTAGTTCAAACCCACCAGCCACTCCTTGGAAGGAAGGTTGGGCAATCTACTTCTGTA
>NW_006921597.1:1835271-1856039 GCF_000298275.1 Orycteropus afer afer | reverse complement strand
AAATTGTCTTCTGAGCACTGCTTTTGCTGTGTCCCAAACATTTTGATATGTTGTGTTTTCATTCTCTAGAATTCATGGATTTTTTTTTTTTTTTTAGTTTCTTCTATTACCCAGTAGCTTTTAAGCATGATGTTATTCAGTTGCCATGTATTTGACTTTTTTGTCCTTGATTTTCATGTTGCTAATTTCTAGTTTTATAGCATTATGACCTGAGAAGATGCTTTGTAGTCTTTCAGTGTTTTTAATTTATTGAGGCTTGCATTGTGGCTTAACATATGCTCTATTTGGAGAAACTTCTACGAGCTTTCTCTCTCTCTCTCTCTCTCTCTCTTCTTGTTCCAGAATTCTGATCCCATGTAAGTTTTTCCTCTTGATAATGTACCACATGATTCTTAGATTTTCTTCATTTTTTCATTCTTATTTCTGAATGTTCCTCTAACAGATTAATATTGAGAGACTTGTCTTCACTTTTTCCACTTCTATGTTGATTGATTTAATTCTACTCCTTTGTTCTCCCAATGCATTATTTACTTGTGAAATTTTAATATTAATCTTCTGAATTTCTATTTGCTGTTTTTGTATGATTTCTAATTTTCAATTTATTTTATAAATTTGTTCTTGTAACTTTTTTTTTATTCTTAATACAGACAGAGTTTTGTCTGTATTTTCCTTGATTTTGTCAAAGGTTTCCTTGAACTTTATCACAATCCATTGAAAGTATCTAAATATGTTTCCTTATCAGATAGTTCTACTAGCATTTCATACTACAGATAATTTTCTAGCACTGTTTTTTTGTCACTTGTGTGAACCATCTTATCCTGTTTTCTTTTTTGTGTATGTTTGTATGATTTGAAGTTTGTCTGTTGTGTCCAAGACATTGTAGTGTTATTGTATTAATTTGTTGATTTTATGTTGGTTTGCTTCACCCTGATTTTTTGTTTTGTTCTGTTTTAATATATCCACCACTCCTCTGTCAGTTTGACATACTGTGGTAGCTTGCATGTTGCTGTGTTGCTGGAAGCTATGCCATCAGTATTTAAAAAAAAAAAAAAAAAAGGATCACTAATGGTGAACAGATTTCAGTGCCACTTCCATAGACAGATTGGAAAGGACAGGGCCATGCATGCTGGAAAAATTGGCCTCTGAAAACCTTATGAATAACAATAAAGCATTATCTGGAAAATTACTAGAAAACTTTATGAATAACAGTGAAACGTTGCCTTACATGGTGCTGGAAAATGAACCCTTCAGTCTGAAGGACAGTCAAAATATGATTGAGAAAGGGCTGCCTCCTCAAAGTAGAGTCAAGCTTAATGAGGTAGATAGAGTAAAACTTTCAGGATCTTCATTTGCTGATGTGGCATGACTCTAAATGAGAAGAAACACCAGCAAACATTCATTAATAATCAAAGCATGGGATGTGCCAAATATGAATTTAGGAGAACTGAAAGTCAAAAATCAAATTGAACATATAAAGATCAATATCCTAGGCATTAGTGAGCTAAAATAGACTGGTATTGGACATTTTGAATCAATCGTATGTTGTACTCTTCCATTAATGGCAAATTGAAGAGGAATGGCACCATATTCATTGTCAAAAAGAACATTGCAAGATCTATCCTGAAGTATAATGCTGTCAGTGATAGGTTTATATCCATACACCTAAATAGAAGACTAGTTAATATTACTACCATTCAAATTTACACATCAAATACTAAAGCCAAAGATGAAGAAATTGAAAATTTTTTATCAACCTCTGTAGTCTGAAATTGACCAAATATGCAATCAAGATGTATTGATAATTGTTAGTGATTGGGATGTGAAAGTTGGAAACAAAGAATCATTGGTAGTTAGAAAATATGGACTTGGTGACAGAAATTATACTAGAGATCACATGATAGAATTTTGCAAGATTAATGACTTATTCACTGAAAATACCTTTTTAAAACAAAATAAACAGTGACTGTCCATGTGGACTTCACAAGATAGAATACAAAGGAATCAAACTGACTACATCTGTGGAAAGAGGTGAGGGAGATGCTCAATATCATCAGTCAAAACAATGCCTGGAGCTGACTGTGGAACAGATTTTCAATTGCTCATATGAAAGTTCAAGTTGAGGCTGAAGAAAATTAAAACTAGTCCATGAGAGCCAAAATACAACCTTGATGATATCCCACCTGAGTTTAGAGACTATCTAAAGAATAGATTTGATGAGTTGAACACCAATGACTGAAGACCAGGTGAGTTGTGGGATATATTAAGCACATCATACTTGAAGAATGCAAAAAGTAATTACAAAGACAGGAAAAGAAGAAAAGACCAAAATGGATGTCAAAAGAGACTCTGAAACTTGCTCTTGAATGCACAGTAGCTAAAAAGCATAAAAGAAATGATAAAAGTGCTGAACATAAGATTTCAAAGAATGACTTGAAAAGACAAAGTAAAGTATTATAATGAAATGTGCAAAGACCTAAAATTAGAAAACAAAAAGGAAAGACCATGCTCAGCATTTCTCAAGCTGAGACAATTGGGGCGGGGGTGGGGGGGATAAAAAAATTCAAGACATGAGTTGCAACATTGAAGGATTCTATGGGCAAATTATTGAATGATGCAAGAAGCATCAAAAGCAGATGGAGCTGAGGGAAAAAAAAAAAAAAAAATTGAACAGACCCAAAACAACAGAAGAAATAGGACAGGTCAAAAAAACAAATAAAATTAAAAACTACCAACAACAAAAAAAAAGTCCAGGCACAGATGGTTTCACTGGAGAATTCTACTAAACATTCAGAAAAGAGCTGACACCAATCCTACCAAAACCAGGCAAAGACCTCACTAAAGAGGAAAACTACAGACCAATATCCCCATGAATATAGATGTGAAATCTATATTCAAGTGAAATCTTCAACAAAATCCTAGCAATAGACTCCAAAAACATATCAAAAAATAATAATAATAATACATGATGACCAAGTGTGATTCATACCAGTTATGCAAGGATAGTTCAACATCAGAAAAACAATGAGCATAATCCATAGCATAAGTAAAATAAAGGGAACTAACCACATGACCATATCAATTGATGCCAAAAAGGCATTTGATAAAATCCAACACACATTCCTGATTAAAAAAAAAAAAAAAAAAACCTCTCAGTAAATTGGAACAAAAGGGAAATTCTTTAACATAATAAAGGGCATATATGCAAAAGCAACAGCCAACACTACTCTCAATGAAGAGGGCATTCCTGTTGCAAAAAGGAACCAGACAAGGATGCCCTCTATCATGACACCTATTCTACATTGTGTTGGAAGTCCTAGCCAGGCAATAAGGCAAGAAAGGAAAATAAAAGGCATCCAAATTAATAAGGAAGAAGTAAAACTATTCCTATTTGCAGGTGATCTGATCCTATACATAGAAAACCAAAGAGACTAAGCAAGAAAACTACTGAAACTAATTGAGAGATTTAACATAGTGGAAAGATATAAGATCAACATACAAAAATCAGTTGGACTCATCAATACCAGCAAATAAATCTCTGAAAAGGAAATAAGGAAATCAATACTATTTACATTACCCACCAAAAAGATTAAACATTTGGGAATAAATCTTACCAGGAATACAAAAGACCTATATAAAGAAATCCACAAATTACTATTTCAAGAAACTATAAGAGTCTATATAAATGGAAAAACATACTACACTCATGGGTAAGAAGACTGAACATTGTGAAAATGTCAATATTACCCAAAGCAATCTATACATTCAATGATATCTGGTCCAGATTCCATCAACATTCTTTAAGGACAAGGAAAAACCAATCACTAACTTTATATGAAAAGAAAAAAGCCCTTGGGAGAAACAAAGCACTACTGAAGAAGAACAACAAAGTAGGTCTCACCCTCCCTGATCTCAAAACCTGCTATATAGCCATAGTAATAAAAACAGCCTGATACTGGTACAATGACAGACACATAGACAAGTGGAACAGAACTGAGAACCCAGAAATAGATCCAGTGACCTATGGTCAGCTGATCTTTGACAAAGGGCCAAAACTCATTAAATAGGGAAGAGAAAGTCTCTCTAACAAATGGTGCTGGCATAATTGGATATCTATTTGCAGAAAAATTAAATAAGATCCATACCTCAGACCTCAGACCGTACACAAAAACTAACTCCAGATGGATCAAAGACTTAAATGTGTAACCTAAAACTATACAGTTCATCAAAGAAAAAATAGGAGTGAACTTAGGGGCCCTCAATATATGGCATTAATAGACTATCACACAAGTAAAACTGCAAAAACAACAAAAGATAAACTAGAGAACTAGGGCCTCCTAAAACTTAAATTCTTATGTGCATAAAAAAACTTGTCCAAAAGAGTAAAAAGAGAACCTACAGACTGGGGGGAAATATTAGGCAATGACATATCTGCCAAGGGATTTATCTCTAAAATTTATAGAAAACTCCAACACCTCAACATCAGAAAGACAAACAATCCAGTTAAAAAAGTGGGCAGAAGACATGAACAAACATTTCACCAAAGAATATATTCAGGAAGCCAACAAACACTGAAGAAATGTTCACAATGATTAGCCATGAGAGAGATGCAAATCAAAACAGCGAGATACCACCCAACCCCAGCACTAATAGCAAAGTTCAACAAGACAGAAAATAACAAATGCTGACAAGGATGTGGAGAGATTGGGACTCTCATACACTGCTGGTGGGACTGTAAAATGATACAACCACTGTGGAAAATGGAATGGCAATTCCTTAAAAAGTTGGAAATAGGAATACCACTTGATCCAGCAATCCCTTTACTGGGTATATATCCTAAAGAATTGAGAGCCAGGACATGAAGAGATATATGCACACCCATATTCATCACAGCACTATTCACAACAGCAAATAGATGGAAACAAACCGTATAAGTGCCCATCAATGGAGAAATGGATAACCAAACATTACATGCACACAATGGAACACTATGCCACACTAAAGAATAATGTAGAATTCATGAAATACCTTATAACATGGATGAACATGGAGGAGATTAAGCTCTTCCAATCAATCACAGAGAAACAAATATTTTATTAGTTTACTATGTAAAAAGTCAAGGAAAGGTTTACATATGGAAGGAAATTTTCTTTGTTGGTTACCAGGAATAGGAGGGGAGGAGAGGGAAAATTGCTAGATAGGTAAGAGACAAGTATTGATTTGGATGAAGGGAAAGGCAAAATACCAAAAGAGAGTGACCAACATAATAACACTAAGGAAAAAAAAGACATAGAGAGGTGCACAAGAGGTACAGACAACAAAGATAAACACTTTTACATACACAATGCAGTATTATCGGTGATAATAAACATTAATCTACAGATGGATACTTATGTAAATAGGCTGAATGATCAGGTATGTCTAGGCAAAAGGGCACATACCCATGACCACATATAAGTTTGGCAGATGATATTTCTACATACATATCTGTATGTGCTATAAGAATGTCCATATATACAATAGAGCTAACAGAGGGCAAAGTTATGATAACTTGTTAGCCACGGCCAGCCACCCTGAGGGAATGAATTGTTGGGTCATGGACTCGGAACCATGGTTGCAGGGGACATCAAGTTCAGCTGGCATATGTTTTGGTTACTTTGTGCTGCTCTAACAGAAATGCCACAGGTGGGTGGCTTTAAAAAACAGGAGTTTATTCTCTTAGAGTTTTGAAGGCTACACATCTGAGTTCCAAGTGACAAGCTCTAGGGGCTGGGTGAAAGCCCCTCGATGTTGGGCTTCAGCTCTGCCTCTTGCTCCCAGCCCACTGGAGCTCAAGGTGTCTCCTCACTCAGCAGCTGCTGACTACTGAGGCTAACAAGCCCAAAGTTGACAAATAAATTGGCAGAGTCCCAATATAACCAAATAATGCATAGGCCACTAGTTCAAGTCCAGAGACAGTTCTGAGATCAGCAGGAAATGTGGCAGGCTTCTAAATGAAGGTTCAAATACATACAGGGTCCAAGCGTGCCAAAAAACTGCAGGTCATTCCCAAAGCTTCTCCTTATATACTGGAAGCAGACCACATCCCTAAAGCAACACTCAGGTGCTTGTGGCAGATTCAACCATGGAGTTGATTGCCAGTCTTATCATGGGGCATAACTACAACCAGCTGCCCAGCCACTCAAAACCAGTGCCAGCTAAGTTGACACATAACTTTAACTACCACAACATAATATATTGCACACAAATATTGTTCTACATCCTACTTTGGTGAGTAGTGACTGGGGTCTCAAAAGCTTGCAAATGGCCTATGGCACTCCACTGCTAACCATTAATCCTGGCGGGTCAAACCCACCAACCACTCCTCAGAAGGAAGGTTGGGCAATCTACTTCTGTAGTGATACCGCCTTGGAAACCCAAGGAGGGGTCACTATGAGTCGGGTCCAACTTGATGGCACATAACAACACAACACAACTGATTCTCCGTGGACTCCCAGGATATCACCGTCAGAAAACAGATGTTGCCCAAAAGAAGTCTGCACTTTAAAAAAAAAGCTTGCAAATGGCATCTAAGATGTTATAATTTGTCACTCCCCATCCAGAGCAAAGAAGAATTGAAAGAAAAAAAAAAAAAAAGACACATGGAAGCAATTAATCCAAGGGACTAGCAGACCATGCAAACCTCAGCCTACATGACCTGGGACAAGAGGAACTAGATGGTGCCAGTCTACCACTGTCAACCACTTGGGAAGGTATCAATATAGGAAACCCTGGATAGCAAGAGAGAAAAATGTAGAACAAAACTCAAAACCATAAAAAAGATTAGGCTTAGTGGTCTGAAAGAGATTGGTGAAACCACTGAGACTATGGCCCCTAATTACCCTTTGGGTCTGAAATTGAACTTACTCCCATGGTTTCCAGCTAAATAATAGACATGAGTATAAGGTGACATTTACACCAGGTAGGTACATTCCTTAGAACAATCAGCAATCAGAGATCAGAAATGCAGTGTTTATTTGTACAGGGAGATAGCTCAGAGACAGGAATGCACAGGAAAGAAGGACACATGGAAAAGGTACCCACAGGGAGAAAGTGGGAAGAGACCTGTTACATTATGGGGATTGGGCTCAATGTCATGAAATAAAATGTGTATGAACTGTTGTATAGAAAATGAATTTTCTCTGTAAACTTTCACCCAAATCACAATAAAAAATTAAAAGAAGGTGAAAGGAATACACAGTGGCTGAGCCAAAAAGAATTGGTTGGCATTCAACCATTTCAGAAGGAAGCAGATGATCAAGAACCAGTGGTATTAAAGGAAGTCTGAGCTGCACTGAAGGAATCGTCAAGAAATAAGGCTCCAGGAATTGAAGGAATAGGCATTAAGATGTTTCAACAAATGGATGCAGCACTGGAGGTGCTCAATCATTTATGCCAAGAAATTTGAAGACAGCCACTTGACCAACCAACTGGAAGATATCCATATTTATTCCCATTCCAAAAACAGGTGATCTAACAGAATGTGGAAATTATTCAACCATATCATTAATATCACATGCAAGAAAAATTTTGCTGAAAATAAGTCAAATACAGTTGCAGCATTTCATTGACAGGTAACTGCCAAAATTTCAAGCCAGATTCAGAGGAGGGCATGGAATAAGGGATATCATTGCTGACGTCAGATGGGTCTTGGCTAAAAGCAGAAAATACCTGAAATATGTTTACCTGTGTTTTACTGACTATGCAAAGACATTTGACCATGTGGATTGTAACAAATTATGAATAACATGGTGAAGGATGAGAATTCTGGGACTTTCAGCAAGATCATTGTTTTGGTTACCTTTATATACGGGAAGCAGACCACATCCCTAAGTGGTACTAGGTAACCACTCTGACAAGAATATACCACAAATGGAATGGCTTGAAGAAACAATTTATTCTCTTACAGTTTGGAGGCTCTAAGTCCAAGTTCAAAGTGCCAGGCTCTAGGGGCTGGGTGAAAGCACCTCAACCTTGGGTTTCAGCTCTGCCTCCTGCTCCCAGCCCACTGCAGCTGGAGGCTTTTCTTCACTCAGCTACTGGCTGCTGAGGCTGACAAGGCCAAGGTTGACAAGTAATAAGGCACAGTCCCAATATTACCAAACCACATGGCAGGCCATTAATTAAAGTCCATTAAAATTTCCAAGATCGGAAGAGCATGGAAGGCTGCTGAACAACGACATGGCTACATGCAGGGTTCAAGCGTGCCATAAGCTAGAGACTATTCCCCAGGTCTTCTCCTTATATACAGGAAGCAGACCACATCCCTAAGGCAGCTTCTCAGCTGCTCACAGATTCCACCATGGAGATGATTACCAGTCTCATCATGAGTAATATTACATCCAGCTACCCAGCCACTCAAACAGGCCCAGCCAAGTTGACACACAAACTTAACTAACATAATCATGGAATAGGCAGACAAGCTACACAGTCCCTCTACAACCTGGAAACAAGAAATCAATTAAAACAGTTACAGAAATCCTGGTATCTTGAACTTCAAAAGGAAGGATAAAGAAGTGGATTAAGTATTGACTAATAGAAGAAAGTGAATGAAAACAATGAATAAGAAGATTAGTGGAGCTGTGGACTGTCAACAGGCCTGAAGCACAGCCATTTTGAATATATGCAAGCAGCATTCTAATCCTGGCAGCAACCTAATAATCAGCTCCACTGGCTAGTACTTCATGGGCATCATGGGCAGCCACACTGGTGGATGGAGACCACAAAGCAACTGTGCCCACATTACTCAACCACATCTGCATATCCTCAGCCCCACCCACTATGCAAGGGCCACCACCTGATTCTGCACCAACTGATCGATGGTAAACTGTGGCCAATACCAGCACACCAGCCTGCTAGCTCAAATATACAGAAACAAAATAAAGTGGGGAAAAAAAACCTAGAAGAGTCACCAACATAGAATCACCAATTAAATACAAATACAATGACATCACAATGTCTCAGAGACAAGTGACATTCCCAAAAAACACAAAGAAACAAGACAAAGTAGTACAAGCAAGGGACCAGAATACAAAGCCAGAAAACCTCCCTGAGGAAGAAGTAGCATTGGATTAGAATTCTCAGATAAGGAATTCAAGAATTATATTTAGGTACAGTGGTAGTTAAGGTTGTGCGTCAACTTGGCTGGGCTATGATTTTGAGTGGCATGGCAGCTGTATGTAGATATTTCTGTGATGAGATTGGATGTGAGGTAGTCAACTCTATGGGGGCATCTGCTGTGAGATGTTAATCTGAGGTTAACATGTTGCCTTCAGGGTGTAGCCTGAAAAAACCAAAACCAAACTCACTGCCATAGAATTGATTTGACTCATAGTGAACCCTCCTTGAGTATCCTAGGCAGTATCTCTATGGAAGTAGATTGCCCAATCTTCCTTCCGAGGAATGACTGATGGGTTTGAACTGCCAGCCTTCTGGATGGCAGTCAAATGCCTTAGGCACTACACCACCAGAGCTCCTAGGATGTGGCCTGCTTCCAGTATAGAGAAAATTAGGGAAAGATCTCTAGCTTTTTGATGCATTTTGGTTCCTGCATTTGGGCAATTCTTCATCTCCAGTTCCTGGACTTGAACCAGTGCCCTGTCATGTTGTCTGCCAATCTTGGGATTGCTCCTGGACTTGAACAAGTAGCCTGCCATGTTATCTGCTGATCTTGGGATTGTGCCATTTTACCTGCCAATCTTGGGTTTGTCAGCCTCAGCAGCCAGCAACTACATGAATTAGAAGAAGCCTCAAGCTCCAGTGAACCTGGAACAAGAGGCAGAGTTGAAGCCCAAGGTTGAGGGGCCATCACCCAGCCCCAGAGCCAGTACTCTGAATTCGAACTTCTAGCCTCCTACACCATAAAAGAATAAATTCCTGTTTCTTAAAACCACCCATTTGTGTTGATTCAGACTGCAGTATTGGTTGCATGATTATGCAAATATACTACATACCATTGAACTATAAACTTTAAATGGTTCAATTTTGCAATATCTGAATTACATCTCTATAAAGCTAAGCAATTAAAGAATTAAAAATACTGACGATCCCAAACATTGGAGATCCTATAGAAGAACTGAAACTCTAAATACTTCTAGTGAGAGTGTAAACTGTTACAATGATTTTTGGAAAACACTTTGGCAATTTCTTTGAAAATTAAACATACATCTACCATATTATGCTACCATTCTACTCCTAGGCACTTAACTCATGAGAAATAAAAATATATATCCATGTAAATACTTGTACACGATGTTCATAGCAGCTTAATTTGTAATAGTCAAAAGTTGAAAATATTCCACATAACCATCAATAACTGGATGAATAGACAAATCGTGGCACATCCATTCATTGGGATACTACATGAATTATTGATACATTCAACAGCATACATGATTCCAAATATTATTATTTCAAGTGAATAAAAAGGAAAATAGGTGTTTATATTTTTTATTTCATTTATATATCTCTTGGTGTAGTGCCTAAGGCTTTTGACTGCTAACCAGAAGGCTGGCAGTTCAAAGCCACCCGGCACTCCTCAGAAGGAAGACTGAGCAATCTATTCTCATAGAGATACCGCCTCAGAAACCCAAGGAGGGGTCACTATGAGTCGAATCAACTCAACAGCAGTGAGTTTTATTTATTTATTTTTTTAAGGAAACAAGTAATTCTGTAGTTACAAAAAGCAGATCAGTGGTTGGAGATGAGCAGGAAGGAGAGATTATATAATGGCATGAGGAAACTTCTGGGAGTGATGGATTTGTTCACGAGCTTGTTTGTAGTGATGACATCAGAGTGTATACCTGTGTCAAAACTTACCATTTTGTATGTTTTAAATGTGTGCTGTTTGTTGTATATCAATTGCACTACAGTTTGGCTGTTTGTAAAACCAAGTCCACATAAACAGAAATGTCAAAGTTTGCTTTACCTATCTTGTGGAGTACTGATCAGGATCCAGTAGAATGGTAAGTTTTGAAAGTGTTTATTACATATAAATAGGGTAATTGGAATTGTGCACCAGCTTTGCAAAGAGACTTTATGGAAAGAAAATCAGAGAACAAATTCTTTCTGGAGCAAGTGCAGATTCACTTTCCCACACTTACCATCAGTCTAAGAGAAGAGGTATCACTGACTCTGTGAACCATGTTCTCAAACTTCACAACGTATAAAGGTTTGGGGATCTCAGGATTCTAGTGCCAGTATGGGTGACAAAAAGCTTCAAGGGCCAACTGTACATGCCTCTTTTTGCCTCCCCTTTCTCTTTCCAGAATTTGTCATCCTCACTCTCATCTCCAAGCAGTGGCAAGGTGAACAATCCAACCAGGGGTCATGCAATAAAAGGGTGCAGTGATTGTAAGAAATTTTAAAACAGATAGAAATAAATCTACTTTTTATTATTCCATTGTGTAAGCAATTCTAAATAATGTCAGAGATAAAATAATCCTTTCTCTAAAAAGAAATCTTTGTGAGTCTAACTTCTAAATAATTGTTGCAGTTACTGATGACTGTTTATAATATATAAACCACCAGTTGCCATGGAATGAATTCCAACTTATTATGATTCTATGTGTGTTACAGGAGCTCTGGTGCCATAGCCTAAGGCATTTGACTACTAATCAGAGGCTGGAAGTTCAAACCCACCAGGCACTCCTAGGAAGGAAGGTTGGACAATCTACTTCTGTAGTGATACTGCCTCAGAAACCCAAGGATGGGTCGTTATGACTCAGGCAATGGGATGTGTGTTACAGAGAACTACACTCCACAGGGCTTTAAATGGCTGAAATTTTGGAAGTAGATTACCAGGCCTTTCTTCCAACGTGCCTCTGGTTGAACTTGAACCTTGAAACTTTTAGTTAGCAGCCAATTGCATTAACTGTATATGCCACCCAAAATCAAAACCAAACTCAGTGCTGTCAAGTCAGATCTGACTCATAGTGACCCTCTTTGGGTTTCTGAGGCAGTATCACTACGGAAGGAGATAGCCCAACCTTCCTTCCAGGAAGTGGCTGGTGGGTTTGAACCACCAGCCTTCTGGTTAGCAGTCAAATACTTTAGGCACTATGCTGTAATAATATGGTTGTCCTTGTTGTTGTTAGGTACTATTGAGTCATCTCTGACTCATAGTGACCCTATGCACAGCAGAATGTGTGCCAACCTCATGATCCTTTCTATACCTGACCCCATTATTGCAGCCACTGTGTCAACCCATCTTGTTGAGGGCCTTCCCCTTGTTCGTTGACCCTCCACTTTACCAAGCATAATATCTTTCTTTCTCCAGGGAATGGTTCCTTCTGACAACATGACCAAAGTAGGTGAGACGAAGTCTGGCCATTCTTGCTTCCAAGGAGCATTCCAGCTGCACTTCTTCCAGGACAGATTTGTTAGTTCTTTTAGCAGACCATGGTACTCTTAGCATACTTCTCCAACACCACACTCAAAAGCATCAGCTCTTTTTTGGTCTTCCTTATTCATTGTCCAGTGCTCACATGCATAAGAGGCAATTGAAAATACCATGGCTTAGGTTAGGCGCACCTTACTCTTCAAGGAGACATCTTTGCTCTTCATCACTCAAAAGAAGTCTTTTGCAGCAGATTTGCCTGATGCAATATGTCATCTCATGTCTTAACTGCTGCTTCCATTGGTGTTGATTTAGAACTAAACCAAATAATACGAAGTCCTTGACAGCTTCAATCCATAGTGCAGACTGTAGTCTTCAATCTTCATCAGTAAGTGCTTCAAGTAATCATTATTTTCAGCAAGCAAAGTTGTGTCATCTGCATATCGTAGTTTGTTAATGAATCTTCTTCCAATCCTGATGCCACGTTCTTCATATAATCCAGCTTCTCAGATTATTTGCTCAGTGTGCAAGCTGAATTAAGTATGGTGAAAGGATACAACCTTGATGCACTCTCTTCTTGATTTTGAACCATGCAGTATCCCCTTGTCGTGTTCAAATGACAGCCTCCTAATCTATTTACAAGTTCCTCATGAGTACAGTCAAGTGTTCTGGAATTCCCATTCTTCTCAATGTTATCCGTAATGTGTTATGATCCATGCAATTGAATGTTTTTGCATAGTCAATAAAATACAAGTAAACACCTTTCTGGTATTCTTTGCTTTCAGCTAAGATACATCTAACATCAGCAATGATATCCCTCAATTCACGTCCTCTTCTAAATCCAGTTTGCATTTCTGGAAGCTCTCTCTCAATATACTGCTGCAAACATTTTTAAATTATCTTCAGTAAGATTTTACTTGCATATGATATTAATGATTGTTGTTGTTATTGTTGTTATGTGCTGTCGAGTTGGACCCGACTCATAGTGGCCCCTCCTTGGGTTTCCCAGGCAATGTCACTTCAGAAGGAGATTGCCCAACTTTCCTTCCAAGGAGTGGCTGGTGGGTCTGAACCGCCAGCCTTCTGGTTAGCAGTCAAGTGCCTTAGGCACTATGCTACCAGGATCACCTTTCTTTGGAATGGGTACAAATATGGATCTCTTCCAGTCAGTTGGCCAGGTAGCTCTCTTCCAAATCTCTTGGCATAGCCAAGTGAGTGCCTCCAGCAGGGCATCTGTTTTTTGAAACATCTCAATGGGTATTCCGTCAATTCCTGGAGCTTTGTTTTTCTCCAATTCCTTCAGTACAGCTTTGACTTCTTCCTTAAATACAATTGGTTCTTGATCACATGCCATCTCCTGAAATGGGTGAACATCAACCAATTCTTTTTGGTACAGTGACTCTATGTATTCCATCCATCTTCTTTTGATGTTTCCTGCTTCATTCAATATACTGCTCACAACCAAAAAACAAACTCACTGCCATCGAGTCAGATCCAACGCATAATGAGCCCTCCTCGGGTTTCCTAGGTGGTATCATTACAGAAGTAGATTGCTCAACCTTCCTTCCAAGGAGTGACTGGTGGGTTTGAACCACCAGCCTTCTGGTTAGGCACTATACTACCAAAACTCCTGTATTGCTCATAGAATCTTTCAATATTGCAACATGAAGATTAATTTTTTTCCTCAGTTCTTTCAGATTGAGAAATGCCAAAGATGTTCTTCCCTTTTGCTTTTCTAACTCCAGGTCTTTGTATATTTCATTGTAGTAACTGGCTTTGTCTGCTTAAGCTGCTCTTGGAAATCTTCTGTTCAGCTTTTTTATCCTGGCATTTATTACATTTACTTTAGCTACTCTGCATTCAAGGGCAAGTTTCAGAGTCTCTTCTAACATCCATTTTGGTCTTTTCTTCCTTCTTGTATTTTTTAATGACCTTATGCCTTTTTCACAGATGATGTTCTTGATGTTATCCCACAATTCCTCTGGTTTTTGGTCACTGGTTTTCAATGCATCAATTCTATTCTTTCTTTCTTTTTTTTTAAAGAGTTTGTTTTACATTCAACATTATGTGTGCATTTAGTTTAACTCCCCATTTACCATCACCAACCCTAACCCAGTCTCCTCCCTTCCCTGCCCAGTAACTCTCCCCCACCCCCATGCCCCTCATCGTTATGCACTCCTGTGTGTCCTGCATTTCCTCTGTGCCAATGTTGCCCCTCTGGTGCTCCGTGGTTGATTGCCCCAAGGGATGCATTTCCATAGAATATGTGGGTGCATCATCCTGGGTTGAGAGGTTTGCATCTACATGTTGTTTACTATTGGGCTGAGAGCCAGCCCCAGGGAGTGAGTTTTATTCCAGGCCCAGAATGTATCTCAGGGCCATAGTATTGGGGGTCTCATCAGACTCCATCTGACCAGTAATTCTGGTCATTATTGAATTTTTGGATTTTGTTCCACATTTTTCCTCCCACTCTATCCAGGATCTCCAGATTTGATCCTTTTCTGAGTGGGTGGCATTGGTAGCCGGGCCCCATCTACTTCTTGTTTTGAGGGCCGTCATGTCCTAGGGCTGATTGCTTCCAAATGCCATTGTTTTTTTACACTCTTCTTCATTTCCAATGATAGGAGACCATTAGCTGCATCTTAGAGGGCCACTTGAAAGCTTTTAAGACCCCACTCATTACTCACCAATGTAGGATGAGGAACAAGACTTTTATGTATTTTGTTGTACCAATTGAGTCTGGTATCCCCCAGTATTATTGTCCTGAGTTGGTAGGTCTGTTGGATCTCTCTCCCACAATGTCTGGCTCTCTGTGAGCGATTACTCTGTGTCTGTCTTCTGTTGTTTCTGTAAGGATTGCGGGTATTTTGTATCACTGGTATCTGTGCAAGATTAGCCTCCACTGAATCTATCCTTGGTCTAGAGTATACTCCTGTTCACTGACCTCCATCTGGTCCTCTCTGGTGTTTATATGTTTATCTCTAGCCCAGTGTTAATGGTAATGCAGTATTGTGGATATACTGGTTGGTATTAGCATCTGTCGTCTATCTCTTATATGCACAATTCAGTGTCCTCCCTTTTCCTAATGCTGTCATGATGGTCACAGACTCTTTCTATACCATCCCTCCCCTTACCCACATCAGTATGTGGCCCCCAACTAGTACAAAATTAATCTCTCCCCTTCCCTCCACACCCTGGTAATCTACAAAGTGAGTTCCCTTTCTCAAGCAAATCCTTCTTTGTCTTTTTACAATAATGGGTTCATACAGTATTTGCCCACCTGCAATTGACTTATTTCACTCAGCATAATGTCCTCCAGGCTCATCCATGTTGTGAGATGATCCACATATCCTTCATTGTTCTTTAATGTAGCATAGTATTCCATTGTGTGAATGTACTATAATTTGGTTATCCATTCATCCACTGATGGACATTTGTTTCCATCTCTTTGCTATAGTGAATTGTGCTGCGATGAACATAGGTGTTCATATGTCTGTTTGTGTGCTGCCTCTCACCTCTTTAGGATATATTCCTAGTAATGGATTTGCTGGATTAAATGGTATTTATATTTTCAGTTTTTTAAGGAAATGCCATACTGTTTACCACAATGGTTGTATCATTTTACAATCCCATCAGCAGTGCACAAGAGTTCCAATCTCTCCACAACCACTCCAGCATGTGTTATTTTCTGTCCTGTTGAACTTTTGCTATTATTGCTGAGGTGAGATGATATCTCATCATTGGTTTGATTTGCATCTCTCTAATGACTAAAGACCATGAGCATTTCCTCATGTGTTTGTTGGCCACCAGTGCACCATCTTTAGTGAAGTGTCTGTTCAAGTCCTTTGCCCGTTTTTGAATTGGGTTGTTTATCTTTTTGGTGTTGAGGTATTGAAATTTTCTACAGATTTTGGAGATAAGTCCTTTGTCAGATATGTCATAGGAAAATATTTTCTCTTGGTCTACAGCTTCTGTTTTTACCCTTTAGACAAAGTCTTTTGATGAGCATAAGAATTTAATTTTTAAAAGGTTCCAGTCATCTAGCTTCGCTTCTACCTCCTGTGCATTCTGGGTTATGTTTGATAGTCTATTTATGCCATAAATTAGGGTTCCTAGATTTGCCCCTATTTTATCTTTGATGAATTTTATAGTTTGGGGTTTTACATTTAAGTCTTTGATCCAGCTTGAGTTTGTTTTTGTGTATGGGGGGAGGTATGGGTCTTGTTTCATTTTTCTGCAAGTGGATATCCAGTTTTGCCAGCACCATTTGTTAAAGAGGCTGTCTCTTCCCCATTTAATGGGTTTTGGACCTTTGTCAAAGATCAAGTGTCCACAGAGGGATGGGTCTATTTCTGGACTTTCAAGTCTGTTCCATTAGTCTATCTGTCTATCATTGTACTACTACCATGCTCTTTTGACTACTGTGGCTGTATGGTAGGATTTAAGATCCAGGAGTGTGAGACCTCCCACTTTGTTTTTCTTCTTGAGAAGTACTCTGCTTATTCGAGGTCTCTTTCCTTTCCATATGAAGTTAGTAATTGGTTTTTCCATGTCCTTAAAAAGTTTTGTTGGTAACTAGATCAGGATTGCATTTCAAATCTATTCATTAAATGGTCCCTAAATTCAGGAGGGATATATTCAAGGTCATATTTTGGCTCTCATGGACTTGTTTTAATTGTCTTCAACTTCAAATTGAACTTGCATATAAGCAGCTGGTGGTCTGTTCCACAGTCAGCTCCTGGCCTTGTTTTGGCCAAAGATATTGAGCTTCTCCATTACCTCTTGCCACAGATGGAGTCCATCTGATTCCTGTGTATTCCATCTGGTGAAGTCCATGTGTATAGCTGTAACTTGCTTTGTTGAGAAAGGTATTTGCAGTGATAAGTCATTGGTCTTGCAAAATTCTATCATGCAATCTTCAGCATTATTTCTGTCACCAAGGCCGTATTTTCCAACTGCAGGTAACTCTTCTCTGTTTCTTCTCTTTTGCATTCCAGTCACCAGTGATAATCAACACATCTTGATTGCATGTTCAATCAATTTCAGACTGCAGAAGTTGGTAGAAATCTTCAAGTTCCTCATCTTTGGTGGTTGGCACATAAATTTGAATAATAGTCATATTAACTGGTCTTCCTTGTAGGCGTATAGATATTATACTATTACTGACAGCATTGTACTTCAGGACAGATCTTGAAACAGTCTTTATGATGATGAATGCCACACTTTTCCTTTTCAATTTGTCGTTCCCAGCATAATAGATCATAGGGTTGTCTGATTCAAAATGGCCAAAACCAGTCCATTTCAGCTCACTAATGCCTAGGATATCCATATTTGTGTGTTCTATTTCATTTTTGACCACATCCAATTTTCCTATATCCATACTTTGTACATTCCATGTTCCAATTATTAATGGATGTTTGCATCTGTTTCTACTCATTTTGAGTTGTGCCACTTCGGCCAATGTAGGTCCTGAAAGATTTGCTCTACTCTGAGGAGTCAGCCCTTCCCCAGTCTTAATTTGAGTGCCTTCCAACCTGAGGGGCTCATCGGAAGATTATGCCAATTATATAATTATGCTATAATTATATTATGGCACTATATCAGACAATGTTTAAGGGCTATTCATAAATTTTTCCAGTAACATATCGAACAGTGTTTTACTGCTATTCATAAGGTTTTCACTGGCCAATTTTTTAAAGAGTGGGTAGCCTCTTCCTTCTTCTGAGTCTGTCTTATTCTCAAAGCTCCACTGAAAACTGTCCACCTTGGGTAACCCTGCTGGCATTTTGCAATGCCGTTGGCATAGCCTCCAGTCTCACAGTAACACGTAAGCCTCCAAAGGATGACAAACTGACAGACAAGTTCGTCTCTCTTAGTTGTTCCTAACCCTTCTGCGCCCGCCTACCTTGGGCCCTGGCCTTAAAATAGAGCCACTCCCATGCGAAAAGCAGCCCCCAAGCCCTGCTCCCACCTACCTCGGGCCACAGCTTCAATTAGCATGTTTGTAATACTTTAATGAGCATTGCATTCTACATGGAAGTTAATTTGAAGAACTCTCAGTTATACATGCAAGTACTTTGAGGGAAGTACTTTGCGTTTTTGTTTCTTTTTCAGGCTTTAGAATGACAGTGTCATTGTTTATTCAGAGTCTACAGTTTTGAGGTAGGAATATGCAATACTACAGGGTTAGAGATACAAACTGAGCCCAAAGAGAACTGGAAAGTCCAAAACAATCAGAAATTTTAGAAATTATCACCAAATACAATAAAATTATGACAAGTTTTCTAAAGACGTTTTAGTGGAAATTCTTGGCTGCAGACTTGTTTGAAGTTGATTCTGAAGAAACAATGATATGAGCACAACATAATTTCTGCAATTTATTTTTTTAATTTTTAATGTGATTTGGGTGAAAGTTTACAGAGCAAATTCACTTTCCATACAGTAGCTCACATACACTTTGTCTCATGACATTGACTACAATTTACCACAGTGCAACAGCTCCCCTCCCACTTTCTCCCCATAGTTACCTCTTCCCTGTGTTCTTCCCTCCCATGAACTCCTGCCCCCCCCCTCAAGCTGTTTCCCTGTGCATACACAGAACTTCTATTCTCTATTCTCCCATGACTGATCTCTCCAAGGAGTGTAGCTACCTAATGTAAATGTTCACTTCATATACTGGAAGCCACAGGAGTGTGTTCAATTCCAGATCTGAAAGGCAGCTAGGGGCCATAGTCTCAGTGGTTCTATCAGGCTCTATCAGAACAGCAAAGCTGGTCCTTTTTTTTTTTTTTTAATGATTTTGAGTTTTTTTCCACATTGTTCTCCCACTCTATCCAGGATCTCCTACAGAGATTACCCCTCTGAGTGGTTGACAATGGTAGCCAGGCACCATCTAGTTCTTCTGGTCTCATAGTCATATAGGCTGAGGATCGAATGGTGTACCAGTCACTTGGACTAATTGTTTCCATGTGTCTTTTGTATTCTTAATTCTTCTTTGCTCTGGATGAGGAGAGACCCATTGTTTTATCTAAAATGAAACAATGAAAAGCTTGCAAGCTTTTAAGATCCCAGTCACTACTCACCAAAGTAGGAGGTGGAACAATATTTTTGTGTAATATGTTATGCCAATTGAGTGTTACATCCCCTGCAATCATGGTTCCGAGCCCACAGGTTCAACTATTCACTCCCTCTGGGTAGCTGGCTGTGGCCAAGAAATGATTACAAACTTGCCCCTTGTCAGTGCTACTTTATACCTGGGAATTCTCACAGAACTTACAAATACACTTATAGAAACTTTGTCTGCCAACCCTATACATGGTTGTGGACACACTCTCCCTGCATGGACATACCTAATAGTTCAGCCTGTCCACCCATCTATCTGCCCATATATCAATGTTTGCCTTCACTGACAACACAGTACCGTATGCGCAAAAGGGTATATCTTTGCTGTCTGTACCTCCCTCACACCTCTCTATGTCTTCCTCTTCCTCAATACCACTGTGTTGATTACTCACATTTGGTATATTGCCCATCTCTTCACCCAAATCAATATTTGACTCTACCTATCTAGTAGTGTTTCCTCCCCTCCCCTCCCTTACCCTCCCACCCCTGGTAACCAACAAAGAAAATTTCCTTCCATATATGAAGCTTTCCTTGACTTTTTACAATAACAGACTAATACAATATTTGTCCTTCTGTGATTGATTTATTTCACTCAGCATAATGTCCTCCAAGTTCATATGTTATGCAATGTTTTGCAGATTCTAGGTTATTCTTTAGGGTTGCATAGTATTCCATTGTGTGTATGTACCATAGTTTGGTTATCCATTCTTCAATTGATGGGCACCTAGATTGTTTCCATCTTTTGGCTATTGTAAATAGTGCCGCAATGAACGTGGGTGTGCATATATCTGTTCTTGTCATGGCTCTCACTTCTTTAAGGTATATACCTAGTAATGGAATGACTGGGTCAAATGGTATTTCTAATTCCAACTTTTGAGGGAATTGCCATACTGCTTTCCACAATGGTTCCACCATTTTACAATCCCACCAGCAGTGTATGAGAGTCCCAACCTCTCCACAACCTCTCCAGCATTTGTTATTTTCTGTCTTGTTGAACTTTGGTACTAGTGCTAGAGCAAGATGGTAACTCATTGTTGTTTTGATTTGCATCTCTCTAATTGCTAATGATTGTGAGCATTTCTTCATACATTTGTTGGCCGTTTGAATATTCTCCTTGGTGAAGTGTCTATTCATGTCTTCTGCCTATTTTTTAACTAGATTGTTTGTCTTTTTCTTATTGAGGTGTTGGAGTTTTCTATAAATTCTAGAGATAAGTCCCTTGTCAGATATGTCATTACCAAATATTTTTTTCCCAATCTGTAGGTTCTCTTTT
>NW_006921597.1:1825847-1834256 GCF_000298275.1 Orycteropus afer afer | reverse complement strand
TAGATGCCCTTTATTATGTTGAGGAATGTCCCTTCTATTCCTATTTTGCTGAGAGTTTTGATCAGGAATGGGTGTTGGATTTTGTCAAATGCCTTTTCTGCATTGATTGATATGATCATGTGGTTCTTTCCTTTGTTTTGTTTATGTGGTGGATGACATTGATGGTTTTTCTAATGTTGAACATTCCTTGCATACCTGATATGAACCCCACTTGGTCATAATGAGTTAATTTTTTTATATGCTGTTGGAATCTATTGGCTAGGATTTTGTTGAAGATTTTTGCATCTATATTCATGAGGGATATTTGTCAGTAGTTTTGCTTTTGAGTGATGTCTTTGCCTGGTTTTGATATCAATGTTATGGTTGCTTCATAAAATGAATTTGGGAGAATTCCATCCTTTTCTATGTTCTAGAAAAGTTTGAGTAGGAATGGTGTCAGTTCTTCTCTGAATGTTTGATAGAATTCTCCAGGAAACTGTCTGGGCCAGGACTTTTTCTTGTTAGTAATTTTTTTGTAATCTGTTCAATTTCTTCTTTTGTTATGGGTCTGTTCAACTTTTCTACCTCAGTGTGCGTTAGTTTAGGTAAGTAGTGTGTTTCTAAAAATCTATCCATTTCTTCCAGATTTTCGAATTTGGTAGAATACAGTTCTTTGTGGTACCCTGATAGTATCATTTTTATTTCACTTTGTTCTATTGTGATGTCACCCATTTCAATCCTTATTTGTGTTATTTGTATTCTCTCCCTCTTTTCCTTTGTTAAATTTGCCATTGGTTTGTTAATTTTATTAATCTTTTCAAAAAACCAACTTATAGTCTTGATTTTTTCTATTGTCTTTCTATTTTCTGTTGCATTGATTTCTGCTCAAATCTGTTATTTCCTTTCTTCTGGCAACTGTAGGCTTTTCTTGCTGTTCTTTTTCTAATTGTTGGTGATGTTGGTTTAAAATGTTGATTTTGGCTCTTTCTTCTTTTTTGACATATGCATTTATTGCTGTAAATTGGCCTTTGATCACTGCTTTTGCTGTGTCCCAAGGATTTTGGTATGTTGTGTTTTCATTCTCATTAGATCAAAGGAATTTTTTAAGTTCATTTTTTATTTCTTCTCTTATCTAGTCATTTTTTAGTAGGATGTTGTTCAGTTTCCATGTGTTTGCTCTTTTTCCATTGATCTTCCTACTGTTGATTTCTAATTTGATAGCCTCATGATCTGAGAAGATGCTTTCCAGTATTTCAATGTTTTTGAATTTATTAAGGCTTGCTTTATGGTCTAACATATGGTCTATCATGCAGAATGTTCCATGTGCACTGGAAAAGAATATATATTGTGCTGTTGTTGGGTGAAGTGCTCTGTAAATGTCCATAAATTCAAGTTGGTGGATTGTATTGTTTAGTTCTTCTGCATCTTAGCTGAGTTTCTTTCCAGTTCTATCTTTCATTGAAAGTGGGGTATTAGAGTCTTCTGCTATAACTGTGGAATCATCTGTTTGCCTTTTGAATTCTGTTAAAGTCCAATTTATGTATTTGGGGGCTCTTTCATTGGCTCCATAGATATTTATTATGGTTATATCTTCTTTTTCAATAGATCTTTTAATCATTATATTATGTCCTTCCTTGTCTCTTATGATGGTTTTTGTCGTAAAGCCAATTTTATCAGAAATTAATATTGCCACTCTTGCTCCTTTTTTGTTGGCATTTGCTTGATAAATCTTTTTCCAACTTTTGATTTTTACTCTATTTCTGTCTTTATCTCTAAGGTGTGTCTCTTGTGGACAGCATATTGATTGGTTATGTTTTCTTATCCAGTCTCCATCATTTGAGTGCTGTGTTTAATCCATTAACATTCAGTATAATTATCAACAAATATGAATATGTTGCTGTCATTTTGTTATGTGTTTTTTCATGATGTTGCTGGTTTTTTGTTCCATATAATTTTCTGTGCTGAACTCATTATGTTTTTGCATTGTGTTATCATTTCCTTTGTTGCTATTGTTTTAGTATTTGCTAAATATTTGTGCTTGTCCTCTTTTTTATTGTGATGTGAAGGTTTATCATTTTTCTTTGAGTTTACCCTGTGATTTATAACTTTCTCCCCAAGATCAGAGCAGTCCGTTCTATCTTGCAACTCTCTTGACTTCTTCACCATTTAGAAGTTCTGTAAAAACACTATTTTTTCCCTCTTTTTGGTTTGTAGTTGTACTCATTTGCCAATTGACGTCTCTGGTTCCCTGTTTACAATCTTGTAAGCTTATTTTACTTTGTATACTTCCATTGCTGTGTTGGTTTCTGGGTTATGTCATCTTGTGTATTAATGGTCGGTTGCTATTATTGGTTCTCTGTTCAAAGGATGCACTTTAGTATCTCTTGTAAGATTGGTCTGGTTTTAATAAATTCCCTTAATTTTTGCTTATCTGAAAATCTCCTAATTTCACCATCATATTTAAGGGACAATTTTGCCAGATATATAAATCTCGGTTGGAAATTTTCTCTTTCAGGGTTTTATATATATCATCCCATTTCCTTCTTTCTTTCATGGTTTCTGCTGAGAAATCAGAGCATATTTTTATTGGTTGTCCTTTGTAGGTAACTTTTCATTTTTCCCATGCTGTATTCAGGATTCTTTCTTTGTCTTGGGTTTTGATGATTTTGATGATGATATGGGAATGGTTTTCTTTTGGGGTCTATCCTATTTGGGGTTCATTGGACTTCCTGAATGGATATATTCTCAACTTTCATCATATCATGGAAATTCTCTTCCAACAAATCTTGGACAACTTTCTCAGTGGTTTTCTTTTTCTTTCCCTGTTCTGGAATTCCTATGACATGTAGGTTATTCCTTTTGATGGTATCCCACATGAACCTTAGGCTTTCTTCATTTTGTTTTGATCTTTGTTCTGATTGATCACTTTCCAAAGAAGTATTCAAGTTTTTGTCTTCATCTTATTAATTCTGTCTTCCATTGATTCTATTCTATTCTTTTGCCTTTTCATTGTGTTATCTACTTCTGAAAATTTAGTATTAAACTTCTGGATTTCTATCTATAGATTTTGTATCATCTCTAATTTTTCATTTATTTTGCCATTTTGTTCTTGTATTTTCTTCTGAAACTGTTCTAGGGTTTTGTCTGTGTTTTCCTTAATTTTGTCAGTGTTTTCCTTGATCTGTCTCTCAGTCCTTTGAAGGTACCTAAGTATAATTCTTTTGAATTCCTTATCAGGGAGTCCCAATGCTGCTTCTTCTTCAGGGATGTGTTCTGGGTCTGTATCCTGCTCCCTTGTTTCTACCACTTTATCTTGCTTCTGGGTGTAGACAGTGATGGTCTGTTGTCTTTGAGAGATTGTAACATTGTATTTAGAGCTCTGCTAACTCTCTGTGAAGAGAAGTTAAGGGTGAGCCAGGATCTTCTTGGTGGTCTTTTATCACTGGACAGTTGGTGGAGAAGCAAGTAGTAGGTCTTAGTAAGTGGAGCTGCAGGAGGCGTGGATGTGGTTGTACTGTATGGGCACAACTGCTGTTTCCCACTCAGTTAGACAAAAACAATGATCAAAAAACCATCAAAAAAGTAAAAGAAAATGCACCAAAAATACACCACATAAAGTCACAAGAACAATCACCAAAAAAAGTAAGAAAGAGAAAAAAAAAAAACATAGTATCTGGGGAGGGAGCAAAAAGAGAAAAGGGGTAGAGTAGGAGAGTAATGAGGGAAAAAATGAGAAAAATATAAAAAGAAAAACAAGGAAAGGGGTTAACCACAGGATGGAAAAAAATGGGGACTAAGAACAGGGAAGAGAGGAAAGCTGAAAACTAGAACCTGAGAAGGGAAGAATAAAGAATAATAATAAAAAGGATGAGCAAAAAAAGAAGAAGAAGAATAGTAATAATTTTTAAACATACAAAAACAAACTTAAAGGAAATACCTGCTGGCCCAGAAAATTGGTGGGACTGAGGGATTGCCTCACTTCCTTTCACCAAGAGGGTGTGGGGTATAAGACTAACAAGGGGAATATCACACCTTTCCAGTCATTCACGTCGGGAATGTCCTTGCAGTTCCTGGCAAGTGGAGCCTATTCTTAAGTCCCTGAAATCTGAGAGAATACTGTCACTTTAAATATCCAAAATGGTTGCACCACTTGTAAACATTCAAAATGGCTGTGCAAAATGGCTTGTAAACATTCAAAATGGACAGGCAAAAGTGCACAGCTCAGCCCATCTCCCTCTTCACTGCTTCCCCTTTTATTCACCAGCAGCCCATACAGTCCTCTGTGCAGCCCTTGGCTAGCAGAGCCAATTTTCAGGTTAATTCTTAGGTCTTAACACCACTTGGCAATATCCAAGCTGTCTGTGCCATCAGGATGGCTGACAGAGTGCAGCTCTGTATGTCTCCTTTTTTGGTGTTTTCATGCAGGTTCTTCTACTAGTTGGAGTTTAGTCCACTTCTGTATCCTTCCTTTCAAAACTCAGGGATCAAGGATTATCTTCTGTATCTGTGTTAATTGGTTCCCCTTTCCTTTGCTGAAGAGGATCTGTGTAGTTTGTCTGCTTATTCCTCCATCTTACCAGAACCCCTCTGAGACTGTTCTTTAGGAATTGAGGCCATTAACTTCCTATTTTTTCAGACCAAGAACTCATTTCTGGAATTTTTTGTGTTATGGGGTTATTATAAATCTCTGACAAACTTATCTTTATGTTTCAGATTTTTGCTAGCTATATGCATATGTGTTTCATATAAAAATTACTTTCTAAAATTAAAACTATATTAAAAGTATTTTCCAATTAACTATCATAAAAATGTATATAATGTGTGTTGCATATGAATATGCAAAACAGGTCAATTTTGACAAAATTGTTGGCAAATTTGAAGACATTAAAGCTCAAACACAGAAACTATAATATTATTTATTTATTATGATACACCAGAACATATTTTCAAAAAATATATTGATATAATTTGGTAATTATTAATACATAACTTGGTTTTTTTATACTGTCATATTTATTTATATTTAAAATTTTAAAAAACTGACACAATTATATATATAAAGTTCAATAAAAAACATTTCTATCTCCTTTTCTTTCCAGGCTATTATTATTTGCTTCTTTTCATGATTACTGCTGGAAATAATTTTGTCACATGTAAAAAGAAGGATGTTAAAAAATTATTCATTCTGGAGATCAACTGAGCTAAGTATGTCCCAGCCTCCAACCTCCCACCTACGTTATGCTTCTCTGCACAAACCTCATCAGGAAAGCCAGTTGAGCAAAGTGAAGGATGAAGTAGAAAAAAGGCATAGAGAGAAGGTTTTCAGGATGGTGAACAGCCCCAGGATAAATGTACAGCAATCATTTCTCAAAATTACTAGCTAAAGCAAAATGGTTTAATTCACCTTGCTTTAAAAATAACAATAAGGAAGAACAGAGACCCAAGAGAATCCCTCTGAGAACAACCTCTATTCAGACCTCTGGGTATAAGCTGGAGAAAAAGGGAAGAATGCAGTTATATCTCAGAAGGCCCCTGGCTTGTATCCCTTACCTCATACAGGGGCTTCTCCCTAACAGAGGGCCCCAGATGAAACTGCTGAGCCCCATCACCTCATTGTGAGGACAGACCAACTCTATTTCTGTGTCTCTTTAAACTTCCTTCTATTGCTCATGGAATTGATTTCCCCTTCCACTGCAGAAACCCAAACCTCGCCTGTGTGCTACTGTACCCAGTTTTGTTTACTTTCTTTTTAATAAAGAAAAATCCCAAGTAAGGAGATAAGTAGAAAATAATTGAGCTTAACTTTGTTTCCTCCTTTCCAATGTTCTTTGCTTATATAGTCCTTAAACTGATTTTTATGACCCCATGTTGTCTCATTTACAAGTGTTCTCTCTATAAATCTTCCAGAGAACTGGCTGTTTCTGCAGTGTCTCAGGCTGATACTATAACGGCAACTTGGGAGTAGCTGTATTGGCAATTGCTACTCCCAGTTTGACATTTGTAAAAGGGTACAAACAACGGATCCCCAGCAACTGGATTCTGGGATACTGCAACCAGATGTGAAGGGAACCCAGTCATCTATCCAGCAGGGAACCCCTACTTCAAACCTCTGCTACACAAAGCCTCCATTCCAGTGAGATAGGAAGAATGTCAAAGACCCTCTAGCTATCGAGGAAGGCCACAGAAGAGGAAGAAAAAAGCCAGAATGAGAGATGTCAGTCTACAAAGACAAGAGAATTCCAGCTGAAGAGATGGGTTCAGAGGTTACTTCTCTTACTAGCTTCTCTTAATAAAGAAACCTCATGCAGAATTCTAGAATAGACAACAAATACCTGAGCAGATACCATTGCACACTCACAAGTCCCTTAATTCCCTCACTTCTCCCACTGGCTTGGAACATTGTGTCTGGGAACAGGTTTTGAGAAAAAAAGATCAAAGAGCACAGTTTCGGTATGGATTATACCTCAACATAAATAAAACAGAAATTCTCAAAACTGAACTGATAAGCAATATCATGAAAAGCGGAGAAAATACTGAAATTGTCGAAGATTTCATTTTACTTGGATTCATAATCAACATCCATGGAAGGAGCAGTCAAGAAATCAAATGATATATTGCATTGGGCAAATCTACTGCAAAAGATCTCTTTAAAGTGTGCAAAAGCAAAGAAGTTACTTTGAGGACTAATGTGTTCCTGACCCAAGCCATGGTATTTTCAATTGCCTCATATGCATGCAAAAGCTGAACAGTGAGTAAGGAACATCTAATAAGAATTGATGCATTTGAATTATGGTGTTGGTGAAGAATATTGAATATATCATGGACTACTAGAAGAAACAATTCTGTCTTGGAAGAAGTACAGCCAGAATGCTCCTTAGAAGTGATGATGGTTAGACTTCATCTCTTGTACCATGGATATGTTGTCAAAAGAGCCTGCATTATTCTTGGTAATGGTGGAAGGTCAGTGGAAAAAAAAAAAAAAGACTCTCAGCAAGATGAACTGACGTGGTTGCCGCAAGAATGGGTCAAACATAGAAACAATTGTGAAGATGGTGCAGGGCTGGGCAGTGTTTTCTTCTGTTTTGCAGAGAGTAGCTGAGTCAGAACCAATTCAACATTACCTGACAGCAACAGAATGTACAATATTTTATGTCCTAACCCTTGATGATGGCATAGTGCCTAAGGCATTTGACTGCTAACCAGGAGGCTGGCAGTTCAAATCCAGCAGCTACTCCTCGGAATGAAGATTGGGCAATCTACTTCCATGGAGATCCTGCCTCGGAAACACAAGGAAGGGTCGTTATTAGTTGAATCAACTTGATGGCTGTGAGGTTTTATTTTAAAAAAAACTCTTGATATAAAGTGGGAAAATGAGCAACCTAAGATGTCTCTTAGAGAAATTGAAGAAAACCAATGCTTCAAGAGTAGCTTTTTCTATTGATTTCCCATTCCTTGCAGCCTCCAGATATCTATTTAAGGGCAATCATCAGTAGACATAAACTGTTTTTGCTAACAAAAATTGTGTTAGACAAGGCTGCAGAGGTTACTCAATATGTGAGGACAGTCAAAATGTCAGTAAGGAGGTGATTAGGGAAATATTTCCTCTCATTTTTATATGAATAATTGAGTTATAGGGAAGGGAGGTGGCGTTCAAATCCAGTTCTGTCTGACTCCTAAGTTTCAGCATTTTCTATGGAAAACATACAACATGCACATCCAGTGTTAGTCCTGGAGTGAGCTCCTATACTCACACACTTCCTTTCCCCATGAGTCAGAGAGGTATGATCAAGTCTTTTTGCAGTAATTCTATGGTTAAGATCAATACAGAACAATATCATTGTAGGTCGCCTACACATATCTAACTTGGGTGGTACAATCTCTGAATTTGCATTCAGCTGCTAACTCAGAGACTGGCAGATCATACCCACCAACTGATGCCAAAGAAGAAAGGCTTGGCAACTACTTCCGTAAAGATTACAACCAAGAAAACCCTATGGAGAGCTCTACTCTGTAAAAAAAAAAAGGGGGGGGGGCGTTGATACAATGGCAACTAACAAAAACAACAATCTAAACTCAGTGCCGAAGATGACCAGCTTAGTTTGTAGGTTGAACAAAACAAAGCAACAATACCAAAACTTTCTCTATGTTGTTGTTATTGTTGTTAAGTGCCATCGAGTCGTTTCCGACTCATAGTGACCCCATGCACAGCAGAACGAAACACTGCCTGATCCCACGCCAGACCCACAATCCCTGCTATACTTGAGCCCATCATTGTAGCCACCATGTCAATCCATCTTGTTGAAGGCCTCCCCCTCTTTCGTTGACCCTCCATCCTACCAAGCATGACATCCTTCTCCAGGGAATGGTTCCTTCTTACAACATGACCAAAATAGGTGAGACAAAATCTGGCCATTATTGCTTCCAAGAAGC
>NW_006921597.1:1821853-1823072 GCF_000298275.1 Orycteropus afer afer | reverse complement strand
TACATGTCACCACAGTAGGACAAACTGACAGACAAGTTTGTCTTGCTGTTGGAGACCTCTCGTATCACCCCCAACTGGGTCCCTGTGGCTGACTGTACCTCTGTCTGTCTTCCTGGCTTTTAATCCCCTTTCTCCTGCTCTTCTGCCCTGCTGTTTTGTGCATCCCTGAGTTGTCCCTGGGGCTGACTGCTCCTCTGTTCGGGATCCGGGCTTTTATCCCCTTTCTCCTGCTCTCCAGTCCTGCTGCTTTGGGCGGGCCTGAGTTTCCTCCCCTCAACTAATCCCTTCGGCTGATTACTCTTCTCTCTGGCTTCCTGGCTTTTAATTCCCTTTCTCCTCCTCTTCCCACTGGCTACTTTGGGCATCCCTGAGTTGTCTCTCCTCACCTGTAACCCTGGGGCTGACTGCAAACTTTCTCTATAGTTACCAACAATTATCTGAAAAGTTAGAGTTCCATGAACTAGTTGCTTTGAATATAACTCTATAATATGCTTTTCTTCTCCTTCACTTGTTTGCACCAATAAGTTAGGTTGACATAAAGTTGTAAAAAAAACTCTGTGTCAGCAAATTTTGAGAAACTTCCTTCCAAGTAATTAAGTGTCAGATTAACAAAGTGCATTTAATCACTTACAATGTCTCTTTTCATGCTTCTATTTTCATTAAACAGGTGCAGTCTGTTTGAACTACTCTGACCCTAATCTTTAGAATGAATACTTCTTCCATCACAGATTCCCTCTAGAAGAAGGGTATGTTGTTGTTGTTGTTAGGTGCCATTGAGTCATCTCTGACTCATAGCAACCCTATGCATAGTCCTGTGCCAGCTCTGCAATCCTTGCTATACTTGAGCCCATCACCACAGCCACTGTGTCAATCCATCTTGTTGAGGGCCTTCCCCTCTTTCATCAACCCTCTACCTTACCAAGCATGACATCCTTCTCCAGAGAATGGTCTTTTCTGATAACATAACCAAACTAGGTGAGATGAAGTCTGGCCTCACTTGCTTCCAAGGAGCATTCTTGTTGCACTTCCTCCAGGACAGATTTGTTAGTTCTTCTAGCAGACTGTGATGCTTTCAGCATTCGTCACCAGCACCACAACTCAAAAGCATCAATTCTTCTTCAATCTTCCTTATTCATTGTCCAGCTCTCACATGCATATGAGGCAACTGAAAATATCATGGCTTGTGTCAGGCACACCTTAGTCCTCAAGGAGACATCTC
>NW_006921597.1:1818088-1820788 GCF_000298275.1 Orycteropus afer afer | reverse complement strand
AAATGCTGAGTGTGTTCTTCCTTTTTCTTTTTCTAACTCCAGGTCTCTGCACATTTCATTGTAGTAATTGGCACTGTCTGCTCAAGCTGCTCTTTGAAATCTTCTGTTCAGCTCTTTTGTCTTGTCATTTCTTCCATTTGCTTTAGCTACTCTCCATTCAAGGGCAAGTTTCAGAGTCTCTTCTTACATCCATTTTTATCTTTTTTCCTTTTCTTATCTTTTTAATGACCTCTTGCTTTCTTCATGGATGATTTTCTTGATGTCATCCTACAAATCTTCTGGTTTTGGGTCATTGGTGTTCAACGCATCAAATCTATTCTTTAGATGGTCTCTAAATTCAAGAGGGATATATTCCAGGTCATATGTTGGCTCTCGTGGACTTGTTTTAATTCTCTTCAACTTTAAGTTGAACTTACATATGAGCAGTTGATGATCTGTTCCACAATCAGTTATGGAGGTAAAAATTTTCACATTAATAATGTTGTTTTTGTTGTTAGATGCCAACTCACAGAAACCCTATATACAACAGAATGAAACACTGTTCAGTCCTACACCATCTTCACAAATATTGCTATGCTTGAGCTCATCATTGCAGCTATAGTATCAATCCACCTCTTTGAGGTTCTTCCCCTTTTTCACTGACCCTCTCTACTTTACCCAGCATGATATCTTTCAACAGAGATTGGTCCCTTCTGACAACATGACCAAAGTATGAGAGATGAAGTATGGCATTTCTCAATTCTAAAGAACATTCTGGCTGTACTTCCTCAGAGACAGATTTGTTCATTCTTCTAGCAGTCAAGGTACCCTCAATATTCTTCACCAAAACCACAATTCAAAAGCATCAATTCTTCTGTAGTCTTCCTTATCCAATGTCCAGCTCTCACATGCATATAAAGCTATTGAAAATACCATGGCTTGGGTAAGTGAACCTCAGTCCTCAAAGTGACATCTTTAATCTTAAACACTTTTAAGAGGTCTTTTGCAGCAGATTTTCCCAGTGCAATATGTCATTTGATTTCTTGACTGCTGCTTCCATGGACGTTGATTGTGGACCAAAATAAAATAAAATCCTTGACAACTTCAATTTTTTCTCCATTTATATGTTGTTCCCTATTGGTCCAGTTGTGAAGATTTTTTTCTTTATGTTGTGGTGTAATCCATACTGAAGGCTGTAGTCTTTGAGCTTCATCAGTAAGTGCTTCAAGTCATCTTCATTTTCAGCAAGGAAGAGTGTGTCATCCACATATCACAGGTTGTCAATGAATCTTCCTCCAATCCAGATGCCACGTTCTTCTTCATGAAATCTCACTTCTCTGATTATTTGCTCAGGATGAAGATTGAATAAGTATGGTGAAAGGATACAACCCTGATACACATCTTTCCTGATTTAAAACAATAGCTCAGTTTAGACAACTGCCTCTTGGTCTATGTACAGGTTCCTCCTGAGCACAATTAACTGTTCTGGTATTCTCATTCTTTGCAGTGTTGTCCATAATGTGTTATGATCCACACAGTCAAATGCCTTTGCATGGTCCTTAAAACATAAGTGAACATTTTTCTGGTATTCTGTGATTTTAGCCAAGATCCATCTGACATCATCAATGATATCCCTCATTCCACATCCTCTTCTGAATCTGGCTTAAATTTCTGGCAGTTCCCTGTTAATGTGCTGCTTTAACCATTTTTGAATTATCTTCAGCAAAATTTTACTTGCATGTGATATTAATGGTATGTGTGGTTCCATAACGTCTGAATTCTGTTGAATTACCTTTCTTTGGAATAGGACCAAATATGGATCTCTTCTAGTTGATTGGCCAGATAACTGTCTTCCAAATTTCATGGCATAAACCTCCAGTGCTGCATTGCTTTATTGAAACAGCTCAGTGAGTGTTCAATCAATTCCTGGAGCCTTGTTTTTTTGCCAATTCCTTCAGTGCAACTTGGACTTCTTCCTTCCATACCATTGGTTCTTGATCATATGCTCTCTCCTGATATGGCTGAACATCAACCAATTCTTTTTTGTACAGTGATTCTGTGTATTCCTTCCATCTTCTTTTGATGTTTCCTGCATTGTTCAATGTTTTGCCCATAGAATCCTTCAGTGTTGCAACTCAAGCTTCAATTTTTTCTTCAGTTCTTTCAGCTTGAGAAATGCTGGGAGTATTCTTCCCCTTTGATTTTCCATCTCTAGGTCTTTGCACATTTCATTATACTTTATCCTCTCAAGCAGCCCTTTGAAGTCTTTTGTTCAGTTCTTTAATTTCATCATTTCTTCCATTCATTTTAGCTACTCTGCATTCAAAAGCAAGTTTCAGAGTCTCTTCTGAGATCCATTTTGGTCTTATCTTCCTTTCCTGTCTCTTTAATGATCTTTTGCTCTCTTCATGTATGATGGTATTGATGTCATCTCACAATTTGTCTGGTCTCAGTTACTGATGTTCAATGCATCAAATCTATTCTTCAGATGGTCTTTAAATTCAGGTGGGATGACCAAAGTCATGTTTTGGCTCTCATGGACTTTTATTTTTTAATTTTATTTTGATTTGGGTGAAGATTTACAGAGTAAATTCACTTTTCATACAGCAGTTCACATATACTTTGTCTCATGTCTTTGACCAAAATTTACAATGCAACAGCTCCCCTCCCACTTCCTCCCCATAGTTACCTCTTCCCAGTGTCCATCCTCCATACTGTTCT
>NW_006921597.1:1812930-1817539 GCF_000298275.1 Orycteropus afer afer | reverse complement strand
TGTTTTGTATAGTATGTTATGCCAATTGAGCTTGATGTCCCCTGTGACTATGGTCCCAAGCCCGCAGGATCAACTACTCAGTCGCTCTGGGTAGCTGGCTGTGACCAGGCAATGACCATAACCTTGCCCCTTGTCAGCTCTACTATACACCTGGGAATTCTGATCATTTGGACTTTTATTTTTAACTTTCTAATTTCAATTTTAATTTTTAAATTTTCTTCAACTTCAACAGAAATTTGCATATGAGCAATTGACGGTCTGATCCACAGTCAGTCCTTGGCCTTGTTCTGACTGATGATACTGAGTTTTTCCATCACCTCTTTCCACAGATTTGATTCCTGTGTATTCCATTTGATAAGGCCCACATGTATAGTTGCCATTTAAGCTGTTTAAAAAAGGTTATTTGCAATGAATAATTCATTGCTCATGCAAAATTCTATCATGTGATCTCTGGTATCATTTCTATGATACCAAAACCATTATTTTCCAACTACTGATGCTTCTTTGTTTCAAACTTTTGCATTCCAATCACCAGTAATTATCAATACATATTGTTAGCATGTTTGGTCAATTTCAGACTGCAGAAGTTGATAGAAATCTTCAATTTCTTCATCTATGGCTTTAGTGGTTGGTGCATAAATTTGAATAATAGTCATATTATCTGGTCTTCCTTGTGTTGTTATTCTATCACTGGCAGCATTGTACTTCAGGACAGATCTTGAATTATTCCTTTTGGTGATAAATGTGACACCATTCTTCTATAATTTGTCATTCCTGGCATAATAGATCTATGATTGTCTGATTCAAAATGGCAAATACCAGCTCATTTTACCTTGCTAATTGCCTAGGATATTGATCTTTATGTGTTTCATTTCATTTTTGACAACTTCCAATTTTTCTAGATTCTTACATTCTACATTCAATGTTTCAATTATTAATGGATGGTTGCAGCTATTTCTTCCTGTTTTGAGTCATGCCACACCAGCAAATGATGGTCCTGAAAGCATTACTCCTTGACATCATTAAGGCCAACTCTAAGGAGGCAACTATTCTCCAGTCGTATTTTGAGCACCTTCCAACCTGAGGGTCTCACCTTCCAGCACTATATTAGACAGTGTTTCCCTACTGTGGAAGTTAAGGTTGTGTGTCAACTTGGCTGGGCCTGGTTTTGAATGGCTGGGCAGCTGGATGTAGTTATTCCTCATGATGAGTCTGGTAGTCAAAACCATGGTGGAATCTACCATGAGCAGCTGAGTAGCTGCCTTAGGCATTTGGTCTGCTTCCAGTATGTAAGAAGGAGTTTTGAGAAAGGTCTTGAGCTTTTGGCTCATCTGGATCCTGCATTTGGCTGAGTCCTCATATCAGTGGCCTGCCATGTTATCTGGCAATCTTGGGACTGTTAATGGACTTGAATTAGTGGCCTGCCATGTTGCTTGATGGAACAGCTAGGTGAGGCCAAAAAAGGAAGCAGGAGCCAGCAGCAGGCCAGAACAGCTAGGGGAGGCCAGGAAAGGAAGAGGAAGTTGGTGGCAGGCTGGAACAGCTAGAGAGGCCAGAAAGTGAGCGGAGGGTTTTGGAACAGCTAAGGGAGATGAACTTGTCTGTCAGTTTGTCATCCTGTGGTGGCTTGTGTGTTGCTGTGAGGCTGCAGACTATGCCACTGGTGTTTCAAATGCCAACAGGGTTACCCACGGTGGATAGGTTTCAGCAAAGCTTCCAGACTAAGACAGACTTGGAAGAAGGAAGAGGCCATCCACTTCTCAAATAATTGGTCAGTGAAAACCTTATAAATAGCAGTGAAACACTGTCTGACATATTACTGGAAAACTTTACAACTAGCCCTGGAACACTTTCCAATATAGTGCTGGAAGATGAGTCCCTCAAGCAGGAAGGCACTCAAAATATGACCAGGGAAGAGTTGCCTTCTCAGAGGAGAGCAGACCTTAATGATGTGGATAGAGTAAAGCTTTTGGGACCTCCTCTTGCTGATGTGGCCTGACTCAAAATGAGAACAAACAGCTGCAAGCATCCATTAATAATCAGAATATGGAATGTACTAAGTATGACTAAGAAAATTGGAAGTTGTCAAAAATGAAATGGAATGCATAAAGATTGATGTCTTGAAGAGCTGAAATGGACTGGTTTTGGCCAGTTTGAATCAGACAACCATGATATACTATGCTGGGAATAACAAATTGATAAGAAATGGCATGATATTCATCATCACAAAGAATGTTTCAAGATCTGCCCTGAAATATAATGCTGTCAGTGATAAGATTATAAGGAGGGGTTGCTATGACTCACATTCAACTCGATGGCAGTGAGATATACCTACAAAGAAGGCCAGTTAATACTACTATTATTAAAACTTATGCATGAACCACCAAAGCCAAAGATGAGGAAGTTGAAGATTTTTACCAAATTCTGAAGTCTAAAATTGACCAAACATGCAATCAAGATGTGTTGATTATCACTGGTAATTGGAATACAAAAGTTGGAAACAAATGAGAATCACTTGTAGTTGGAAAATATGGTCTTGGTGATAGAAATAGCACTGGAGATCCCATGACAGAATTTTGCAGGAGCAACAACTTACTCATTGCAAATACCTTTTTTCAACAACACAGACAGTGGCTATACAGGTGGACCTCACCAGATGGAGTACACAGGACAGATTGACTATATCTGTAGCAAGAGGTGATGGAGAAGCTCAATATCTTGAGCCCAAATAAGGCCAGGAGCTGATTGTGGAACAGACCATCAACTGCTCATACATATCCAAGTTCAAGTTGAAATTGAACAAATAAAACAAGTCTACGAGAGTCAAAATATGACCTTAATTATATCCCTCCTGAATTAAGAGACCATCTAAAGAATAGATCTGATGCATTGAACACCAATGACTGAAAACCAGAGGAATTGTGGGTTGACATCAAGAATACCATCCATGAAGAAAGCAAAAGGTCATTAAAAAGACACAAAAGGAAGAAAAGACCAAAACAGATGTCAGAAAAGACTCTGAAACTTGCCCTTGAGCAGAGAGTAGCTAAGGCAAATGGAAGAAAAGACAAGGTAAAAGAGCTGAACAGAAGACTTCAAAGAGTGGCCTGAGAAGACAAAGTCAATTCTTATACTGAAATGTGCAAAGACCTGGAGTTAGAATACCAAAAAGGAACAACATGCTCAACATTTCTCAAGTTGAAAGAACTGAAGAAAAAATATAAGCCTCAAGTTGCAATATTGAATGATTATGTGGGGAATATATTGAATGATGCAGAAAACATCAAAGAAGATGGATGGAATATACAGAGTCACTGTACCAAAAAAGAATTGGTCAATGTTCATCCATTTCAGGAGGTGGCATATGGTCATGGTCAAGAACTAATAGTATTGGAGGAAGAAGTTTAAGCTGCACTGAAGGAATTGGTGAAGAACAAGGCTCCAGGAATTGACAGAATACCCACTGAGAAGTTTCAACAAGTAGATGCTGTGCTAGAGGCACTCACTTGGCTATGCCAAGAAATTAGGAAGATAGCTACCTGGCCAACTGATGAGAAGAGATCCATATTTTTACCCATCCCAAAGAAAGGGGATCCCACAGAATGTGGAAATTATTAAACAGGATCATTAATATCACACAGTAAAATCTTACTGAAGATAATTCAAAAACAGTATATTGACAGAGATCTACCAGAAATGCAAGCTGGATTCAGAAGAGGATGTGGACCGAGGGATATCATTGCTCATGTCAGATGGATCTTGGCTGAAAGCAAAGAATACAAGAAAGATTTGACTGTGTATATCATAACAAAATATGGATAGCATTGAGAAGAATAAGAACACTTAATTTTCTTCATAAGGAACCTGTACATAGACCAGGAGGCTATCTTTCAAACAGAACAAGGGGATACTGCTTGGTTTAAAGTCATAAAGGGAGCGTGTCAGGGTTGTATCCTTTCACCACACTTTTATTCAATTTGAACACTGAGCAAATAATCTGAGAAGCTGGGCTATATGAAGAAGAACATGGAATAAGGTTTGGAGGAAAACTCATTAACAACCTATGATACTCAGATGACACAACTTTGCTTGCTAAAAGTGAGGATGACTTAAAGCACTTACTGATGAAGATTGAAGACTACAATCTGCAGTATGGATTATACCTCAATACAAAGAAAACAAAAATCCTAACAACTGGACCAAAAAGCAGCATCACGATAAATGGAGAAAAGATTGAAGTTGGCAAAAACTTCATATTACTTGGTTCTATAATCAACACCAATGGAAGCAACGGTGAAGACATCAGACAATATATTACATTGGGGAAATCTGCTACAAAAGACCTCTTTCAAGTGCTGAAGAGCAAAGACACCTCCTTGAAGACTAAGGTGTGCCTAACCTAAGCTACGGTATTTTCAATTGCCTCATATGCATGTGAAAGCTGGACAATGAAATAGGAAGACTGAAGAAGAGTTAATGCTTTTGAGTTGTGGTTTTGGCAAAGGATAATGAAAGAAGAATCACCGGTAGTTGGAAAATTTGGCCTTGGTGACAGGAATAATGCTGGAACTCGTATGGTAGAATTTTGCAAGACCAACGACTTGTTCAT
>NW_006921597.1:1808199-1810510 GCF_000298275.1 Orycteropus afer afer | reverse complement strand
TGTGCATGGGGTCGCTATGAGTCGGAAACGACTCGATGGCACTTAACAACAACAACAACAACAATGAAAGTATGAAAAACCAAAAAGAAAAAAAAAAAAAAAAAAAGTACCATGCACTGCTAAAAGAGCTAACAAATCTGTCCTGGAAGAAGTGCAGCCAGAATGCTTCTTGGAAGTCTTCATCTTCCCTACTTTGGTCATGTTGTCAAAAAGGACCATTCCCTTGAGAATGATATCATGCTTGGTAAAGTGGAGGGTCAATGAAAAAGGGGAAGGACCTCAACAAGATGGACTGACACAGTGGCTGCAACGATGCCTTCAGGTATAGCATGGATCATGGCACAGGACCAGGCAGTGTTTCATTCTACTGTACATAGGGTTGCTAGGAATGAGAGACAACTTGACAGCACCTAACAACAACAATATGTTGCTTGATAATTTTGGGACTGTGCCATTTTACTTGTCGACTTTAGGTTTGTCAGCCTCAGCAGCCAGAGGCTGCCTGAGTTAAGAGAAACCCCCAGCATCAGTGGGCTGGGAGCAAGAGGCAGAGCTAAAGCTCAGGGTCGAGGGATTTCACCAAGCCCTTAAAGCTGGCACTTTGAACTTGGACTTTTAGCCTCCTAAACTATAAGAAAATAGTTCTTTGTTCAAACCTCCATCTGTGGTATTTCTGTTAGAGTAGCACTAGAGAACAAAACACCTGTTATCCATAAGGTTTTCAGTGGAGATTTTTTTTTCCCCTCAGAAGTGGACCAGGTCATGTCCTTCTTCCAGTCTGTCCTAATCTGGAAACTCCACTGAAACCTGTCCACCATGGGTCACTCCGCTGGTATTTGAAATACTGATGGCTTAGTGTTCAACATCACAGCAACATGCAACCCATAACTGTAGGACAAACTGACAGACGAGTGATAGACATTAAAAATAGCATAGGGAAATTAACGAAAGAAGATATTGCTAAAAAGGCAGGGAGGCCAAATATTCTGACCTCCTCTAACCACACTAGAGGAAGACAGAATCACCATCAATAACCTAAAGCCCATTCCTGTGGGGCCAGATGTGCTGCCTGCCTCCAGCCCTTTCACCAACCATTCCTCCCGAAGCACCCACCAACTCTCTCCTGGGTTCAAAAACTCATTGCAGTGGCCACACAGAACTCACAGATTACAGGGTTTATTGGGGAAGCAGCAGGCTACATTCAAGTTCAGGGAAAAAAAAGCTCAGTCTCTCTCCCAGCCCAGTCTCTCTCCTAAAAGTCTCTCACAGTCTCTCTCCCAACAGTGAGTGTCCTTTGGTGTCTCACTCAGCAATGCATGTCTCTTGTGTCTCTTTCCCAGCAGCACGTGTCAGCAGTCAGAAAGAGAGTTCTTCTGCCTCTAGGAGGCCTCCTTTTGAGCCCAGCAGAGCAGCCAAACTAACCAATCATAACATCAGAATTCTAAGCACCTGAGAGAGAGCAGGAACCTCCCAGAACATTGCTTTGTGTTGCGCCCAACAGAAATACCCCAGGTGGAAAACTTTTACAATCAGGAGCTCCTGAGTTGCTCACAGCAAATTCCACCACAGAGTTTACAAAGAGTTATGGCTAGAAAAGCCAAACCAGGTAATTTACTACACCACAGATATATATTTGATATCCTTTATTTCATTTAGGAAAATCATTTAAGCAATTTATATACATGATGTCTATGCATGAGGTTTCTTTATTATTTTTTCCTGAAACTTTTGGTCAAAATAGCTAGCATTGCTTGTTTACATGATAACGTGACTAGAACAACCCATACTTTTTTTTGTACCTTTGCTGATTGTGCAACTTTTTAATACAACCTGTGTTCATCAGAAACTTCAATACAGAATGTTTCTTAGAAGAACTAGCTCAGGACAGCACTAGACCTACTGATGCCTTGGGAAAGTCAAACAAAAAAAAAGCTCAAGGTGGCCGGCAAGATGGCAGACTAGGCAGAAAGATTGCACAGACCCTTTTGCACAAAGAAAAGGGAAAACAATTAACACAGACACACAAGATAATCCTGGACCCCTGAACCTTGAAGGGAAGGATATAGAAGTGGACTAAATCCCAACTACCAGAAGAATTTGCGTGAAAATACCAAAAAAGGAGACAGACGGAGCTGTGGTCTGGCAGCAATCCTGAGCAATCCTGATGGCACAGACAGCTTGGAGATTCCCAAGTGGTGGTAGGACCTAAGAAGTAACCTAAAAATCACCCTGCTAGCCAGGGACTGCATGGAGGACTGTGCACAGTCACTGGGGAACAAACAGAGAAGGTGAAGAGAAAGGTGGGCTGAGC
>NW_006921597.1:1791621-1804679 GCF_000298275.1 Orycteropus afer afer | reverse complement strand
GGGTTTCTGAGGCATATCTCTACCATAGTAGATTGCCCAGTCTTCCTTCTGAGGAGTGGCTGGTGGGTTTGAACTGCCAGCCTTCTGGTTAGTAGTCAAATGCCTTAGGCACTATGCCACCAGAGCTCCTGAGGAAAGGCAGAGAAGAGACAATTGCTTTCTTCTAAAGTCACCAGTTTGACCATTTGCATAACCTGATTCAAATTTTCTGCTCTAATCACACTCTCTTCTACTCCTAACCAGCTTATCATGGATGTAGCTTTTTTTTTTTTCTTTTTACTTAATACATATGAACAAAAACAGGCCCCGAAGACAGGTTGTTGTTGTTGTTTTTGTTATGTGCCGTCGAGTCGGCCCGACTCATAGCAACCCCTCCTTGGGTTTCCGAGGCAATATCACTACGGAAGTAGGATTGCCCAACCTTCCTTCCGAGGAGTGGCTGGTGGGTAGATATAGTTTAAAGACCACCTCTAGTACTTAATCTTAAGAATTTCTTCAAACTCTTTGAAACTGGGTTCCCTTATCTGTAAGTTGAAAAAGTATTAGATCTACCTCATAATATTATTAGGATTAAATGATATAATGCATTTTTTTTCCACTTTTTAATTTAGGTGAAAGTTTACAGAGCAAATTGATTTTCTAGTCAACAGTTAACATGCATTTTGTTAAGTGACATTGATTGTAATCCCCACAATGTAATAGCACTCTTCCCACTTCTTTGTGGTTACCACTTCCCTTTGTCCTTCTTTCCTATCAATTCCTGCTTTCAGAGATTTGCCCCTTGACAAATGCTGTCATTTTGATATCTTCTGATTGATTGTTTTAAGGAATATGAATCTTCCTGGTGTTATTTTCCACCTCATGGATCTATTATTTGGCTGAAATTTGAGCCCTGGAAGTGAGTTCACTTCCAGGCTTGAAGGATGACTAAGGGCCATAGTCTCAGTGGTCCCACCAGTCTTTATCAGACTAGTAAACCTGGTCTTTTTTTATTATTTTGAGTTTATTGCACATTTTTCTCTCACTCTGTGTAGAATCTGCTAATATGATCCTTTTCAGAGTGGTTGCCTGTGGTAGCTGGGCACCATCTAGTTCTTCTGGTCTCAAGATCATGGAGGCTGAAGCTCACATGGCCCATTTGTTCCTTGGATTACTTTTTCCATTCATCTTTGGTTTTCTTCTCTCTTGTTAGCTCTGGAAAACAAGAGACCAATTGTTGCATATTAGATGGTTGCTTACAAGCTTTTAAGGCCTTGGTCACTACTCACTAAAGTAGGATGGAGAGCAAAGTCTTTGTGGACTGTTATGTCAATTAACCTTGATGTCCCCCACAACTGTGTTCCTGAGCCCACAGGCCCAGTGACTCACTCCCTTAAGGTGTTTGGTTATGATTAAGAAGTTTTGGTAACTTTGCCCTCTGTTAGCACTATTATATATATATACATATATATATAGAGAGAGAGAGAGAGAGACATTTTTATATTACATACAAATATATATGTAGAAATATTGTCTGCCAAATTTATATATGGTCATAGATATAGTCCAGTTCACCTATGCATACCTGATAATTTTGCCTGTCTACCTCTGTATTCACTCCTAGATTAATATTTGTTATGAAAGTGCAGTGTTATATATGTAATGGTGTTTACCTTGGTTGTCTGTAGTGCAACTCTCCATGTCTTCATTATTCTTAGTCATATTGTGCTGATTGCCAACTTTTTGTAAATTGCCTTTTCCTTCACCTAAATTAATATGTGTCTCTAACCTAGTTAGTCATTTTCCTTTTCCTCCCCTCCCATCCTTGGTAGCCATCAAAGAATGTTTTTTTCCATATGTAAACCTTCTCTTGACTTTCTATAATAGTGGACTCATACAATATTTGTCCTTTTATAATTTACTTACTTTATTCCACATAATATCCTCAAACTTCATTTATATTATGAAGTGTTTTGCAGATCTTCATTTATCTTTGATGTTGCATTGCATTCCATTGTGTCTATGTACCATAATGTGGTAATCCATTCATCCATTGATGGGCATTTAGGTTATTTCCATCTCTTTGATTTTGTGAATAATGTTGTGATGAATATGAATGTACATATATCTCTTCTTGTCCTGGATCACACTTCTTTATGATATATATCTCATAGTGAGATTGCTGCATCAAATGGTATTTCTAGTTCCAACTTTTTTGTTTTTAAGTTCCAACTTTTTAAGGAAGCACCATACCAATTTTTGAAACACGTGAAATAAATTCATTATCCCAAAAGGTAGGTCTGATAAGAAATATAAACACATTTCAAAAGCATTTGGATAAATGTATGACCATGTGTATACAGTTGACAGACAATGTTTCTACAAACATATTTGTATGTTCTGTAAGAATGTCCAAGTATATAGTAGAGCTGACAAGGGACAAGGTTGTGGTAACTTCTTGGCCATAGCCAGCTACCTGAAGGGAGTGAGTAGTTGGACCTGTGGTTTGGGACCATGGTCCCAGGGGACATCAAGCTCAATTGGCATAACATACTACACAAAAACATTGTTCTACATCCTACTTTGGTAAGTAGCAACTGGAATCTTAAAAGCTTACAAGCAGCCACTTAGATGTAACAATGGATCTCTCCTCATCCAGAGCAAAGAAGAATGAAGAAAACCAAAGATTCATGGAAACAATTAGTCCAAGGGACTAGTAGACCATGTGATTCTCAGCCTATATGACCATGAGGCCAGAAGAACAAGATGCTTCCGTCTACCACTGTTAACCACTCAGAGGGGGATCTGTGTAGGAGATCCTGCCTGGTTAGAGTGGGAGAACAGTGTGGAACAAAACTTGACATTATTTAAAAAAAAAAAGACCAGGTCTGTTTGTCTGATAGAGTGTGGTGAAACCCCTGAGACTATGGCCCTTATCTGCCCTCAGGTCTGGTATTGAACTCACTCCTGTGGCTTCCAGCCAAATAAAAGACTGGCACATGGGCTGAACATTTATATCAGGTAAATACAGTCCTTGGAGAGATCAATCATGGGAGAACGAAAGGGTTGTGTATGTACAGGGAGACCGCTCAGGGGGCAGGAGTGCATGGGAGGGAAGGACACAGGGAAGAGATAACTATGGGGAAAAAGTGGAAAGAGAGTTGTTACATTGTGGAATATTGTAGTCAATGTCATGAGACAAAATGTGTATGAACTGCTGTATGGGAAATGAATTTACTCTGTAAACTTTCACCCAAATCACAATAAAAAAAGTTTTAAAAAACATTCAGGTAAATGGTAACTGATATAGTTATCAATGCCTTTAAGATATATTCAGCTCCTATAATTAAAATGGCTTCAGAAAGACCAGTAGTATTAATGAATATCTGCACAAATATTTTCAAATAGCTCACAAATTAGAAAAGTTTAAGAACTCTTGACATAATCAATGCATTGCCTCTAATCCACTCAACAACCCACTTTATTATTATTATTATTATTATGCTTTGGGTGCAAATTTACAGAGCAAAATTTGTTTTACATTCAATAGTTCATGCACATTACATTTCATGATCCAGTTACCATCCCTGGCTATGACAAACTCTCCTGCCCTCCCATCCCTGTGCTTACCTCCTCCCTATGCCCGTCTTAACTATGTACTCCTGTCTGTCCAGCTTTCCTTCTATGTGAATGCTGTTCCTCTGGTGCCCATGGCCAATTGCTCCAATTGCTCTAAGGGGTATATCTCCCTAGAGTAGGTGGGTGCATCATCTTAGGATAGATGCTCTGGATGTAGGTCTTTCTACTGTTGGGCTGAGACCCATTCCATGGGAGTAAGTCCAGTTCTAGGCCTGAAGGGTAAATAGGAGCTATAGTCTTGGGGGTTCCACCAGACTCTATCTGACCAGTAATTCTGGTCATTTTTGTGTTTTTGAATTTTATTCCACATTTTTTTCTCCCACTCTATCTAGGATCTCCAGGTTTGATCCCTTTCTGAGCAGCTGGCATTGGTAGCCAGGTACCACCTAGTTCTTCTGGTCTTGGCATCCATCATATCCTTGGACTAATTGTTTCCAAATGCCTTTGATTGTGTTCACTCTTCTTTGCTCCAGATCAGAAAAGACCAATGGTTGCATCTTATATGGCCGCTTGACAGCTTTTAAGACCCCAGTTACTAGTACATTGTGGAACAAGGTTTTTATGTACTATGTTGTGCCAGTTGAGCTTGGTGTCCCCCAAGACTATGGTCCTGAGTCAGCAGGCCCAATGATTCTCTCTCTCAAGGTATATGGTTGTCTCTGAGAGGTTACTCTAACTCTGTCTTCTGCTGCTTCTATAATGTGTGTGGCTAGTTTTGTAGCACAAGTACATATGAAAGACTATCTTCAGCTACATATATCCTTGGTCTAGGATATATTCCTATTTGCCAACCCCCACCTGATCTTTGCACTTGTCTGTGCATTTACCTGTAGTCTGGTGTTTTCAACATCGCTCTTTTTATCCCCCTTCCTTCCTATTTCAGATTAAAATACATGAAGAGAAGCTTCCATCAGTGGAAGCTCCCCTTTGATTGACGGCCAGAGGTCAGTACTTCCCAGCAATTCTGATGAATGTATGTAACTTCTTGGTTCATCTCTATTGTTTCATCTTAAATTCTGCAAATGAGATGATGCAGATGAGCAGAGCTGCAGTTCCTTCTCATTTGCATTTTATTAGCTTTATGACAGTTTCCTTCTTGCATGATATTACCTAATTACATTCTTCAAAGAAGCACTGACATATCACTCTCCACTTTCAATTATTCACTCCAACGAAGGAAAACATGAAACACCCACACCCAATTTCATCCCCAGAAAATCCACCTAGCAGTTGGGTCACTGAGGGAGGGAGGTGGTGTGGAGGAGTGGGATCACAATCCCAAACAGGATCTTTTAAAAAGAAGCCTGGCTTTGACCTTATTCCTTTTCAAGCCAATTTTCCAGACCCAAGAACACAAGTTTCAGAGCCATAAAAACTCAGAGGGTAGTACTTTATTGCTCATGTGATTCCCTGGACATATTCCAAAAAATTGCTTTTTTCAAATAACTTTAGGATATTTCCAAAAATCATCCATCTACAGAGAATCATCTTTTACTAATTTTTCAAAAAAAGTGGGGGGGGAGAGGGGCTACATACTTTGAAAACAGAAAATCCAGACTGACTTTGAGCAAGATTGCAGTTGATTTATAGCTTCCTAAACTCTGGTATGAGTCGGGGCCGACTCGACGGCAAAACAACAACAACAACAACAAACTCTGGTAGCATAGTGCCTAAGGCACTTGACTGCTAACCAGAAGGCTGGCGGTTCAAACCCACCAGCCACTCCTCGGAAGGAAGATGGGGCAATCTACTTCTGTAGTGATACCGCCTCAGAAACCCAAGGAGGGGTCGCTATGAGTCAGGTCTGACTTGACGGCACATAACAACAACAACAACAACAGCTCTAAGTCACAGAGTTTGAGTAGTCAAGTGAAAAGCACACAGTAGCAGAAGACATGGCTCTGTTCTTGATGAGTGTATTCATTTCAACGTCACTAGCTCCTGGTTTTCCAGTTTTCACACTGAGGCTAATAATACTTAGTATGCATTCTTTACAGGATGATTTCTGCAAGCCATGAATGTGAAATGAGTCTATGTTCACCTGATGCATATCCTTCTTGATTTGATATCTTTCAATCATATCTCTTTTCTTTTTTTATTTCCATTTTTTGCCTTTTTTGGTTTGTCTACATCCTCATGCTCATTTTGCTTGTCTTTTACTTTTCTATTATCATTTAAGGGTCCAAAATCAGAATTTCATGAACTATCTCAAGAGTGTTGTTAGGTGCTGTCAAAAGTTTCCAACTTGTAGTCACCCTATCTATGTACAACAGAATTAAACACTGCCTGGTCCTGCCATTCTCATAATCCTTCCTATGTTTGAGCCCATCGTTGCAACCACTGTTCATCCATCTCATAGAGGGTCTTCCCCATTTTTGCTGACTCTCTACTTTGTTGTTATGTGCCGTCGAGTCAGACCCAACTCATATTGACCCCTCCTTGGGTTTCTGAGGCAGTATCACTACAGAAGTGGATTGCCTCATCTTCCTTCTGAGGAGTAGTGGCTAGTGGGTTTGAACCACCAGTCTTCTGGTTAGCAGTCAAGTGCCTTAGGCACTATGTTACCAGAGCTCCCGACTCTCTACTTTAGCAAGCATGATAGTCTTCTCCAGGGAGTGATCTCTTCTGACAACATGACCAAAGCACATGAAAGGAAGTCTGGTCATTCTAGCTTCTAAGGAGCGTTGTGGCTGTACTTCCTCCAAGAAAGATTTGTTCATTCTTTTAGCACTTCATGGTACACTCAATATTCTTCACCAACACCACAGTTCAAAAGCATCAATTCTTCTGCACTCTTCCCAATTCATTGTCTAGCTTTCACATGCCTATGAGGCTATAGAATATACCATGGCTAGGTCAGGTCAGCTTAGTCTTCAAAGTGACACTTTGCTCCTAAACACTTTACAGAAGTCTTTTGCAGCAGATTTGCCCAATGCAATACATTGTTTGATTTCTTGATTGCTGCTTCCACAGATGTTGATTATGGATCCAAGTAAAATTAAATCCTTGAGAACATCAGTCTTTTCTCCATTTACCATGATATTGCTTATTGGGCCAGTTGTGAGGATTTTTGTTTTCTTTATGTTGAAGTATAAGGAAGTGAAAAATAAAAATACTGAAGACTATAGTCTTTGACCTTCCTCAGTAAGTGCTTCAAGTCCTCTTTACTTTTAGCAAGCAAGGTTGTGTCATCGGCATCTCATAGGAGTCTTCCTCCAATCCTGATGTCACATTCTTCTTCTCATAGTCCAGCTTCTCAGATTATTTGCTTAGCATACAGATTGAATAAATCTGGGGAAAGGATACAACCCTGATGCACACCTTTCCTGATGTTAAACCATGCAGCATCCCCTTGTTCTGTTTGAACGACTACCTCTTGTTCTATGTACAATGCTCTCTGAGAGGACTGTATTTAAATTTCCAGTTCTTTTCTTGTTGGTGATCAATAATTTGTTTATTTCTTTAAAAAAAAATAAAAGAAGACATGAAATGAATCTTTATAATTCTCAGAAACGATTCTTGGTTTACCATCATAAAAAGTAGTCTGCTATTTATTCACCTACACCCTGGCTAGAACTTGTGAAATGTTCTTGGAATCTGTCACAATACCTTGGCTGATTCTTTACTTCCTGTTAATGTTTAATGGCATTATCAGACTTAGAGATTTAATTGTGTATCATCTTTCATCTTGTAGATGAGTCTAAACATGTTAAATGAAAGCAACCCAACCATGAGTCCTTGACTAATCCTCAATCTAAACCTATCCACCAGAAGAAGTATGCCTTTTATCCCTGTTGGTGTTTGCTGCCCTTTAGTAAAAACACCATCAATTCAAAGCAATTCAATATTTAATAATCTTTAACATAAAAACTTATCAAAGATACTTTTTGAATTAGAGTAGTTTTCAATATCCCAATTGCTAGGGACATACTGAATGATCAATAAATTTTTGTTGACTGAGTCATGATTTCCTCTCATCTATTTGCCTCATTCCTTACTTTGAGAATATTAAATTACTTACATATGGTTTTGTACTACAGAAACCACATTGCTTTTGTCCCTGTAGGCTGCTTTTGTTAAAGTGTTGGACAATTGATATACACTAGGCATCCTGTTTTAGAATGGAAGGAAAACAAGAAATCTGCAAGATGTTGAGTTCTCACTGGAGTTCTTCCCATAAATGAAAATTATAGGTCAATTCTCTAAACTCCTAACACATTGTTTAGGACAAAAATTTTAACCTGTGCTGTCATTTCCCCAGTTGCTATTCTTTATATCTTATAAAACATATGGTCTGTAAATTTATCTCTATATTGTCAATTCCTCTTAGAATACTTAATTACTAACTGATTTTTTGATCTCATGAAGTGACAAACCAGGCAAATTTGATGAAATAAAGGCCATTGAAAAAACTAAAGAGAGAGTTTTCAGGAAACACAGGTTTATCTTAACAATGACTTTTCTGAGAAGCACTTTAAACTTGAATTTCTGACCCATTAGGAACACTGAGGCCAAACAGCCAGGTTGGGGGAGGAGATTCTGGAGAAGCTTGGTGCATTTCAAATTATACTGCCTAGATAAGTGTCTTCTTGCCTTTTTCTTTCTAGCCAGTCCTCTGTGTTATGTATCTGGTCCAAGCCATGAATAGAGTTTGTCTGGACCCAGCAGTCTTGACATGAAAATTTGTGTTACTTTGACTTCCTCTAGTGATTCTTTGGTGTTGAATCTTTCCCTTTTCGTGGGCACTAAAGTCTTTTCCATGGCAAGATTGTTTTCTACTTTATATGTATCACAGTAGCAGCTTGTACAGAGCTCAAGTATTTAGGATACTCATCAGTTCAAAATGGTTTTAAAAATACATGGAAAGAACTTGATTTTCGAACAGTTTTTTTTTTTTTTTTAGATATAATTGATGTACAATAACATGCACAAGTTTAAAATGCACAATTTTATGATTTTAACATATGCACACACCACTAAAAACATCACCACATCAAAATAATGAGTATTTCATCACTCCCAAAGATTTTCCTATGCCCTTAAGACTTCTCCTAAGCCCCAAACAACCACTGATCTGCTTTCAATTACTATATATTAGTTTGCATTTTGTACTATTTTAACAAATGAAATCATGCAGTATTCCTTTTTATCGAGCTTCTAATAGTCATCAATATTATTTTGAGATTAATCCACATCATTGTATATATCAATAGTTTGTACATTTTTGTTCTTTCTTTCCATTTTTGCATATAAACATTGCATTGTATTGATATACCACAGTTTGTTTAACCATTCAGCTATTGATGAATATGTGACTTGTTTCCAGTCTGACGTTTAGAAATAAATATCTGTTGTAAATATTCACATACTAGGGGCTCTGGTGGCATAGTGCCTAAGGCATTTGACTACTAACCAGAAGGCTGGTGGTTCAAATCCACCAGCCACTCCTCAGAAGGAAGTCTGGTCAATCTACTTCCATAGAGATACCACCTTGGAAACCCAAGGAGGAGTCTCTATGAGTGAATCAACCTGAAGGCAGAGAGTTTGGTTTTTTGTTTTGTTTTGTTTTTGTTTTTTGAGTCTTTGGGAGGAGATACAGTTTTCTTTCTCTTGGATAAACACCTTCAAGTGGGATTACTAGTTCATATGGTGACACAGTGGTCAAGGCATTCAGCTGCTAAACAAAAGACTGGCAGTTCAAACCCACCACCCTCTGTGAGAGAAAGATAAGGCAGTCTGCTTCCATAAAGATTTACAATCTTGGAAACCCTATGGGGTGGTATGGTACTTAATGTTGTATATCAGCTTGGCTAGGCCTGGTTGAGTGGTTGGGCAGCTGGATGTAGTTATTCCCCATGGTGAGATTGGTAAATAACTCCATGGTGGAATGTACTGAAGCAGCTGAGTAACTATTTAGGGATGTGGGCTTCTTCTAGTATATAAGAAGGAACTTTGAGGAAGGTTTCCAGCTTTTTGGCATGCTTGAACCCTCCACGTAGCTGAGTCTTCATTCAGTAGCCTGCCATGCTCTGCTGATCTTGGGACTTTTAATAGACTTGAATCAATGGCCTGCCGTGTGGTTTGGTAATATCTCAACTGTGCCTTTTCATTTGTTGACCTTCGGTTTGTCATCTTCAGTAGCCAGCAGCTGCCTGAGTGAAGAGATGCCTCTAGCTTCAGTAGACAGGAGCAAGAGGCAGAGCTGAAGCCCAAGGTCAAGGGACTTTCACCCAGCCCCTAGAGCCTGGCAACTGGAACTCAGACTTCTAACCTCCAAATTGTAAGAGAATAAATTCTTGTTTATTAAAGCCATCCCTTTTATGGTATTTCTGTTAGAGTGACACTAGGTAACCAAACAGGCAATTCTACTCTATTCTATAAGGTTGCTACAAGTCAGAAATGATTCAGTGGCTGTGGGCTATAGTAGATGTATGCTTAACTTTTTAAGAACCTGCTAAACTGCTTTTTAATTACATTCTTATTAGTAGTTGTCTTAGTTATCTAGTATTGGTATAACAGAAATACCACAAGTGGACAGCCTCAACAAAAACAGAAATTTATTTTCTCACAGTTTAGGAAGTTAGAAGTCCTATTTCAAGATGCCACCTCTAGGAGACTCTTTCTCTGTCATCTCTGGAGGAAGCTGCTTGTCTCTTGAGCTTCTGCTTCTGGGCAATCTTTATGTGGCTTAGTAGCTTTCTTGTTTAATCTCTCTCTTTTAACTTTGGCTTTGTTGTTGTTGTTGTTGTTGTTGTTATGTGCCATCGAGTCAGACCCAACTCATAGCAACGCCCCCTTGGGTTTCCGAGGCAGTATCACTACGGAAGTAGATTGCCCCATCTTCCTTCCGAGGAGTGGCTGGTGGGTTTGAACCACCAGCCTTCTGGTTAGCAGTCAAGTGTCTTAGCCACTATGCTACCAGAGTTCCCAACTTTGGCTTTAGAGAACAGAAATTTATTTTTCACAGTTCTGGATGGAGAGTGTGATTCTGAATTCAGGGCATTGGCAGGGCCATATTCTTTCTCTGTTGACTCTCTGGTAAGAATCTTCCTGGTCTTTTTCAGCTTCTGTAGCCCTGGGCATTCCCTGACTTCCTCTGGCTGCTTGTAGATGCATCTTCACATGGCATCTGTCCTCCCCCTGTGTGTGTCTGTGTGTCTTTTCTGCTCATTTTATAAAATGCTACTCAGTAGGGATTAGGTTTAGGATCCACTCTGTACTGGTGTGACCTAACTAACATAAGAAGAGAAAAACTCTACTTTCAAACAAGGTCAAATTCCCAGCTAGAGGGGTTAGGACTTCAACCTATCGGTTTAGGGGAAACAATTCAGTCCATCACACGTACTGACCTCATTATTAAATATCCATCTCTCTCTGCAAGGGTAGATGCTCTACCATGGCAGAGACTTTCTTTTTTAAAAAAATATTTTATTATGCTGTGGGTGCAAATTTACCACACAGATTTGTTTTACTCACAGCAGTTCATGCACATTTGTTTCCACAGCCTTGGTTACAATCCCCAACCACAAAAAGCTCTCCTCCCAAAGGGCAATGTACCAAATGTGAGTGATCAACACTGGCATTGAGGAAGAGGAAGATATAGAGAGGTGTATAGGAGGTACAGACAACAAAGACTAACTCTTTTGCACATACAGTACTGAGTTGTCAGTGAAGGCAAACATTGATCTATGGGTGAATAGACGGGTTGACAGGCTGAACTATTAGGTATGTCTATGCAGGGAGGAGTGTGTCCATGACCATGTACAGGATTGGCAGACAATGTTTGTACAACCATATTTGTATGATCTGTAAAAATTCCCAGGTATATAGTAGAGCTGACAAAAGATAGGTTGTAGTCACTTCTTGGCCAGAGCCAGCTACCCTGAGGGAGAAAGTAGTTGGACCTGTGGCCTCAGGACCATAGTCACAGGGGACATCGAGCTCAATTGGTATAACATACTACACAAAAACATTGTTCCACATCCTCCTTTGGTGAGTAGCGACTAGGATCTTAAAAGCTTGCAAGCGATCATCTAGATGCAGCAATGGATCTCTCCTTGTCCAGAGCAAAGAAGAATGAGAAGAACCAAAGATTCATGGAAATAATTAGTCCAAGCAACTGGTACACCACGTGATCCTCAGCCTGTACGACAAGAACTAAATGGTGCCCAGTTACCACTATCAACCACTCAAAGAGAGATCTATGTAGGAGATCCTGGATAGAGTGGGAGAGTGGTATGGAAGAAAACTCAAAATTTAAAAAAAAAAAAAAAGGACCAAGTTTGCTTGTCTGATAGAGCCTGGTAGAACCGCTGAGACTATGGCCTCTAGTTGTCCTTCAGGTCTGGAATTGAACCCACTCCTGTGGCTTCCAGCCAAACAAAAGATAAGCATATGAGCTGAACATTTACATTAGGTAGATACACTCCTTGGAGAGATCAATTATGGGAGAATAGAAGGGCTGTGTTTGGTCAGGGAGACAGCTCGGGGACAGGAATGCATGGGAGGGAAGAACACAGGGAAGAGGTAACTATGGGGAGGAAGTGGGAGGGGAGCTGTTACACTGTGGTAAATTGTAGTCAATGTTATGAGACAAAGTGTATATGAACTGCTGTATGGAAAGTGAATTTGCTCTGTAAACTTTCACCCAAATCACAATAAAATTGTGATTAAAATAAATTTTTTTTTAAAAAAAACCTCTCATCCCGTCTCCTCCCTGTGACTGCCCCTTCCCTGTGCCCTTCTTACCTATGCATTCCTGTCTGTCCAGCTTTCCCTCTATGCAAATGCTGCCCTTCCACTGTCTCATGGTTAATTAGTCTAAGAAGTTGCTCTCCTTAAGGTGGTGGTTGTTGTTGTTAGGTGCTGTCAAGTCATCTCCAACTCATAGCGACCCTATGTACAACAGAACCAAACACTGCCTGGTCCTGTATCAGCCACATGATCGTTGCTATACTTGAGCACATTGTGGCAGCCACTGTGTAAAACCATCTTGTTGAGGGCCTTCCCCATTTTCATTGACCTTCCACTTTACTAAGTATGATATCCTTCTTTAGGGAATGGTCACTTCTGACAACATGACTGAAGTAGATGAGACCAAATCTGGCCATTATCGCTTCCAAAGAACATTCCAGCTGCACTTCTTCCAGTACAGATTTGTTAGTTCTTTTGGTAGTCCATGGTACTTTCAGTATTCTTCACCAACACTACAACCCAAAAACAACTTTTCATTGGTCTTCCATATTCATCATCCAGCTCTCACATGCACATGAGGTGATTGAAAATACCATGGCTTGATACAGTACTGAGTTGTCAGTGAAAGCAAACATGGGTATAGGGACAGATAGATGGGTGAACAAGCTAAACAATTAGGTATGTCTAAATGGAGAGTGTATCCAAGATCATATATAGGGTTGGCAGACAATGGGCCTATAAGTTCA
>NW_006921597.1:1779797-1790216 GCF_000298275.1 Orycteropus afer afer | reverse complement strand
TTATGATCCACACAATCAAATGCTTTTGCATAGTCAATAAAACACAAGTAAACATCTTTCTGGTATTCTTTGCTTTCAGCCAAGATCCATCTGATATTGGCAATGATATCTCTTGTTCCACATCACCCTCTGAATCCAGCTTGCATTTCTGGAAATTCTCTGTCAATATACTGTTGCAACCATTTTTGAATTATCTTCAGTAAGATTTTACTCAGGTGTGATATTAATGATATTGTTTGATAATTTCTAAATTCTATGGGATCACCTTTCTTTGGAATGGGTACAAATTGTGGATCTCTGTCATTTGGCCAGGTAGCTGTCTTCCAAATCTCTTGGCAAAGCTGAGTGAGTGGCCTCCACCATGGCATCCATTTGTTAAAACATCTCAATGGGTATTTCATCAATTCCTGGAGCCTTGTTTTTCAACAATTCCTTCAGTTCAGCTTCTGCTTCTTCCTTCAATACCATTGGTTCTTGATCATATGCTACCTTCTGAAATGGATGAACATCAACCAATTCTTTTTGGTACAATGACTCTTTTTTGATGTTTCCTGCATCATTCAATATATTGCCCATAGAATCTTTCAGTATTGTAACTGGAAGCTTGAATTTTTTTCTTCAGTTCTTTCAGCTTGAGAAATGCTCCAGGTCTTTGCACATTTCATTATAAAAATTGACTTTGTTTTCTCAAGCTGCTATTTGAAATCTTCTGTTCAGCTCTTTTATCTTATCATTTTTCCATTTATTTTAGCTACTCTCTGTTCAAGGGCAAGTTTCAGAGTCTCTTCTGGCATGGACTTTGGTCTTTTCTTCCTTTCCTGTCTTTTTAATGATGTTTTGCTTTCCTCATGGATGATGTTCCTGATGTCATCCCACAATTCCTCTGGTTTTCAGTAATTGGTGTTCAATGCATCAAATCTTTTCTTTAGATGGTCTCTAAATTCAGGAGGGATATAATCAAGGTCATATTTTGGCTCTCATGGACTTGCTTTAATTGTTTCCAACTTCAAGTTGAACTTGCATATGAGCAGTTAATGGTCTGTTCCACAATCAGCTCCTGGCCTTGTATTGGCTGAAGATATTGAGTTTTTCCAACAGATGTAGTCAATCTGATTCCTGTGTACTTCATCTGGTGAAGTCCATGTGTATAGCCACCGTTTGTGTTGTTGAAAAAGGTATTTGCAATGAATAAGTCATTGGTCTTGCAAAATTTATCATGCGATCTCCAACGTTATTTTTATCACCAAGACCATGTTTTCCAACTACTGGTGATTCTTCTTTTTTTCCGACTTCTGCATTCCAATCACCAGTGATAATTAACACATCTTCATTGAATGTTTGGTCAATTTCAGATGGCAGAAGTTGGTAAAAATCTTCAACTTCCTCATCTTTGTTTTTGTTGGTTGGTGCATAAATTTGAATAATAGCAGTATTAATTGGTCTTCCTTATAAGCATATGAATATTATCCTATCACTGACAGCATTGTACTTCAGGATAAATTTTAAACATTCTTTGTGATGATGAATGCCACGTCATTCCTCTTCAATTTGTCATTCCTGGCCTAGTAGATCATACAGTTGTCTGATTCAAAATGGCCAAAACCAGTCCATTACAGCTTATTAATGCCTAGGGCATTGATCTTTATGCATTCCATTTCATTTCTGACAACTTCCAATTTTCTTAGATTCATACTTCATACTTTCCATGTTTCAATTATTAATGGATGTTTGCAGCTGCTGCTTCTCATTTTGAGTTGTGCCACATCAGAAAATGGAGGTCCCAAAAGCTTTCCTCTATCCACATCATTAAGATCGGCTCTACTCTGAGAATGGAGCTCTGGTAGCATAGTGCCTAAGGCACTTGACTGCTAACCAGAAGGCTGGTGGTTCAAACTCACCAGCCATTCCTTGGAAGGTAGGTTGGGCAATCTACTTCAGTAGCAATACTGCCTCAGAAACCCAAGGAGGGGTCACTATGAGTTGGGTCCGACTCAAAGGCACACAGCAACAACTATTACTCTGAGGAGGCAGCTCTTCCCCAGTCATATCTTGAGTGCCCTCCAACCTGAGGGGCTCATCTTCTAGCACTATATTGGAAATGTCTTAGGGCTATTTGTAAAGTTGTCCAGTAATATATCAGACAGTGTTTCACTGCTATTCATAAGGTTTTCACTGGCCAATTCTTTGAGAAGTGGATGGTCTCTTCCTTTTTCCAAGTCTGTCTTATTCTGGAAACTCCATTGAAACCTGTCCACCATGGGTAACCCTACTGGCATTTGAAACACCAGTGGCATAGCCTCCAGCCTCATAGCAACATGCAAGCCACCGCAGTACAACAAACTGACAGACAAATTCATCAACCTTAACTGTTCCAAACTGCTGCTGGCTCACTTCCTGGTCTCCTTTAGCTGTTCCAAAGCATTGCTGGTTTGCTTCCTGGTCTCCCTATGGTAGGTAGGTGCATCTCCCTGGGGTAGGTGTTCTGCTTGTAGATCTTTCTACTGTTTTGCTGAGAGATAATCCACAGAAGTGAGTCCAGTTCCAGGTCTGAAGGACAACCCAAGGTCATAGTCTGGGGAGTTTCACCAGTCTCTATCTGGCCAGTAATTCTTGTCAATTTTTGTTTTTGAATTTGGCTCCACATATTTTCCTCCCACTCTATCCAGAATCTCCAATTTTCATCCTTTCCTAATGGTTAGCCTTGGTCTATGGGAACTGTCTAGTTCTTCTGGTCTCCAAGTCTTGAAAGCTGAGATCCCTGTCATCCACCATATCCTAGGACTTATTCTTTCCAAATGACTTTGATTTTCTTCACTCCTCTTTATTCCAGATGAGGGGAGACCAGTAGTTGTATCTTAGAGGGCTGCTCAATAGCTTTTAAGACCCTAATCAGTACTCACTAAAATAGATGTAGAACAAGATTTTTACATATTATGTTGTGCCAATTGAGTATGATGTCCCCTGAGACTACGGTCCCGAGCCCACAAGCCCAGTGACTCTCTTATGGCAGAGACTTTTGTGAGTTTTGTTTTGAAATGCATTGTGAGCATCTAGAACAGAGCCTGACTCATTGTAGGCATGAAATATTTACTAATTGGATACATTAGATTTCATATGTTTGAGTTAGGAGTAGAAAAAGGTGCTCGGGAACTCAACTCAGCTCTTTAGAAAATTAACAAACTTTGACTTTGAGGATAGTGTGTTTTATATAATTCTTCTCCATCATTATAGTCCCCTTTTTGTTTAATTTAATTGTTAATTATGTGCTCATACTCCTCTGAGCTTTTGAAGGATGACTACATCATTTTCATATTTTTTTCTCTTTATTTCATTTTTATTGCCTTCCTCTTTACCCAAGTTAATATATGTCTACCCTCTAGTTAGTGATTTATCCTCCCTTCTTTTAAATGCCTTTTATATCTCAAAGAGTTTGACTATAGACACATCCTGCACTAATCCTGCTTCATTAACATAACAAAGACAACCTATTTCCAAAAGGGATTAAAACAACAGGCATAGAGGTTAGTATTCACAACATGTATTTTTAGGAATACAATTCAACCCATAATACTTGCATAGGAGAGTCTCAGTTGCTCAACATACTTTTCAGCACTTGATTTGATCAGTATTTTTAATTTTAACCATTCTAAAAAATTCACTGCCATCATATTAAATCCAACAGAGTAGACATACTATGGGACAGAGTAGAACTGCCACACAGAGTTTCAAAGGCTGTAAATCTATACAGAAGCAGACTGCCACATCTTTCTCTCACAAGTGGCTGGTGAGTTTGAGCTACCAACTTTTCAGTTAGCAACCAAGCACTTAACCATTGTACCACCAGGGCTCCTTTAGCCATTCTAAAGACCCACCTACTGCCATCTAGTTGATTCCAATTCATAGTGATCTCCATTTGGTTTCCAAACCTGTAAATCTTTATAGCAGTAGACTTCCTCTGCAGCCTATATGATTATGACACCAGAAGAACTAGATGGTGCCTAGCTACCACTGTCAGCCACTCAGAGGGGGATCTATGTAGGAGATCCTGGATAGAGAGGGAGAATAATGTGGAACAAAACTCAAAATCATTTGGGGGGAAAAAAAAGGACCAGGTTTGCTGATCTGATAGAGCCTGGTGGAACCTTTGAGACTATGGCCCCTACCTGCCCTTCAGGTCTGGAATTGAACCCACACCCGTGGCTTCCAGCCAAACAAAGGACAGCCAGATGAGATGAACATTTACCTGAGGTAGATACACTCCTTGGAGAGATCAATCATGGGAGAAAGAAGGGCTGTGTATGCACAGGGAGACAACTCAGGGGGCAGGAGTACATGGAGGGATGGGCACAGGGAAGAGGTAACTTTTGGGAGGAAGTGGGAGGGGAGCTATTGCATTGGGGTAAATTGTAGCCAATTTCATGAGACAAAGTGTATGTGAATTGTTGTGTAGAAAGTGAATTTGCTCTGTAAATTTTCACCCAAATCACAATTAAAAAAAAAAAAAAAAAGTAGATTACCTCTTCTTTTTCACAAGGAGCAGCTAGTGGGTTTGAACCACCAACCTAATTGTTAGCAACCCAATGCCTTACCCATTATGCTATTAGAGTTCCTTTTAGCCATTCTAAAGGAGATAAAACCCAAATCAAACCCATAGCCTTAAATTTGATTCCAACTCATAGTGACCCCATTGGACAGAGTAGAACTGCCCCATAAGGTTTCCAAGGCTGTAAATCTTTATGCAAGCAGACTTCTATGTCTTTATCCTTTGGAGCAGCTGGTGAGTTCAAACCACCTACCTTTCAGTTAGCAGCCAAGCACTTTAACCTTGGATCACCAGGAACCCTTACAGCATGTAAAGGGTAACTCATTTTGGTTTTGATTTGTGTTTTCATAATGGCTAATAATGTTCAGCACATTTCAGGTTCTTATATTCATATATATACATATATATACACATACATATACATATATATATACATATATACATACATATACATATATACATACATATACATATATATATATGTATATATATACATTCTTCAGTGAAACTTCTGTTCATATCTTTGCCCATTGTTAAAATTGGGTTGTTAATCTTCTCTTTGCTGAATTGTAAACATTTTTTTTTCCTTGCATATTTTAGGTACAAGTCCTTTGTTGGATATATATTTTGCAAATATTTTCTCCCAATCTGTGACTTGACTCTTCATTTTCTTTGTAATGTCATTTTGAAGACCAAATATTCTTCAATTTTTTGAAGTCCAATTTTTTAATATTTTTGTATACCTCATGACTTTTGTGTAATATCTATGAACTCTGTATGACCAAAGATATGAAAGTTTTCTCCTATGTTTTATTTTAGAAGTTTAATAACTGTATATCTTACATTTAAGTCTATGATTCATTACAAGGTAATTTTATATGGTACATATAAATTGTTTGAGCTATTCTATATCTTTTGTATTTCCAAATAAATTTTAGAATCAAATTTCAAAATCATCTGCTATTATTTTTTATTTGGGATTATATAGAACCTATAGATAAATTTGGAGGTAATCAACATCTTAATAACATCAAGCTTTCTTATTTATGAAACGGTTCTCCACTTTTGCTCTTTTTCAGAATTGCTTTTGCTACTCTGAGTCTTTTGTATTCTCATGTAAATTTTAGGGTCTACTTGTGAGATTTTGGAAGAACAACAAAAATGTATGATGGAATTTTCATAGGAGTTGCTTTGAATTGATAGACTAATGTGAGCAGAATTGTATCTGAACAATATTGAGTCTTTTAATTTACGAACATCGACAACAGAAGAATGGATAAGCAAACTATGGTTCATGTACACAATGGAATACTACGCAGCACTAAAGAATAATGTAGGATTTACAAAACACCACATAATGTGGATGAACTTGGAGAAAATTATGCTGAGTGATATAAGTCAATCACAGGACAAATGTTGTATTTGTTAATTATTGTAAATAGTCAAGGGAAGGCTTTTATAGGGAAAGAAACTTTATTGGTTAGCAGGGGTGAGAGAAGGGAGGGAACACTGCAATAAATAAATAAATAAGAAGAATAAAAGAACGTTGAATGTTTCCCCATTACTTAGATATTTTTTAAAATTTCCCTCAAAAAATATTGTGTAATTTTCAGTGTGTAAGACAGCTTTTATTAAATTTATTCTTAAATATGATATTTTTATTCTATTATGAATGGGATTGTATTCTTAATTTTATTTTCAGATTATTCATTCTTAGTACATAGCAATAAAATTGATTTTATATGTTGACCTTGTGTCCTATTAGCTTGCTGAGTTCACTTATTACTTCTATGAGATTTTTTAGTAGATTCTCTAGGAGTTTCTGTGTAGATGATCATATTATCTGCAGATTGGTACAGCTTTATTGTTTCCTTTCTAATCTGTATGCTTTTTCTATCCTTATTACACTGGCTAGAACATTCAGTATAATTTGAATGGAAGTGGGGAGAGTGAACATTCTTCTCTTTTTCCCAATCTTAAGGGAAAGCTTTCAGGCTTTCACAATTAAGGGTGATGTTTGTTGCCAGTTCTTTTTAGAAGGCCTTTATCAAGTCGAGAAACTTCTCTTGCATAACATGTTTGTTGAGTTTTAATCAGGTACATGTGTTGTATTTTGTCAAATACTTTTTCTGCATTATGATCATGATTTTTCTTCTTTAGCCTGTTTACATGGTGGATCACATTGGTTGATTTTCAAAATTGAACCAGCCTTGCATCCCTGGAATAAACCTCATTTGGTTTTGGAGATTAGGATGTGGGCATCTTTGGGAGACATTATTCTACCTACCACAGTGTAGAATGTTTTCATTAAATTTGGGGAATTCTCCATCATTATTTATTTATTTTTGAACATATTATTGTACTTTAGATGGAATTTTACACAGCAAATTAATTTCCCATCCACTATTTGAACACAAATATTTCCATGATAGTGGTTTCTATCTCTGCAATATGTCATCATTCTCTTCATTTCCCCTCTGACTTCCCTGTTTCCGTCTCTTCAGTTTCCAGTCAGTTGGCCAGGTAGCTTTCTTCCAAATCCCTTGGCATAACCAAGTGAGTGCCTCCAGCAGGGCATCCATTTGTTGAAACATTTCAATGGGCATTCTGTCAATTCCTGGACCCTTATTCTTCGCCAAATCTTTCAGTGCAGCTTCGACTTCTTCCTTCAATACCACTGGTTCTTGAACATATGCCACCTCCTGAAATGGATAAAGATCAACCAGTTCTTTTTGGTACAGTGACTCTGAATATTCCTTCCATCTTCTTTTGAGCTTTTACATCTCCTCTTGCCACAGATGTAGTCAATCTGATTCCTGTGTACTCCATCTGGTGAAGTCCATGTGTATAGCTGCCATTTGTGTTGTTGAAAAAAAGGTATTTGCAATGAATAAGTCATTGGTCTTGCAAAATTCTATGGTGTAATCTCCAGCATTATTTCTGTCACCAAAGCAAAATTTTCCAACTACCAGTGATTCTTCATTTCCAACTTTTGCGTTCCAATCACCAGTGATAAGCAACACACGTTGACTGCATGTTTGGTTAATTTCAGGCTGCAGAAGTTGATGAAAATCTTCGATTTCCTCATCTTTGGATTTGGTGGTTGATGTGTAAGAAGCTCAAAACAAGGCCAGGAGCTGATAATGGAACAGACCATCAACTGCCCATATGCAAATTCAAGTTGAAGTTTAAGACAATTAAAACAAGTCCATGAGAGCCAAAATATGACCTTGGTTATATCCCTCCTGAATTTAGAGACCATCTAAAGAAAAAATTTGATGCATTGAACACCAATGACCAAAAACCAGAAGAATTGTGGATGACATCAAGAACATCATCCATGAAAAAATCAAAAGGTCATTAAAAAGACAGGAAAGGAATAAAATACCAAAGTGGATGTCAGAAGAGACTGTAAAGCTTGCCCTTGAAAGGAGAGTAGCTAAAGCAAATGGAAGAAATGATGAGATAAAAGAACTGAACAGAAGATTTCAAAGAGCAGCTCGAGAAGACAAAGTCAATTGTTGTAATGAAATGTGCAAAGACCTGGAGTTAGAATACCAAAAAGGAAGAACACACTTAGCATTTCTCAAGCTGAAAGAACTGAAGAAAAAAATTAAGTCTCAAGTTACAATATTGAAAGATTCTATGGGCAATATATTGAATGATGCAGGAAATATCAAAAGAAGAGTCACTATACCAAAAGGAACTGGTTGATGTTCATCCATTTCAGGAAGTAGCATATGATCAAGAACCAATGGTATTGAAGGAAGAAGTTGAAGCTGCACTGAAGGAATTGGCAAAAAACAAGGCTCCAGAAATTGACAGAACACTCATTGTGATGTTTCAACAAATGGATGCCGCATCAGAGGCACTCACTTGGTTATGCCAAGAGATTTGGAAGACAGCTACCTGGCCAACTGACTGGAAGAGATCCATATTTGTACCCATTCCAAAGAAAGGTGATCCCACAGAATGGGGAAATTATCAAACAATACCATTAATATTACATGCAAGTCAAATCTTACTGAAGATAATTCAAAAACAGTTGCAGTAGTATATTGACAGAGAACTTCCAGAAATGCAAGCTGGATTCAGAAGAGGACATGGAATGAGGGATATCATTGCTGATGTCAAATGGATCTTTGCTGAAAGCAGAGAATACCAGAAAGATGTTTACTTGTGTTTTATTGACTATGCAAAAGCATTCGATTATGTGGATTGTAACAAATTATAGATAACAATGAGAAGAATGGGAATTCTGGAACACTTGATTGTTCTCATGAGAAACCTGTACATAGATCAGGAGGCTGTCGTTCAAACAGAACAAGGGGATACTAAAGCACAATGCAACACACTGCCATTGAATCAGATGCGATTCATAGCAACCCCTCCTTGGGTTTCCGAGGTGGTATCCCTACAGAAGTAGATTGCCCAACCTTCTTTCCAAGGAGTGGCTGGTGGGTTTGAACTGCCAGCCTTCTGGTTAGCAGTCAAATATCACTAGAGCCTCTGAAGAGCATGGTTTAAAATTAGGAAGGGAGTTCTTCAGGGTTGTATCTGCCATACTTATTCAATCTGTATGCTGACCAAATAATCTGAGTAGCTGGACTGTATGAAGAAGACCATGACATCAGGATTGGAGGAAGGCTCATTAACAACCTGCAATGTGCAGACGACACAACTTTGCTTGCTGAAAGTGAGGATGACTTGAAGCACTTACTGATTAACATTAAAGACTACAGTCTGCAGTATTGATTGCACTTCAATATAAAGAAAACAAAAATCCTCACAACTGGCCCAATAGGCAGTATCATGATAAATGGAGAAAAGATTGAAGTTGTCAAAGAATTTCCCTCTCTCCCCCTCCTATTCTTGGTAACCATCAAAGAGTGTTATTTTCTGTGTGTAAACCTACTCTTGACTTTTCATAGAAGTGATACCATACTATGTTTGTCCTGTTGTGGTTGATTTAATTCACTCAGCATAATATCCTCCATATTCATCCATATTATAAAATGTCTCATGGACTCATCATTATTCTTTAACATTTGGTAGTATCCCATTGTATGTATGTATGTACCACATTTTGTTTGTCCATTCATCTGTTTATGGACACTCAGGTTGTTTCCATCTTTTTGCTATTGTGAATAGTGCTGCAATGGACATGGGTGTGCATAGGTCTATTTGTGTCACTGCTCTTATTTCTCTAGAATATAAACCTAGGAGTGGGATGCTGGATCATATGGTATTTCAACTTGTAGCTTTTTGAGGAAACACCCTGTTCTTTTCTATAGTTGTTGTTGTTGTTGTTGAAGAGTGTAGAGTTGGCTCTGAGTCATAGCACAACAGAACGAAACACTGCCTGATCCTGTTCCAGCCTCACAATACTTGCTATAGCTGAGCCCATCATTGCAGCCACTGTGTCAATCCATCTCTTGAGGCCCTCCCCCTGTTTTGCTGACCTTCCACTTTACTAAGCATGACATCCTTCTTCAGGGAATGGTCCCTTCTGAAAACATGACCAAAGTAGGTGGGTCAAAGTCTGGCCATTCTTACTTCCAACAAGCATTCCACCTGCACTTCTTCCAGAACAGATCTGTTCATTCTTCCAGCAGTCCATGGTACTTTAAGTATTCTTCACCAACACCACAACTCAAAAGTATCAATTCTTCTTCTGTCTTCCTTATTCACTCTCCAGCTTTCATATGCATATGAAGCAACTGAAAACACCAAGGCTTGGGTCAGGGGCATGTTGTTGTTGTTGTTAAGTGCCATCGAGTCGTTTCTGACTCATAGCGACCCCATGCACAGCAGAACAAAACACTGCCCGATCCCACGCCAGACCCACAATCCCTGCTATACTTGAGCCCATCATC
>NW_006921597.1:1765012-1778167 GCF_000298275.1 Orycteropus afer afer | reverse complement strand
TTTCAGTTTGGGAAATGCTGAGCGTGTTCTTCCTTTTTGGTTTTCAGACTCCAGGTCTTTGCACATTTCATTATAGTAATTGGCTTTGTCTACTCGAGCTTTGTCTACAGGGGCATACTAGTCTTCAAAGAGACATCTTTCTTCTTCAGCAATTCAAAGAGGTCTTTTCCAGCAGATTTGTCCAGTGAAATACATCATCTGATTTATTTTTATTTATTTATTTAATTAATTAATTTTTATTGTGCTCTGGGTGAAAGCTTACAGAGCAAATTCACTTTCCATACAACAGCTCACATACACTTTGTCTCATGACATTGACTGCAGTCTCCCATAATGCAACAGCTCCCCTCCCACTTCCTCCCCATAGTTACCTCTTCTCTGTGTCCTCCCTCCCATGCACTCCTGCCCCCTGAGCTGTCTCCCTGTGCATACACAGCCCTTCTATACCCCATGATTGGTCTCTCCAAGAATATATCTACCTACTATCAATGTTCAGCAAATGTGCCTGTCTTTTGTTTGGCTGGAAGCCACCAGTGTGGGTTCAATTCCAGACCTGAAGGGCAGCTAGGGGCCATAGTCTCAGTGGTTCCATCACGCTCTATCAGATCAGCAAACCTGGACCTTTAAAAAAAAATGTTTTTGACTTTTGTTTGGCATTGTTTTCCCTCTCTATCTAGGATCTCCTACATAGATCCCCCTCCGAGTGGTTGACAGTGGTAGCCAGGCACCATCTAGTTCTTCTGGTCTCATAGTTATATAGGCTGAGGATCACATGGTGTACCAGTTGCTTGGCCTAATTGTTTCCATGAATCTTTGGTTTTCTTCATTTTTCTTTGTTGTGGATGAGGAGAGTTTGCCACTTGTAAGCTTTTAAGATCCCAGTCACTACTTGCCAAAGTCAGATGTGGAACAATGTTTTTGTGTAGTATGTTATGCCAATTGAACTTGATGTCCCCTGTGCCTATAGTCCCAGGCCCACAGGTCCAACTACTTGCTCCCTCTACATTGTCTGATTTCTTGACTTCTGCTTACATGATGTTGACTGTGGAACCAAGTAATATGAAATTTTTGACAACTTCAATCTTTTCTCTATTTATCATGATGCTGCTTATTGGTCCAGTTGTGAGGATTTCCATTTTCTTTATGTTGAGGTGTCATGCATACTGCAGACTGTGCTCTTTAATCTTTATCAATAAGTGTGTCGAGTCATCTTCACTTTCAGCAAGCAAGATTGTAAAATTTTGCTGCGTATCACAGGTTGTTAAATGAGTCTTCCTCCAATCCTGATACTGTGTTCTTTGGATTGTTTGCTCAACACACAGATTGAATGAGTATAGTGAATGGATACAACCCTGACTCACTCCCTTCCTGATTTTAAACCGTGCAATATCCCCATGTGTGTTTCAACCACAGTCTCTTGGTGTGTGTACAGATTCCTTGTGACCACAATGAAGTGTTTTGGAATTCCTATTCTTCCCAATATTATCCATCATTTGTTAAGATCTACACAGTCAAATCCCTTTGCATATCAGTAAAACACAGGCAAACATCTTTCTGATATTCTATATTTTCAACCAAGTTCCATCTAACATCGGCAATGATATCCCTCATTCCACGTCCTCTTCTGAATCCAGCTTGCATTTCTGTAAGTCTTATGTCAATATATTGCCACAATTATTTTTGAATTATCTGCAGCAAAATTTTACTGGTGTGTGATATTAATAATATTCTTTAATAATTTCCACATTCTGTTAGATCATCTTTCTTTGGAATCGGCACAAATATAGATCCCTTCTATTTGGTTGGCCAGGTAGCTATCTTGCAAATTTCTTGGCATAAACAAGTAAGCATCTCCAACGCTGCATCGGTTTGTTAAGGGTATTCCAAACATCATTACTCATTATTTAATTTAATCTTAACAAAAATTGTAATGTGTACATTACCTTATCTTAAATACGAGCACTGAGTCTTATAGAAGTTAAATAAGTTGCTCAAAGTTAGGGTTGGCAAGTGGCAAAGATATAATTTAATCCAAGTCTGTCAAACTCTTAAGCCCAATTGCTTACACCAAAGATGGGAAAACTTTTTCTAAAAAGGCCAAGATAATAAATATTTTAGGTTTTGTGGGTCATATGAACTGTTGCAACTACTCAATTGTGCCGTTGTAGTATGAAAGAAGCCACAGACAGTACATAAATGATCAGATGTGGCTGTGTCTCAATTAAACTTTATTTGTAAAAATAAAGGTAGGCTAGATTTGGCCCACTACTGAACCCTGGCTTTCACTAAGGAAAAGAGAAACTGTAACGATTTCCACAGAAAATAGCAAAGCGAAGATAAAGAAAGCTTTATTTAAGAACAATCCACCAAGAAAATAATTAAGATGCAAGTTAAAACTTATGGCTGTGATGTCATAGTGTAACACACATTTGTTTTCTACAGTAAAACAGTATGGGGAAAGGCTAATTAAAATTGTAAAATCATAAATCTCATCATACCCAACAGCTTTAAATTATCTTTCTCCAACCCTTTTCCTGGAGTTACTAACTAGGAAATCGAACAGTGTAAATTTGACTTCTTCTTTTATTCCCTATATATCCTCTCTGAGAAAGGTAGAACTGGACAGAAATGACCAAAAGAAGCATAAAAGAAAAGACAGGGGATGGGGCTTGTAACAGATTGGAGAGGATATTGGATGAAACCACCTCTGAGGCTTCTTCCAAACTAACATTAGGTAATTTGAGAATTCGATCATAACTAGCCCCATATATACCAAAAATTATGTTTGGTATATTAGTTCTCTATTGATATCGTAACAAAGGACCACAAACCTAGTGGTTTAAAACATCCCTTTATTGTATCAGAGTTGTGTAGGTCTGAAGTCTAGGTACAACATTTCTCAACTGAGTCCTCTGCTGAAACCAAGGTCTCAGATGAGCTGTTTCATATCTAGAGACTCTCGGAAAGATTAAACTTCCAAGCTCATTCACATTGTTAAAGAATTTAGTTTCTTATGATTATAGGATTAAAGCTCCCTTTTTCCTTTACAGATGGGCTTCTTCATCTTCATTTGACATGTCAAATCCTTCTCAGACTTTGAATCTCTGACTTCCTGTGTCTTATGATCCTGTGATTAATAACCTTAACTACATAGGCAAAGTCACTTTTGCCATGTAATATAACATTCACAAGAGTAACACCAAGGAGTAAAGGTCATTTTACAGTGGTAATGTAAAATTTGGTGTTGTGACATCTTTACAGTGAGCTCCTTAGAAGAGGAAGGTTGAGATGAAAAGTATTTGGTTCTAATTCAATTCATGAACTTCTTTGCACTGTCACTACTAAGGACTGGATTTCCTTCCTTAGTTTCTTCTAACAGAAGTTTTATAGAGTATACATGGTTTAAAGAGAGAGATAAATTCCTTGCTTAATAGAATTGATAGACTAGCAGGAAAGTCAAAGTAGCTAAGAGGAAATCGTGGTATTGCAACAAGTAAGCACGGGGCAGAGGAACATAAGGTGTGGATGGGAGATGCACATGGCCAAGTCTCAGGGAGTCAAGTTACACTTTCCAGAAGGGATGTTATCTAATCCAAGAACTGAAGGATGAATGAGAGTTAGCCAGCTCCTCAGTGTGTCTTCATATTTCATTGTATTTATATTTTATTTCCTAATTTTCATTCAAGTTGAGAAAGAATGCAAAGAAACGGAAAATCAAAGAGTAGTCACTGAATTAATCCTTCTAGGATTTTTCAAACATCCCAAACTCCAAGGGCTTGTTGTTGCTGATGTTCTTAATAATTTATCTGATCACTTTTCCAGGAAATGCTTTCATAGTAACAACCATCAGAGTCAACCCTCTCCTCCACACACTAGTGTATTATTTTCTCAGCACCTTGAGCTTTTTGGATGTCGGTTATTCATCTACCACCATCCCATAAATTTCTTCTGGGAGAAGAAAAGCACCTCATATAAGGGTTGCCTTTCCAAAATCTTTTTCCTGTGACCTGTGCCAGCACTAAGGGTATTTTAGCCTGCTATGGCTATGACCTATATGTAGCCATCAGCCACCCTCTTCAAATATCTACTTCTCATGAATGTGAAGCTTTGTGTGTACTTGTTGGCTGGTACCTGGTTATGTTGGCTGGTCGATTCCATAACACATAATGCTGGCAACCACACTCACTATGTGTGGGCCCAACCGAATCAGCCACTCTCTCTGTGACATCCCACTGCTTCTGAAACTCTCCTGCTCAGACACCTGTATCAGTGAATCTGTGCTCCAAGCAGCCAGCGCCACCATTAGCTTGAGCTCCTGCCTGTTTATAAGAGTGTCATATGTACTCATTATCTCTGCCATCCTAAGGATTCCCTCTGCTCAGAGCAGGAGCACTGTCTTCTCTACTGTTCTTCCCACATCGCTGTGGTAGTGGTCTTCTTTGGAATAGGCAATTTCAACTATGACAGACCCAATGTAGGCTACAGCCTAGACACAGTCTCCTGATCTCTGTGCCCCTCTATACTTTGACCCCAATATTGAACCCAATCATCTGAGAAACAAGGAGGTCAAAGGGTACTGAAGACGCTGGCTAGAGAACACGGACTCTCTAGTGAGCTCAGTGATTAGATCAGTGCTTTTCATTCTAAAGAATGATTCTCATTTGGAGAAAAAAATGCACATTATGCCAACAATTGTGATAGTACTCTTTGTACATATCACCTTTTGACAACTGAGGTGCCTCATTCCACCACTGAAAACAGCTCTACCAGCATTGATCATTTCATACATTGGACTCACATGTATACTGTGTTTGCTGATCCACTGATCTTCTAGAACATCTCCATCACTCCCAAAAAGAACCCTGTACCTGTTAGGAATTACTCCTAATTTTCTCCCAAACCTTTCAACCCTAGACAACAATTAATCCACTTTGTATCTATGGATTTTCCTATTCTTGACATTTGATATAAGAAAGATTATACAATATGTAGTCTTTATGACCAACTTCTTTCATTTAGCATGTTTTCATGGATCACCCATGTTGCAGCATGTATCAACACTTCATTCCTTCATTCCTTTTTAGTGCTGTATAATATTCTGTTGTAAGACTATTTATCCATTCATCAGTCCCTGGTCATTGGGTTGTTCTCACGTTTAGTCTATTATGAATAGTGTTTTTGTGAACATTCCTATAGGAGTTTTTGTGTGGATATATGTTTTCACTTCTCCTGGGTATTGGAGTGGAATTGCTAGATCATATGATAATAAGAAGAATCACCGGTAGTTGGAAAATTTGGCCTTGGTGACAGAAATAATGCTGGAACTCGTATGGTAGAATTTTGCAAGACCAACGACTTGTTCATTGCAAACAACACAACACAAATGGAGGCTGTACACGTGGACTTCACCAGATGGAACACACAGGAATCAGATTGACTACATCTGTGGCAAGAGGCGGTGGAAAAGCTCAATATCTTCAGCCAAAACCAGGCCAGGAGCTGAGAATTTCTCAAACTGAAAGAACTGAAGAAAAAATTTCTCAAACTGAAAGAACTGAAGAAAACATTTAAGCCTCGAGTTGCAATATTGAGAGATTCTATGGGCAAGATATTGAATGATGCAGGAAACATCAAGAGAAGATGGCAGGAATACACAGAGTCACTGTACCAAAAAGAACTGATTGATCTTCATCCATTTCAGGAAGTGGCATATGATCTAGAACCAATGGTAATGAAGGAAGAAGTCAAAGCTGCAATGAAAGAACTGGCGAAGAACAAGGCTCTGGGAATTGATGGCATACCAATTGAGATATTTCAACAAACAGATGCCCCATTGGAGGCACTCACTCAGTTATGCCAAGAGATTTGGAGGACAGCTACCTGGCCAACTGACTGGAAGAGATCCATATTTGTGCCCATTCCAAAGAAAGGTGATCCCACGAATGTAGAAAGTATAGAACAATATCATTAATATCACATGCAAGTAAGATCTTACTGAAGATAATTCAGAAACGTTTGCAGCAGTATATTGATAGAGAACTTCCAGAGGTTCAAGCTCGATTCAGAAGAGGACGTGGAACAAGGGATATCATAGCTGTTGTCAGATGGATCTTGGCTCAAGGAAGGGAGTACCAGAAAGATGTTGACTTGTGTTTTATTGACTATGCAAAGGCATTTGATTGTGTGGATCATGACAAATTATGGATAACATTGAGAAGAATGGGAATTCCCGAGCACTTGATTGTACTCATGAGGAATCTGTACCTTGACCAGGAGGCTGTCATTCGAACAGAACAAGGGGACACTACATGGTTTAAAATCAAGAAGGGAGTGTGTCAGGGTTGTATTCTGTCTCCACACTTATTCAATCTATATGCTGAGCAAATAATCCAAGAAGCTGGACTATATGAAGAAAAACGTGGTATCAGGATTGGAGGAAGAATCATTAACAACCTGAGATATACAGACGATACAACTTTGCTTGCTGAAAGTGAGGATGACTTAAGGCACCTACTGATGAAGGTTGAAGAATACAATCTGCAGTATGGATTCCATCTCAACATAAAGAAAACAAAAATCCTCACAACTGGACCAATGAGCAGCATCACAATAAATGGAGAGAAGATTGAGGTTGTCAAGGAATTCACGTTGCTTGGTTCTACAATCGATGCCAATGGAAGCAGCAGTCAGGACATTAGATGACGTGTAGCATTGGGCAAGTCAACTGCGAAGGAACTGTTTCAAGTGCTGAGGAGCAAGGATATCTCATTGAGGACTAAGGTGCGCCTGACACAAGCCATGATATTTCCAATCGCCTCGTATGCATGTGAGAGCTGGACAATGAATAAGGAAGACCAAAGAAGAGTTGATGCTTTTGAGCTGTGGTGCTGGAGAAGAATGCTGAAAGTACCGTGGACTGCTAAAAGAACTAACAGATCTGTCCTGGAGGAAGTGCAGCCAGAATGCTCCTTGGAAGCAAGAATGGCCAGACTTAGTCTCACCTATTTTGGTCATGTTGTAAGAAGGGACCATTCCCTGGAGAAGGATGTCATGCTTGGTAGGGTGGAGGGTCGATGAAAGAGGGGGAGGCCTTCAAGGAGATGGATTGATACGGTGGCTGTGATGATGGGCTCAAGTATAGCAGGGATTGTGGGGCTGGCGTGGGATCGGGCAGTGTTTCGTTCTGCTGTGCATGGGGTCGCTATGAGTCAGAAACGACTCGACGGCACTTAACAACAACAACAACAACATGATAATTCTATGTTTAACATTTTGAAGAACACAAACTGTTTTCCAATGTGGCCACTCCATTTTGCATTCCCAGTTTCTGATTTCTCCACATCTTTGCAAAAACTTGTTGTTACCTGATTTTTTGATACAAGCTATCCTGTTGTTGTTGTTGTTATGTGCCGTCGAGTCAGACCCGACTCATAGCAACCCCTCCTTGGGTTTCTGAGGCAGTATCACTACAGAACTAGATTGCCCCATATTCCTTCCAAAGAGTGGCTGGTGGGTTGAACCACCAGCCTTCTGGTAGTAGTCAAGTGCCTTAGGCACTATGCTACCAGAGCTCCCTCAAGCTATCCTAGTACATGTAAAGTGTTATGTCATTGTGGTTTTAATTTGCATTTTCTTGATTTATAATGGTTTTTAAATCTTTCCATAAACATTGTTCCTGTGCTTCTCCCTCATATATGTGAAAACCCCTAATTGCTAATGGTATTTTTTAGTTTTTGAGGCTTCCATTTTGACACTGTCTCATGTTTTTGTCCAAGATTTGGTACAGTAAATTACTGCAAGGTTTACAAGCTTAAAGCCAGCGGTGTCCTACCTAGCTGTTTGCTCTGCCTTTTTCCTCTTCAGAGCTCCAAAGCAACAGTGTCTTCACTCGATGATGAACAAGAACAGAACCAGAAATCAGGAGCATAAAGACGTAGAGGAGGCTGGTGGAGGAGAAAAGAAGCACCACATTCAATGAGTGGTCCAAATTAGGAGTGGCTGAGCACTAAGATAGCAGGTATGCTGTTAGGACTGTGGCTCCAGATACAGGTACAACCAGTATAAGGAGTCTAGGTCTGAGGTCTGCAACAATGGCCTCCAGACCAAGTGGAGAAAACTCTCGAAGGCTTGTGGAATCCAAAATTGCACAAGTCCTTACCCCTTCTTTCCCTAGCAGAGAGGTAGAAAAGTCAGTTTCACAGCTTCAGTCAGCCATAGTTTCTGAATAGAAATCTAGCACTGAAATCCACCTGTAAATATCCTAAAAGAGATGAGAAACTGATCTCCTTATTGCATGCTGGGAAAAGACGTTTATTATGAACTTAATGAGTCCAAGAGAGAATTAATTGCTTTTCATTTCTACAGTTTCTATCTAGGCTTTTGCCCCTGAGTTGTTTTTGCATTCCAAAGAGTCCCAGAACAACTGCTAAGAGAGTGATTAGATGGATACTCCCAAAAGGTTGGTTCAGAGGTGTGTATAAATGGACATCTTAGAAAAATGAATTCATGGAGAGATCACAGAGGGCTTTTTACATTAGGCAATGAGTATGCTCTAGGCAGCTCAGGGAATGGCAGGTTCCCCTCATGACTCAGGGCAGCAGCAGCCTGTATTGCCTAGAAGTATCCATTCTGGGCCAGGCAGTAGTGTGGAGAGCAGCAAGTCCCACCACCATGGCCAGAAATCCAAGAGCTTTGGTGAGAGTCAGTGGTAAGTAGTTTGTGTATTTATCATCACAATTGATAACTGATCATTATGCTCAGTGTGAGGAAATAGTAGTCCATCATAAGCAAATTATAAAATGTTGTACATGTTTTCATTATTATTTCCATGACATTTATGTAATAACAGATTTAGCATCATTTTTCATGTAGAAAATTCTACAATAATATTCCTATAACCAGAATTGAATTGACTTTAGGAAATATTTACTTCAAGACCTCAGAAGTGCCTGAATTCTTTAAGTAAAATAAGTGGAAAGTTGGCTCATGGTAAATGCCAATGATGCGAGGTATAGGTTCTTCTCTAATTTTGACAGACAGGAAAGAAAGAAACAATATTAGGAGGGAAAGCATTGGGTCACACATCTCTATGAAAAACTGTAGTATGATGGTAGGTGCAAACAAAATATCTATTTAAATAAATGGAATTAAATTTTCATGACAGTTATATGTCAAAATATTTTTTGTCATTAGAGTAGGAATTCTCATCTTCAAGCTGCAACACATTGATGTTTGTGAGATGAGTTGTGAGTAAAATATTGACTTCATAAAGCCTAGAAGTTTCTGAGTGATTTACATCCTTCACAATCCTATTTAAAGAAATCTCATAGAGTTGGGGTTATCCTTAAAACTCCATTCTCTCATTTGCCCTCTGAGGTTGTTTAAGATTGAGAAGGAAAACAGCACAGCTGCCTTAGTCAGGCTTGAGTACATGCTACCACAAGGTCTCCACTGAGAACAACCTTTATTACAGGGGAGGAGAAAACTAGGACCACTACAGGCCAAGGGGCCATGGGGCCACATGGGCTTTTATTTTTCTCAAGTCAGTACCATGTTTACACTGGAACTGCTGATCAGAAATGTCCTCCTGAATCCAGCTGCATTGACTCTTCTCAACCTCTTCTTTCTCTGTGAACCTGACCATAGTGTTGGATGATGTGTTTTTCCCTGTCCCACTAACTTCAGCCCCCTTGTTCATGAGCAGTTCTAGTGGCTCAAACTGGTACTTTGTATTCAGCTTCAGTAGACAGGGAGATCAGATGCCACTGGGAGTATCGGGCTCCATGTTGGCAGGGTCAATAAGAGGAGGTACCACCTCTCAAGGAGAGGTCCTCAGTTAAGGTCAGCCCTTCTCCACTGTGACACACACATTTATGAGAAGGAACTCAGTGGCTCAGGGGAGTGGTACAATTGCCCATGAAATCCCATGGAGCCACCCTTTCCTCAAACTTGAGTCTAAATATGTTGGTTAATGAATGCTGATCTGTCATGTTTGTAGCAGAGACAAACACTGAGAAACCTTTCCCAATAAAGGCAACATTCTCTCATGTTGGTGCTGCCCAGGAGTAGGTACTATTAATAAAAAGTAAAATAGCCAATTATTTGACTCTATTAATAAGCATAATTCCAGGCAATTGATTTAACTGACATTAATATTACCATTTTGATTTGTTTGTGGGTTTTGTTGTTGTTGTTGTTTTGGTGTTGATTTCATTGAATTCCCGAGAAATTTGAAATGGGTAGATATTTCACTATTTGGCCCTCTCTTTTTATTTCTTGGAAGCTCTGGTGGCCTAGTGCCTAAGGCATTTGACTGCTAACCAGAAGGCTGGCAGTTTAAACCCACCAGCCACTCCTCAGAAGGAAGGTTGGGCAATAGCGATACCACCTTGGAAACCCAAGGAGGATTAGTATGAGTCGGATCTGACTTGACGGCAGTGAGTTTGGGCTTTTTTTTTTTTTTTTTTTTCCCCTATTTCATAGAATTTTTGCTGCAGGACAGTGAAGCAGAAAGTTTATGGACATCAGAGTCAGGTGGACCTGACTTCAATCCCAGGTTCTGTATCTGGGTAAACTTAAGCATCAGCTTCCTCACTTGTAAACCCTAATTCAATACTGTCTATACAAGGTTGTTGTGATAGATACATGTGTTGTGTGTGTAGAGTAGTCAGCCCTTTGCCTGGCACAACATAAAGTCCTCAATAAATAGTAGCAAGTATTGCATTTGAGGTTGTTGTACCTGACAATCACAATAGTTTTTGACAGGGGTATAGAAGGATGGAAGTGAAGCTGGAGTGTTAAACTGACTTCTTTTATTGATCAGTTTTAAATGCATGTAAAAAAAGGACATAGAATCGTGCGCCAAACTGTTAACAGTGGGGATGGGCAGAGTGTGGTATGAAGATAATGATATTCCATTTTCATTTCATGTACTTTGTCTCATGTAAAAACTTTCAGTGAGCATGTACTACTTTTGAATTTAAAGATCTCATCAATTTTTCATTTGAAGAATATAATGACAGGACTCCTTGTACATTTCTTTACCATTTTCTATGAATTTATTTATTTCAAAATAAAAATTTAAATATCTATAAATTAAGAAAATAAAATAGTGATAAGAGTTTGAGGGTTTTAAATTTAGGTTGCCTATTCTTGCTGAAAGTGAAGATGACTTGAAGCACTTACTGATGAAGATTAAAGACTATAGTCTGCACTATGGATTCCATCTCAACATAAAGAAAACAAAAATCCTCACAACTGGATCAATAAACAGCATCATGATAAATGGAGAGAAGATTGAAGTTATCAAAGATTTCATATTACTTGCATCAACAATCAACATCCCTGGAAGCAGCAATCAAGACATCAGACGATGTATTGCACTGGGAAAATCTGCTGCAAATTGAACTCTTTCAAGTGGTGAAGAGCAAAGATATCTCTTTGAAGACTTAGGTGCTACTAACCAAACCATGATATTTTCAATCACCTCATATGCAAGTAAAAACTGGACAATGAATAAGGAAGACCAAAGAAGAGTTGATCCTTTTGAGTTGTGTTGGTGAAGAATACTGAAAGTACCATGGGCTGCCAGAAGACCTAACAAATCTGTCCTGGAAGATGTGCAGCCAGAATGCTCCTTGGAAGAGAGAATGGACAGACTTGGTCTCACCTACTTTGGTCATGTTGTCAGAAGGGACCATTCCCTGGAGAAGGATAGCATGTTTGGTAAAGTAAGAGGGTCAATGAAAAAAGGGAAGACCCTCAATGAGATGCATTGACACAGTGGCTGCAATGATGGGCTTAGCTATAGCGAGAATTGTGAGGCTGGCAAAGGACTGGGCAGTGTTTTATTCTGTTGTACATAGGGATGCTATGAGTCAGAGACGACTCGACAGCACCTAACAACAACAACATTTTTTTTTTTTTTTTAGTGAGTTCAAAAGAAATTGTGTGTGTATGTGTGTATGTGATTTGGGTGAAAGTTTAGAGAGCAAATTCACTTTCCATACAGCAGCTCACGTACACTTTGTCTCATGACACTGACTACAATTTTCCACAATGCAACAGCTCCCCTCCCACTTCCTCCCCATAGTTACCTCTTCCCTGTGTCCTTCCCTCCATGCACTCCTGCCCTGGGAGCTCTCTTCCTGTCCATACACAGCCCTTCTGTTACTCTATTATACCATGATTGTTCTCTCCAAGGAGTGTATCTACCTAGCGTAAATGTTCACCTCATATGCCTATCTTTTGTTTGGCTGGAAGCCACAGGAGTGGGATCAATTCCAGAACTGAAGGGCAGGTAGAGGCCATAGTCTCAGTGGGTCCATCAGGCTCTATCAAACCAGCAAACCTGTTCCCCTTTTTATTTTTTCCCAAATGATTTTGAATTTTGTTCCACATTGTTCTCCCACTCTTTCTAGGATCTCCTACATAGATTCCCCTCCAAGTGGTTGACAGTGGTAGCCATGCACCATCTAGTTCATCTGGTCTCATAGTCATATAGGCTGAGGATCACATGGTGTACCAGTCACTTGGACTAATTGTTTCCATGCATCATTGGTTTTCTTCATTCTTCTTTGCTTTGGACAAGGAGAGACTCTGATGGTCATTGCATCTAGATGCAATGATTTGCATCTAGATAGCCACTTGCAAGCTTTTAAGATCTCAGTCACTACTCACCAAAGTAAGATGTGAACTAAGAAGCTGGCTATGGCTAAGAAGTGACTACAGCCTTGTCCTTTGTCAACTCTACTATACACCTGGGAATTCTTACAGAACATAGCAACACACTTGTAGAAATATTGTCTGCCAACCTTATACATGGTCTTGAGCACACTCCCCCCTACATGGACACACCTAATAGTTCAGCCTGTCCACCCATCTATCCACCTGTATGCCCATGTTTGCCTTCACTGACAACATAATACTGTGTGTGCAAAAGGGCTCATCTTTGTTGTCTGCACCTACCATGCACCTCTCTATGTCTTCCTCTTCCTCAGTACCACCATGCTGATCACTCACATTTGATACATTGCCCTTCTCCTCACCCAAATCAATACTTGTCTCTACCTAGCTAGCAGTGTTCCCTCCCATCACCTCCCACCCCTGGTAACCAACAAAGAAAATATCCTTCCATATATAAACCTTTCCTTGACT
>NW_006921597.1:1735754-1764255 GCF_000298275.1 Orycteropus afer afer | reverse complement strand
AGATAAGTCCCTTGTCAGAAATGTCATTGCCAAATATTCTTTCCCAATCTGTAGGTTCTCTTTCGACTCTTTTGGAGAAGTATTTGGAAGCACATAAAAATTTAATTTTTTAGAAGGTCCCATTAATCTAGTTTCTCTTCTGCTGTTTGTGCATTTTGGGTTTTGCTTGATAGTCTATTTATGCCATATATTGTTGTTGTCGTTGTTGTTATGTGCCATCAAGTCGGATCCAACCCCTCCTTGGGTTTCCGAGGCAGTATCACTATGGAAGTAGATTGCCCCATCCTCCTTCTGAGGAGTGGCTGGTGGGTTTGAACCGCTAGCCTTCTGGTTAGCAGTCCAGTGCCTTATGCATTAGGCTACCAGAGCTCCTATGCATATTTAGGGGTCCTAATATATGACAAGGTCTTTTGTGTCCTTGGTAAGATTTATTCCCAAGTTGTTGGTTTTTTTGTTTTGTTTTGTTTTGTTTTGTGTACCAAGGACACAAAAGACCTGTACAAACAAAACTATAAAAGACTACTTCAAGAAACAATACGAGATCTACATAAATGGAAGAATATACCATGCTTGTGGTTAGGAAGATTGAACATTGTGAAAATGTCAATTCAACCCAAAGCAATATATACATTCAATGCAATCCCAATCCAGATCCCATCAACAGTTTTTAAGAATATGGAAAAACCAATCACTAACTTTATATGGAAAGGAACATATTGCTATTGTAAATGGTATGGATTTCCTTATTTCTTTTTCAGCAATCTCTTTGCTGGTGTAGAGGAATCCAATTGATTTTTGGATGTTGATCTTATATCCTGCACAATGCTAGTTCCAGTAGAGTTTTGCTTGAGTCTCTTGGGTTTTCTAGGTATAGGATCATATCATCAGCAAATAGGGATGGTTTGACTTCTTCCTTACCAATTAGGATGCCTTTGATTTCCTTTCTTGCCTTATTGCCCTGGCTAGGACTTCCAATACAATGTTGAATAGAAGTGTTGATAGAGGACATCCTTGTCAACAACATTCTTCAGTGATCAATTACCTGTCTGTCAGTTTGTCATACTGTGGTGACTTCTGTGTTGCTATGAGGCTGGAAGCTATGACAACAGTAATATCAAATACCAGGAGGATCACCTTTGGTGGACGAGTTTCAACAGAGTTTCCAAACTAAGACAGAATAAATAGGAAGAAAGGCCTGATAATTTACTTCTATAAATTAGCCAATGAACATCTTATGGATTGCAACAGGATATTGTCTGATATGGTGCTAGAAGATGAGTCCCCTAGGTTGGAAGGCACTACACAATAGCTGCAATAATGGATTCAAACATATCAATGATCGTGAATATGGGGCAGGACCTGGCAATGTTTTGTTCTGTTATAGGAAGTTTGCCCTGAGTTGGAGCTGCCTCAATGACAACTAACACCATTCATATGTAATAGCATGAATATTCCATGGAGCTAGTGTCCAAGGTATCACATAACCTGTAGTGTATAAGTGGTGCTTGTTATTGATGGTTTTTGATGATGGTGATGCTTTATAATGTTAATGATCATTTTAATGATGATGATAACAATGATGATAATTCTCCATAGTTGCCATATACCAAGAGCATAAGCATCAGAGATATGGAAAATGGCTCAGACATCACTTCTCATCCTACCCCTCCTGCTGGTCCACAAGAAATTAGAACACCTGGAAAATAAGCTGAATATATAATACAACCAAACTGTGGAGTGCTAAACAGCTATTATTACAGAAGAATGAGCTTTATCAGTACCAGAAAGGATGGCTGATTATTTAATGTTAGGGCAGTGTTTCATTCCATTGATGTAGGGTCACTATGAGTCAGAACTGACTTGATGGCACCTGCCAACAGCCACAGTGTTAGATTAAAGGCAAATATACCAGAGTAATGTTTATAGTGTAATCCCAGTTGTGTAAGAAACCTAAACCAAAGCCAACGAAACAACCCTAGACATATGAAAATAATTATCTGCATGTATAAGCAAAATAAAAGTAAAAGAAAAATTTGCAAACCTTTAATACGAATTCAAAAACCTTTCCTGAGGGAAGGGATTGAAAGTTGATGTAGAAAGATGATTCAAAAAAAGAAAAAGAAAGAAAGAAAAAGAAATTAGAAGAATCTGTTAGACCAAAGGGAAAAAACGTATGGTTCTGATTCTACTGCATACATATATTATGTCACATGAATATGTCCTTCAGGGAGTGACTTCAAATAATTATAAGTCATATTTCCAAGCATTTTGATAAGCATTGTGTGCAACTTAAGAAACCACATTATTTTTATGGAAAAAATGACCAGGATACGGTTGGATAGAGACTGGTGAAACTCCCAAGATGATGGTCCCTAGTTATCATTTGGCCTGGACTTGGACTCACTCCTGTGGCTTAACTCTCAGCCAAACAATAGACAGGCCTATGAGCTGAACAATTATACCGATGAGATGCACTCCTTAGAACAACCAACCATGGGAGATCAGAAGGGCAGCATTTGCACAGAGAGAAAGCTAGGGAAGCAAGAATGCATAGGAAAGGACACAGGGTAGGGATAACCACAGGGAGAAAGTAGGTAGAGAGCCTTACAATGTGGGGATTGTAATAAGTGTTACCAAACAAAATGTGTAGGAACTGTTGAATGGAAAATGAATCTGTTCTGTAAAATTTCACCCAAATCACAAGAAAAGTTAAAAATATTAATAATAAAATTAATCAACATATAGCCTAATCCTGATCCATACAGCCATGTAACTCTTCTCACCACTGCCTGTGATAAATGGTGGTAATATTTTGTTACCTCTTTTTTGTAGGAGCTCTGATAGTGTAGCGCCTAAGGCACTTGACTGCTAACCAGAAGACTGGTGGTTCAAATGCAACAGCCACTGCTCGGAGGGAAGGTTGGGCAATCTACTTCCGTAGTGATATCGCCTCAAAAACCTAAGGAGGGGTTGCTATGAGTCAAGTTTGACTAAATGGCACATAACAACAACAACAACCTCTTTTTTGTATAATACCTAAATTAGTAATCACTTTTATTATTGTGTGTGTGGGTATGGTTATTTTAACAACAAATGTTTATTTAAATCCCATCACATGGTTGCCACTTTGTCTACCATTCCTTTCTTTGGTATTAATTTTCTACTTCTTGAAGCACATCTCTTTTGAGTAATAGTGAAAAGCTATTTGTGGTCGCTAATATTTCTATGTTTAAAAAATATCTTCATATTGTCATTATACTTAAATGATAATTTAGCAGAGTGAAAATTGCAAATTCTAAATTCTTACTAGCCACGTGACTTTAAGAATGTTACTTTACTTCACTGTTGCTCAGTTTTCTCTTCAGTAAAGTGAAAATTTTAAATTGTATCTTCCTTACCAGGTTGATATGAGAATTAAATTATGTCAATTAAATAAATGAGTTAATATTTGTAAAGTCCTTTTGAAAAAACACATTACTTTAATAACTTAATGTTTAAAATTCACTTTTAGAATTTGGTTACCAACACAGCATGCATTGGTTACCTAAATAAAGTACATGCTTTGTGGAACCACCTTCCATGAGGGATTTCATCTCTTTCTAATGATACATCTAGACTTTTAAACTAGAAAGAAATCTCTGTATCTACTCTTTTGACATCATAAGTAAAGAGAAAATGTGTCAGTGATTTTCAAAGGAGTAGATAGAGAAAATAAAGAAGAACATGCACATGCTGTGTACTGGCTTTCTAAGAGGGATTCCTAGCCCTCTAATGTTGGTTTATTGTGAGACTTAAAGATAGTAAAACCTATAGCTAGCCTGGAAAGAAAGGTGAGTATTGGTTAAACCCTTCCTGGAATGCTTCTTGAACACATCTTCTACCATATTCCAAATAAGTTTTGGGAATCATGTGAGTCCTAACTTAGCCTTCCCTTCTCAATCTACCTATTCTCTTTGGTTGATTTCACATATACCCATGGTTTTACAGCCACGATGACTCTATAATTCTATCCTGTCATCTGAGAACAAATCTTATATTTTCTATTGCTTATTGGGCATTTCCACATGGCTATCCCACAGGAATCTAAAGCTCAGTATTAATCAAATTGAATCCACTGTCTCCTACCCCAGACCTGCTACCCTTTATTTATTTGCTGTTTTAATTAATTATTTCACCATCCACCCAAAGTGACTTGGTGTCCTCACCACCCATAGATGTGAAGGGCTCCAAACATGGCTTCTGATCTGTGAACTACTGCTTCAGGGATTTTCTCCAAGCTCCATGATCCCACGTCGTCAATATAGACTATTTCATTTTTATCTGATTCTAGCTCTTGGGTGACACTCTTGTACTAAACAATAGTATTTTGACTGATGATCATGGAGTATAAGGGACTCAGGATAGGTTTCACAATTATATGTTCTCACTCAAATTATATGGAAGATCCTGTGCTTAAGTATGTGTTAATTTTCTGAATCCTATAGTTTTTATCAAGAGCCCTGTTGGTGCAGTGGGTAAGTGCTTGATTGCTTACTGAAAAATCAGAGGTTTGAACCCACAACCACTCCATAAAACAAAGACATGGTAGTCAGCTTCCCTAAAAATGTACAGCCTTGCAAATCCTATGGGGCAGTTCTACTCTGTCCTATAGGATTGCTATGAGTCAGAATCAACTTGATGGCAATTCAGCCAAAATCAAACTCACTGAGGTTGAGTCAAATCTGACTCATAGAGACCCCTCCTTGGGTTTCTGAGGTGGTATCTCTACGGAAGTAGATTGTCCAGTCTTCTTTCCAAGGAATGGCTGGTGGGTTTGAACCACCAGCCTTCTGGTTAGCAGTCAAATGCCTTAGGCACTATGCCACCAGAACTCCTTGATGACAATTAGGTTTTTTATTTTTTAAAACATAGTTTTTATCCATTTCTCAAATCTGGCAATTTGACAGTTTTCTAAAATGTAGGCTATTTCTCTCCAGATGTTTGCTGCTTCCAGTCTGCCTTCACCTAGAATATAGTCTGTGACTCTCCATTGTTGATACTATACAGTCAACCCTGTCCAATCTCACACCAAAGCCTCACTTTCAGGCAGCCCAAACATCTGGGCTCTTATAAGACCCATGAGGGAAGAAAAGATATTTCTGAGGTCCCTATAGCAGGAGCACTCAGTTATTTCTGTTTCCAAGGACCTTATTTAGAGGACAGGCCTGACACAGCCACCCACACCCCAGTCCTGTATCCCAGAAGCAGCTAATAAGAGAATACCCTGACATCTCCCTTGTGGTAGCAAATGAGGTCCTACTTAAAGTGAAAATCACCAGATTCCTCAGAGTTAATATGATGGAGCTTAACAGCAACCAGCCAGGACTGACCCACAAGCTCCCTGATCCTCGGTGTAGTTATAGGTGAGAGGATTGCCAACAGAGCTCAGTAACAGCGAACTCCCTTCTTCTAGTAACAACCTCCCTGAGAAGTTCACTGATGTCATAAAGACAATGGATTTCTCTCTTTTATAGCCACTAGGTCATCACAAGTATCCCTGAGTTTGTTACCTTTAGCTAGACAGACCCATGCTGCTATTTTGGGTGAGATTTCTGCCACCAGTGTGGCTTGGGATATCAGTTACATCCCTTTGCCTATAGCATTCTCACCTGGTTTAGGACAGCGGGTTTAGAACAGTGTCCTCATACATCGTTTCCCATAATAAAATATGCACACACACACAAATGCATACACATACATCCATTGTAAGCCCAGCTTTGCATCTGTGGTCCAGAGTCCAAGGAACTACCAACCAGGCTTACTTCTCCAAATAAATCATTGTGAGGAGAGTGAGCCACATGTACATAAGCATGAGTACAAGACTATATAGGTAGGGAAGACAGTTGGAATAATTCCAACTGCAAAGGCAGTTGGAATAATCCAGATTAAAGATGATAAATTACTGACTCTAATAGTAGTTTTTCAATCAGGCACATTGTGCATCAGAGTTGCATCCTTTCATCATAGTTATTTGATCTCTACACTAAGTAAATAATCCAAGAAGCTAGACAATATGAAGAAGAATGCCACATTAGAATTGGAGGAAGACTCATTAACAATTTGTGATATGCAGACGACACAACCTTGCTTGCTGAAAGTGAAGAGGACTTGAAGCACTCACTGATGAAGATCAAAGACTACAGTCTTCAGTGTGGATTACACCTTAACATAAAGAAAATGAAAATCCTCACAACTGGACCAATAAACAGCATCACGATAAATGGAGGAAAGATTGAAGTTGTCAAAGATTTCATTTTAATTGGATCCACAATCAACATCCATGGAAGCAACAGTGAAGAAATTAGTCATCATATTGCACTGGGAAAATCCGCTGCAAAAGATCTCTTTGAAGTGTGAAAGAGCAAAGATGTCTCTTTGAAGACTAAGGCATGCCTGACCCAAGCCGTGGTATTTCCAGTTGCCTCATTAGTAATAGGAGCTCTGGTAGCGTAGTGCCTAAGGCACTTGACTGCTAACCAGAAGGCTGGCGGTTCAAACCCACCAGCCACTCCTCAGAAGGAAAACAGGGCAATATACTTCCATAGTGATACTGCCTCGGAAACCCAAAGAGGGGTCGCTATGAGTCAGGTCCAACTCGACAGCACATAACAACAACAACATTAGTATGTGAAAGCTGGACAATGAACAAAGAGGACCAAAGAAGAGTTGATGTCTTTGAATTGTGGTGTTGGCAAAGAATGCTGAAAATACCCTGGACTGCTGGAAGAACAAACAAATCTGTCCTGGAAGAATGGCAGCCAGAATGCTTCTTAGAAGTGATAATGGCCACCTACTTCAGTCAAATTGTCAGAAGGGACCATTCCCTGGAGAAGGATGTCATGCTTGGTAAAGTGAAGCGTCAGCAAAAAAGGAAAATACCCTCAATAAGATGGATTGACACAGTGGCTGCAATGGTGGGCTCACGTATGACAAGGATTGTGAGGATGGCACACAACCAGTGTTTCGTTCTGCTCTACATAGGGTCACTATGATTTGAAGCTGACTCATCAGCACCTAACAACAACAACAATAATAATGGTAGAGAAGGAACAGAAAGATGGGAAAATATTGTGGAAGTCTTAGTGATTGGTTAGACTTGGGTCTGACCAATCAGGAAATGAAGATACACCTAGAGCTTTGATATCTTCTGTCATTTTAAAAAATTGAATTGTATTTCACATGTTATAAATGCACAAATCATAACAGTACATATTGATGAAATTTTACATATATATACACTTATATAACCATTACCCAGAGCAAGTTATAGAACAATTCCATCACTTCAGAATATTCTTTCATGCTCCTTTCCCATGAATATTATCCAGAAAAGTAGCTAATTAGCTCATTTGATCATCATCATTAGTGTTGTCTATTTTTGCACTTCATAACTTCATATAAATGGAGGTATACACTGTAAATTCTTTTATTTCTGGATTCTTTCACCCATATAATGTTCTTTGGATAAACCAATATTTATACATGTATCAATTATTTGTGGGTTTTTTTAAGTAACTGTATAGTATTCTACTTGAAGGACTACAAACTATTTTATCCAGTTTTATGTTAATCAATATACTGTTTATTTATACTTTTGAAAATTCTCAAGTCCTTTTATCAGCTTATGCACTCACTTGTGTTGGTTATAGGCCTGGGAGTAGAATTGCTAGGTCATCCAGTAACTCTATATATGTTTGCCTTTATTAGAAAGTACCAAATAGTTTTCAGAAGTGGTTTACAGACTTCAGGTTAAACTTGTAGATTTAGAAAGCTGGAAAATGTGTTGCTCCCACCATTACAACAAAGCAAAAGCTGGAAAAAATGCAAATTAATAACTCTCTTCTAACCCATCAGGGAATTGAGGCCTCAAGGTAAATATTTAATTGGAAAATTGGGAGAGATAGACTCTTACAGGGAGAAACAAGACTCAAGTTTTGGTTTTTTTTTTTTCCACTTGTGGCAGAAGCCACCAGGTGTCATGTAAGTTGGTAAGAATGTTTAGCTAAAAATTTGTAATGAATTGTCAAAGAGTAGTGTGGGTTCACATGAGATTATAAAGCCTTGGGGGCCATTGACATAAGAGGGTTTCAACACTTTTGCTTTTCCTCCATGAGCTCCGCCAGGTGATCACAGGGAAGAGCAACAAGAACTGTTACATTAAGGCACTGTGGAACCTGTTGCTGCTGAGGAAGGCAATAGGGGCAAAGATTTCTACTTTTCCAGGAGGGGTTGGGATAAGTGCTAGGCCCAGCTGTACACCTGAAGGAGTGGCAGGACTGCTTGTGAAGATCATATCCTCTAGACCCAGGTATAGTAAATGGAGTACCACAGAATGCCCCTCCTTTGTTCCTCACTAGCTCACTTGTAGATTTAGAAACTTGTAGACTGAGTTAAAATTACAGTAAAATACATCTGGGTAATCTTCAAGAAAGAGGTTAGTAGCATAAAAGGAAAACCTAAAGTCCAGCAGATAGTAACAATGGGGGGGGGGCACCTCTATGGCAAACTGGTCAACACCATAAGCATAGGATATCACTAGAGGAATTTAAAGAATGTGGTGCATTGAAGGTAATCTTAGCAACAACAAACTGCAAACACAGCCCAAGTCTTGACTAGATTAGCACAACTCCTAACACTAAAGGTCTAGCAAAGGGAAATGGATGTTTATCTCCAAACCAAATGTATAAATACATACATATACATATTTATATAAGCTCTGATGGCATAGTGCCTAAGTCATTTGACTGCTAACCAGAAGGCTGGTTGTTCAAACCCACCAGCCACTCCTCAGAAGGAAGGTTGGGCAATCTACTTCCATAGTGATACCGTCTTAGAAACCCAAGGAGGGGTCGCTATGAGTCAGATCTGACTTGAGGGCAGTGGGTTTGGTTTTTTTTGGTGGCGTAGTGTCTGAGGCCCCACCAGCCACTCCTCGGAAGGAAGGTTGGGCAATCCTACTTCCGTAGTGATACTGCCTCGGAAACCCAAGGAGGGGTCGCTATAAGTCAGGTTTGACTCGATGGCACATAACAACAACAATAACAAGTGTCTGAGGCATTTGACTGCTATCCAGAAGGTTGGCAATTCAAACCTACCAGCAGCTCCATGAAGGAAGATGGGGCAATCTAGTTCCATAAAGATTTGCTGTCTCAGAAATCCAACGGGGGTCACTATGAGTCGAATCAACTTGATGGCAGTGAGTTTGGTCTTGGGTATATATGGCACACATAGCTTACAATCAGCTGTTAACCTAAAGGTTGGTAGTTCAAATCCACCCCGTAGAGAGAACCTGGCAAATTGCTTCCATAAAGATTACATCAAAGAAAACTCTTATGGAACAGTTCTTCTGTATAACACATGGGTATGCCATGAGTTAGAATCAATTCAAAAGCAACAATTTTGACATCTAGGAATAAAGGCCCATTGACTAGATTAGCACAGCTCCCAACAGTAAAGGCAGAGCAAAAGGAAATGCATGTTTATTTCTCAAGTGTGTGTGTGTGTGTGTGTGGATACACACACACACATACACACCCATATATATGTATGTATGTATGAATGTATGTGTGATTAGATGCATTGAACACCAGTGGCCAAAAACCAGAGGAATTATGGGATGACATCAAGAACATCATCCATGAAGAAAACAAAGGGTCATTAAAAAGACAGGAAAGGAAGAAAAGACCAAAACGAATGTCAGAAGAGACTCTGAAACTTGCTCTTGGACAGCTAAAGCAAATGGAAGAAATAACAAGATAAAAGAGTTCAACAGAAAATTTCAAAGAGCAGCTTGAGAAGACAAAGTCAATTATTATAGTGAAATGTGCAAAGATCTGGAGTTAGAAAACCAAAAGAGAAGAATATGCTTGGTATTTCTCAAGCTGAAAGAACTGAAGAAAAATTCCAGCCTCAAGCTGTGATATTGAAAGATTCTGTGGGCAAAATATTGAATCATGCAGGAAGCATCAAAAGAAGATGGATGGAATACACAGAGTCACTATACCAAAAAGAATTGGTCAATGTTCATTTCAGGAGGTGGCATATGATCAAGAACCAATGGTGTTGAAGGAAGAAGTCGAAGCTACACTGAAGGAATTGGTGAAAAACAAGGCTCCAGGAATTGATGGAATACCCGTTGAGGTTTTTCAACAAACAGATGTTGCACTGGAAGCACTTACTTGTCTATGCCAAGAAACTTGTAAGACAGCCACCTGGCCAACTAACTGGAAGAAATCCATATTTGTACACATTCCAAAGAAAGGTGATCCCACAGAATTTGGGAATCATCAAACAGTATCAATAATATCAGACGCTAGTAAAATCTCGCTGAAGATATTTCAAAAACAGTTGCAGCAGTATATTGACAAGGAACTTCCAGAAATGTAAGCTGGATTCAGAATAGGACATGGAATGAGGGATATCATTGCTGATGTCAGATGGCTCTTGGCTGAAAGCAAAGAATACCAGAAAGATGCTTATTTATGTTTTATTGACTATGCAAAAGCATTCGATTGTGTGGATCATAACAAATTATGGATAACATTCAGAAGAATGAGAATTCCAGAACACTTGATTGTACTCATGAGGAGCCTGTACATAGACCAGGATGCTGTTGTTCAAACAGACCAAGGGGATACCATATGGTTTCAAATCAGGAAGGGGGTGCATCAGGGTTGTGTCCTTTCACCATATTTATTCAATCTGTATGCTGAGCAAATAATCTGAGAAGCTGGACTACATGAAAAAGAACATGGCATCAGGATTGGAGGAAAATTCATTAACAACCTGTGATATGTAGATTACACAACCTTGCTTGCTGACGTGAGGATGACTTGAAGCACTTACTAGTGAAAATTAAAGACTACAGTCTGCAGTATGGATTACATCTCAACATAAAGAAAACAAAAATCCTCACAACTGGGCCAATAAGCAGCATCACGATAAATGGAGAAAAGATTGAAGTTCTCAAAGATTTCCTATTACTTGGTTTCAAAATCAACACCAGTGGAAGCAACAATCAAGAAATCAGATGAGGTATTGCACTGGGCTAATCTGCTGCAAGGGAGCTCTGGTAGCATAGTGGCTAAGACACTTGCCTGCTAACCAGACGGCTGGCGGTTCAAACCCACCAGCCACTCCTCGGAAGGAAGGTTGGGCAATCCTACTTCCGTAGTGATAACTGCCTCGGAAACCCAAGGAGGGGTCGCTATGAGTCGGGGCCGACTCGACGGCACATAACAACAACAACAACAATCTGCTGCAAAAGGCCCCTTTCAAGATCTGGAGAGCAAAGATGTCTCTTTGAAGACTAAGGTGCAACTAATCCAAGACATGGCATTTTCAATTGCCTCATATATGTGTGAAAGATAGACAATGAAGAAGAAAAACCAAAGGAGAGATGATGCCATTGAGTTGTGGTGTTGGCGAAGAATACTGAAAGTACCATAGACTGACAAGAGAACTAATAAATCTGTCCTTGAAGAAGTGTAGCTAGAATGCTCCTTGGAAGTGAGAATGGCCAGAATTATTCTCACTTTAGTCATGTTGTCAGAAGGGACCATTCCCTGGAGAAGGATATCATGCTTGGTAAAATGGAGGGTTGGTGAAAAAGATGAAGGCCCTCAATGAGATGGATTGACACAGTGGCTGCAAGGATGGTCTCGGGTATAGCAAGAATTGTGAGGCTGGCAGAGGACTGGGCAATGTTTTGTTCTGTTGTACATAGTGTCTCTATGAGTTGGAGACAACTTGATGGCACCTAACAACAACAACAACAACAACATGAGTAACAGGTTAAAAGTTTTAGTGGAAAATGCAGACAGCATTCAAGATGAGATAGGTAATTTCAGCAGAGAGATGGAAACTACAAGAAAAGCTCAAATGACCACGCTAGAAATCAAAATACAGTAACAGACATGAAGAATGCCTTTAGTGGCTCATTGACTGAAGAAACAATCAGTGAACTTGAGAATATGTCAGTGGAAATTACCAAAACCAAAGCAAGAAGATAAATAAAGTGGCAATACAAGAATAACCAAGAGCTACTGTACAATATCAAACATAACATAATTGGCATACCAAAAGTAATGTAAGACCACGCATCTTAATAAATGCTGAAAAGTCATTTAACAAAATTTAATATCTACTCATGATTTAAAAAAAAAAAAGTTAGGACAGAAGAATTTTTTACCTTATAATGAGCATGTAAAAAAAAAAAAAAAAATACCCTAGAGCTAACCTCATAATATGATAATATGATAAAATATGGTAAAATACTGAATACTTTGCTCTTGAGAAGTACAAAGCAAGAACATCCTCTCTCACCATTCCTATTTCACATTAAGTTAATTTCTCTGTTGAATAATGATGTTCAGAACACCCTAACTGGCATTTGTCGTTATCTGTCTTGTTGAAGTTCACTATTATTGTGTGGATGAGATTATATCTTATTGTTGTTTTGATTTGCATCTCTTTAACAGCACTTCATGTATTTGTTGGTTGCCTGTATATCTTCTTTGGTGAAGTGTCTGTTAATGTCCTCTGCCTGTTTTTTAATTGAATTGTTTGCCTTTTTGATGTTGAGGTGTTGAAGTGATCTATAAATTTTAGTAGTAAGTCCTCTATCAGAAAAGTCATTGTCAAACATTTCTTCACAATCTGTAGATTTTCTTTCTACTCCTTTGGAGAAATATTTTGATGCACATAAGAATTTCATTTTTAGAAGGTCCCAGTCCATCTAGTTTATTTTCTCCTGTTTGTGCATTTTTTGTTACATTTAATAGTCTATTTAGGCCATAAATTAGGGCCCCTAAGTTTGCCCTTTTTTTTTTTTCCTTTAATAAACTTTATAGTTCTAGGTTTTACATTTAGGTCTTTGATCCATCTTGAGTCCATTTTTATGTATGTTGTGATATAAGAATCTTGTTCCATTTTTCTGCAAATGGATATTGAGTTTTGCCAGCACCATTTCTTAGAGACTATCTCTTCCCCATTTAATGGGTTTCAGCCTTTTGTCAAAGATTGGCTGTCCATAGATGGATGGATCTATTTCTGGATTCTCAATTCTATTCCACTGGTCTTTGTGTCTGTCATTATAGCAATACCAGGCTGTTTTGACTGCTCTAAATGTATAATAGATTTTGAGATCTGGGAGTGTGAGACCTCCTATTTTGTTCTTCTTCTTCTTCTTCAGTAGTGCTTTACATTTCCAAGATTTCTTTCTTTTCCATATAAAATTGGTGATTGGTTTATCCAGGTCTTTAAAAAATGTTGATGAAATCTCAATCAGGATTACATTGAAAATATAGATTGTTTTGTGTGGTACTGATGTTTTCACAATGTTCAGTCTTCCTATCCATGAGCATGGTATGTTCTCCCATTTATGCAGGTCTCATATTTTCTTGTGATGTGTTCTGTAGTTTTCTTTGTATAGGTCTTTTGTTTCCCTGGTTAGATTTTGTGGTAGTTAAATTTGTATGTCAACTTGACTGGGCCTGGTTGAGTGGCTGGGCAGCTGGTGGTAGTTATTCCCCATGATGAGACTGGCAATCAGTTCCATGGTGGGATCTACCATGAGCAGCTGAGTAGCTGCCTTTGGAATGTGGTCTGCTTCCTGTATATAAGAAAAAGCCTTGGGGATAGTCTCTAGCTTATGGCATGCTTGGACCTTGCACATAGCCTTGTCGTTGTTCAGCAGCCTACCATGTTCTGCTGACCTTGGGACTTACAATGGACTTAAATTAATGGCCTGCTGTGTGGTTTGGTAACATCGGGACTGTGCCATTTTATTTGTCGACCTTGGGCTTGTTAGCCTCAGTAGCCAGTAGCTGTCTGAGTGAAGAGACGCCTCTGGCTTCAGTGGGCCAGGAGCAAGAGGCAGAGCTGAATTCCAAGGTTGAGGGGCTTTTACCCAGCCCCTTAGAGCCTGGTATTTAAAGTTGGACTTAAAGCCTCCAAACTGTAAGAGAATTAACTCCTGTTTGTTAAGGCCATCCCATTGTGGTATATTCTTGTCAGAGTGGCACTGGGTAACCAGAACAGATTTATTCCTAAGTACTTTGTCTTTTTGGTAGCTATTGTAAAAGGCATTGTTTTCTTTATTTACTTTTCAGAGATCTCTTTGTTGATGTAAAGGAATCCAACTAATTTTTGTATATTAGTCATGTATTTTGCCACTTGGTGAATCTTTCAATTAGTTTTGGTAGTTTTCTTGGTGAGTCTTTGTTTTTCTATGTATGGGATTATTTCATATGCAAACAGGGATAGTTTTACTTCTTCTTTGCCAATATAGGTGTCTTTTGTTTCTATTTCTTGCCTTATTGCCTTGGCTAGGACTTCCAGTGCAATGTTGAATAGAAGTGGTGATAGAGGATATCTTTGGTTCCCGTTCACAAGGGAAATGTTTTGAGGCCCTCTCCATTGAGAATAATGTTGGCTGTTGTTCTTGCATATATGTCATTTATTATGTTGAGGAATTTCCCTTTTATTCTTATTTTGCTGAGAGGTTTCATCAGGAATGATTGTTGGATTTTATCAAATACCTTCTCTGCATCAATTGATATGATCATGTGGGTTTTTTTTTTCCTTTGTTTTATTTATGGGATGGTTTACAGTGATTGTTTTTCTAATGTTGAACTATGCTTGCATACCTGGTATGAATCCCACTTGGTCATGGTGTATTATTTTTTTGATATAACATTGGGTTTTATTGGCTAGGATTTTGTTGAAGATTTTTGCATCTATATTCATAAGGGATATTGGTCTGTAGCTCTCCTTTTTAGTAGTGTTTTTCCCTATTTTTGGTATCAGGGTTATTCTTACTTCTTATAATGAATTTGGGAGCATTCCATTCTTTTCTATGTTCTGTAATAGTTTGAGTAGGTTAGGTGTCAGTTCTTCTGTGAATATTTGATAGAATTCTCCTGTGAAGGTGTCTAGACAAGGACTTTTTTTTCTTGGAAGTTTTTTATGACATGTTCAAATTCTTCTTTTGTTATGTCTTTGTTCAAATGTTCTATCTTAATCTGTGTTAGTTTAGGTAAGCAGTGTGTTTCTAGAAATCTGTCATTTCTTCTTAGTTTTCCTATTTGTTGTTCTTTGTGGTATTCTGATATTATCCTTTTTATTTGGGTTGATTCTGTTACAGTGTCACCCATTTCATTTCTTGTTCATGTTTTTTGCATCTTTTTCTTTTCCTTTGTTAAATTTGCTAGTGGTTTGTCAAATTTATTAACCTTTTCAAATAATTAATTTTAGTCTTGTTGATTCTTACTATTGTTTTCCTGTTTTAATTTATATGTGTTTAAATCTTTATTATTTCTTTTCTTCTGGTGACAGTAGGCTTTTTTTCCCCCCTACTCTTTTTTTAATTATTGGTGATATTAGGTTAAAGGAGCTGAATTTTGATGTGTATATGTATTGGTATAATTTGCCCTCTGAATGCTGTTTTGGCTGTTTCCCAAATATTTCGGTATGTTTTGCTTTCATTCTTGTTTGATTGACAGAACTTTTTTATCTCATTTTTTATTTTCTCTATTATCCAGCTGTTTTTTAAAAAGGGTGTTATTCAGTGTCCATGTGTTTGCTTTTCTGTTCTTGATCTTCCTATTGTTGATTTCTAATTTTACAGCATTGGGACCTGAGAAGACGTTTTGCAATATTTCAATGTTTTTAAATTTATTGAGGCTTTCATTTGTGACCTAACACATTGTTTATTCTGGAGAATGTTCCATGTGCACTGGAAAAGAATGTATATTGTGCTGTTTGGGAGTGAAAGCTCTAGATATGTCTACAAAGTCAAGTTGGTTGATTATATTGTCTAGTTCTTCTGTGCCTTTGTTGAATTTCATTAGCTGTTCTAACCTTCATTGAAAGTGGTGTATTAAAATATCCTTTTCTACTGTGGAGTCATCTATTTTTCTTTTCAATTCTGTTAAAGTTTGATGTATGTATTTGGGGGCTCTTTAATTTTGTGCATAGATATTTATTATGGTTATGTTGTCTTGTTCTATTGATCCTCTAATCATTATATAATGTCCTTCCTTGTCTCTTATGATAGTTTTTGTTTTACAGTCTATTTTATCAGAAATTACTATTGCCACTCTTATTCTTTTTTGATTTTCATTTGCTTGATATATTTTTTTCCAACCTTTGGTTTTTAGTCTACTTTTGTCTTTGTGTCCAAGACATATCTCTTGAGGGCAGCATATTGATGTGTCGTGTTTTCTTATCCATTCTGCAATGCTCTGTCTCTTGATTGGTGCATTTAATCCATTTACATTCAGTGTAATTATTAGCAAGTGTGAATTTATTGCTGTCATTTTGTTATTTTTTCTTTTTGTGGTAATGCTGATTTCTTTATTCCCTATAATTTTCTATGCTGAGCTCCATTTATGAATGTTATCATTTCTTTTGTTGCTATTGTTTCAGTATTTGCAATATTTGTGCCCTTCCTCTTTATTTTTATGAGAAGGTTTATTAATTTTCTTTGACATTACCTTGTGATTTGTTATTTTCTTCCCAAGTTTTAAGCAGTCCATTTTATTTTGAAAACTATCTTGACTTCCTCTCCATTTGAAAATTCTGTACCTATATTATTTATTCTCTCTTTTTGCATTGTATTTGTCCTCATTTACAAATTAATGTCTCTGGTTCCCTGTTTATACCCTTATAAATTATTTTTCTTCATATACTTCTATATTTGTTTTTATTTCTGGATTATTCTGTCATGCATGTGATTTGCCAATTGTTGTCTGCTGTTGTTGGTGTTCTGTTAGAAGCCCTTTAGCATCTCTTGTAAGGTTGATCTAGTTTTAACAAATTCCATTGATTTCTGTTTATCTGGAAATGTTCTAATGTTGTCATCATATTTTAGGTACAGTTTTACTGGATACGTAATTCTTGCTTGGCTTTTTTTTTTTTTTTTTCCTTTCAGGATTTTATATGTGGCATCCCATTACCTTCCTGCCTGCACAGATTCTGCCAAGAAATCAGACCTTTGTTTTTTCGGTTGCCCTTTGTAGGTATATTTTCCTTTTTCCCATGCTGCTTTCAGGATTCTTTCTTTGTCTTTGGTTTGGGACAGTTTGATTATGATATGTCTTGGTCATTTTCTTTTAGGACTCATCCTGTTTGGGGCCCATTGAACTTCTTGAATACATATCTTCTCATCTTTCCTCATACTAGGGAATTATCTTCCAACAAATCTTCAACAATTTTCTGTCATTTTATTTGTATCTACCTAGTCTGGAATTCCAAACATATGGAAAGGATTCCTCTTGCTGAAGTCCCACATAAATCTTAAGCTGTCTTAATTTTTTTTTTTTTTTTTTTTTTTGCTTTATATTCTGATTGTTCCCCTAGCAAAGTAGTGTTGAGAGATTTGTCTTCAATGTCACTAATTCTGTCTTCTGTTGATGTGATTCTACTCTTTGCCCTTACAATATGTTATCTCTTCCTGTAATCTTAGTATTAAACTTCCTGGATTTCTATTTGTTATATTTGTATAGTTTCTAATTTTTCATTTATAGTCTCATTTATTCTTGCATTGTTTTCCCAAATTCTTCTACAATTTTGTCTGTATTTTCCACAATTTTGTTAATGTTTTCCTTGATCTGTCTCTCAGTCTGTTGAAGGTAGCTAAATATAATTCTTTTAAATTCCTTCTCAGTTATTTCCCATGCCACTTCATCCTCAGGGAGGTTTTCTGGCTCTGTATTCTAGCCCCTTGTTTGTACTATTTTATCTTGCTTCTTTGAGTGAATTAGGATCGCCAATTGTTTCCCTCATTGTATTTATATTTAATTGGTGGTTGCTGTTGGTGTGATTCACCAATGGTTGGGCTTATTATTATTATTATTATTATTATTATATCTGAGCAATTGGGGCTGGTGTGCTACTATATTTGCTAGTTTGGCAACTCTTTGATACTCAACATATGTCTCCTGGTGGGAATGATAGAAAATAAAAATGTATGCATAGATTTCTGCTAGCTCTTCATGCAGAGCTAGCAGGTTGCTGAGGGAAGGTTTGGCAGGTATTGGCTGCCATCAGTTTTTGATCAGTTGGAACAGAAGCAGGTGGGGGCCATTGCTCAGTTGATGAGGCTGAAGGATGTGTGGATGTGGTTGGATCATATGGGTTTGCTTGCTGTTTCCCACAGGTGGGATAACAAAACAAAAACACCAATAAATAAATAAATAAATAAAACAAGGTAATAGCAAACACAAAGAGCATAAACAACAACAAGAAGGATAAAAAAAATGAAATGATTAAGAGAAAAGAGGAAGGAAAAAGGGTATAGAAAAAAATAAAAAAAAAAACATAATCTGTGGGGAGGGTTTTAAAAAAGAGAGCAAGAAAAAATAATAGTAAAGAAAAAGCAAAATAAGGGATGGGAACAACAAAAAGAAGAAAAGATTTTAAAAAAGAAAGAAAAAGGATGGTATACAAGAAAAGGAAGAAAACAATAAGAACCAGGGAAGGGAAAGAAAGAAAAAATAAAAAGAATAACAGAAAGGAGGGAAAAGAATAATTGTTTAATGAAAACTTGGGAGCAGGGCACCTAGTGGTGTCCCTGCTGGACAAGCAGATGGCAAGGAGCAGTACACCTGGTCCCAGCACTAGTTCCTGTCTACTCATAATGTAACGGTGGCAGGGCACTTGATCACAGATCAGTTCCTGCTGACCCAGAAAATGTCTGGGGAAAGGGCATCTGGACCCAGAAAAATTTCCTGCTGGCCTAAATGGCAGGTGGTCCCAAAGTGCCTAGTTCCAGAAGGTATTCTTGCTGGCCTAAAAAGTAGTTGGGGACAGTGAGTCTGGTCCCACAAAAAAGTTCCTGCCAGCCTAAGAGATGGCTGGGAACAGGGTAGCTGATCTCAAAACTAATTCCTATCTACCCAGAAAGCTACTGGGGATAGAGCACCCAATCCCAGACAAGTTCCTGCTGGTACAGAAGGTGTCTGGAGCCAGGGCACCTGTACCCTGAAAATGTTCCTGCTGGTCCAAAATGCTACTGGGAGCAAGGTGCCTGGTTCCAGAGGGAGTTCCTACAGCCTAAAAAAACAGTTGTGGGCAGGGTGCCTGATCTCAGAAAAAGTTCCTACCCACCCAAAAAATGGCTGGGACCATTGCACCTAGTCCTGGGATCGGTTCCTGCTTGCTCAGAAGGCAGCTGATGACAGGGCACATGGTCCAGGATGAATTTCTTGCCTGTCCAAAAGGTGGGTGGGGTTGGGGGATCACCACACCTCCATTCACCAGGAGGGTGTGAAGTACAAGAGGAACAAGGGGAGTATCACACCTTTCTGGTCATCATCCCCCGTGTAGTTAGTTGTCCATGCAGTCTTCAGCAAGTGGAACCAATTATCAGGTTGCTGCCCAGATCTGAACTCTGTTTTAAAATATTCAAAATAGCTGCACTGTCAGGCCAGTTGACAGTCTGCAGTTCTGTTTGTCTCTTTATTCAGTTTTCATTCTATTTCTTCTGCTAGTCGGTATTTAATCCAGTTCTTTATCCTTCTCTTCAAAGGTCAGGGCTCCAGGATTACCATCTCTATCTGTTTCAGTTGGTTTCATATTCTTTTGTTGTAGAGCATTTATGTAGCTTGTCTGCCTATTCTGCCATTTTCCCAGAAGTCCCTTGTAGGCTTCTTTAAACCAAACAATAGTTTAGCTTATCTAGTAAAGTATGTCTGCTTTGAGCATTGTGGTTTTTTAAGATCTACATGGAATCCAACTGACAACAGCAATTTGAAAGATAAAATAAGAAACTTAGGAAACAATGAGTTTACATTAGTGGAAGAGGAGTAAGTTAGAAAGAGTGTGAGAAGGTTGCACAACCTGAAGAATGTAATCAGTGTCACTGAATTGCACATGTAGAGATTATTGTATTGGTGTATGTTCTACTGTGTGTAAGGAGCTCTGGTGGTGTGTTGATTAAGGCATTTGGCTACTAACCAAAAGCTGGTGGTTCAAACTCACCAGATGCTCCACAGAAGAAAGATGAGACAGTCTGCTTTTCTGTAAAGATTTACAGCCTTGGAAACCTAATGAAGGTTGCTAGGAGTCAGAATTGACTCAATAGCTGAATTTGATTTTTCTTGCTTCTACTGTCTATATTCTAAACAATAACATAAAATGAAATAAACTTAAATATATATATATATGACCAATTTGTCCTTTAAGTAAGTTGAGAGTCAAGTTTATTTTTTTCCATACATATATTCAGTTGTTCCAGCTCCATTTATTTAAAGTTTTTCTTTATGCCATTAAATGGCCTTGGCAACTTTGCTGAAAATCATTGGACCATATATATGTGTGTGTGAGTCTGTTTCTGAATTCTGTTTATTCCCATGGATCCATTTGTCTTTCTTTACAATCGTATTATACTATCTTAATGATTTAATTTTATGCTAATTCTGTAAATATGGAAGTGTAAATCCTCCAATTTTACTTTTCTTCTTTAAGGTTGTCTTTACTATTCTTGGTCCTTTGAATTTTCATATAAATATTATAATCAGCTTGCAATTTCTTCAAAAATGATAGCTGAAATTTTGAATGAGATTTCATTGAATCTGTAAGATTACTTTGGTCTTATTTAATTTCTCTCAGCAGTATTTTGTACGTTACAATGGAGAATTGTTGCAATTTGTTAAATTTATTCCCACATAATTACTATTGACACTATTGAAAATGATATTATTATAAAGTACATTTCTAGTGTTTTCTGACTATAGAAATACAATTGGTATTATATGTTAACCTTGCTTCCTAAGATTTCATTAAATATTACTTTGTTCATTCATTTTCTACATACACAATCATGATATCAATGGTTAAAGACATGTTGACATCTTTCATCTATACATTTATGTCTTTTAATTATTTGTCTTGCTTTATTGTACTGGGTAGGATCTCTAGTAAAACTTTTTTAAATACTGGTGAGAAGGGACATTCTGATTTTTTTCTGTGTGTTACACAGAAAGTTTCACCATCAAGTATGTTGATAACAACATTTTACCAGATTTAAAAGTGACCATTTTTTTCTAGTTTGTTGAATTTTTTTTTCTATTATGAATGGGTGTTGATTTTATCAAATGCTTTTTATACATTTATTAAAATGTTCACATATTTTTTTTCTCCATTATTTTATTTATGTGAGGATGACATTAACTTAAATTATTGTGGTAAATATAGATATATCAAAAATTTGTCATTTTAACAGTGGCATTAATTATACTCATAATGTTGTACAATAATCATAACTATCAATTTCCAAAAGTTTATCATCAACCAAGAAAGAAATGTATTACTTCTTAATGAATAACTCCTCATTACCTCTTCTCCCAGGCCCTGGCAAACATTAATAAACTTTGGGTTGTATGCATTTGCCTATTTCTAGATATTTCATATAAGTGGAATGAAACAGTATTTGTCCTTTAGTGTCTGATTTTTTTCACTCACCATTATGATTTCAAGGTTCATCCATGTCATAGCATGTATCAAACTTCATTTCCTCTTTATGTCTGAGTACTATTCTACTGCATGAATATATTACATTTTGTTTATCTCTTCATCTGTTTGTGGACATTTGGGTTGTTTTTGCCTTTTGACTATTGAGAATAATACTTCAGTGAACCCTGGTGTACTCAAAAGTATTTGTTTGAGTCCTTGCTTTCAAGGATTTGGTTATAAATAAAGCAGTAGAATTCTGGGTTGATGTGGTAACTCTAGTTCAACTTTTTAAAGAACCACCTGACTGTTATCTACAATGAATGCACCATTTTACATTCTCACCAGCAAAGCATGGAGGTTTCAATTTATCCATATCCTTACCAACATATATTATTTTCCATTTTTCTGATGATAGCCTTTCTAGTCAGTGTGAAGTGGTATCTCATTGTAGTTTTGATTTGCATTTCCCTAATGACATTGAGCATCCTTTCATGTGCTCATTGGACGTTGATTATTTTGTTTGGAAAACTATCTATTCAAGCTCTTTGTCCATTTTCTAATTGGGTTGTTTGTCTTTTTGTTGTTGACTTTTAGGGATTCATTATGTATTCTGGATATTAGACCCCTATCAGGTATATGGTTACCAAATACTTCCTATCATGCTGTAGGTTGTCTCAATGATTGATTTTCAAATGTTTAAACAACCTTGCATTCCTGATATAAACCACAATTGTTCATAGGGTACAATCCTTTTTTCATATCTCTTTATTTGATCTGCTAGTATTTTGTTCAGGATTTTAGTGTCAATGTTCATGAGGGATATTAGCTTTTCAGCTTGTAATTATGAGAATTTTCTTCTCGTAACGGCCTTATCACATTTTGGTATCAAAATTTTGCTGCCATTATCAAGCATGTTGGAAAGTATTACCTCTTTTTCTGCTCTCTGAAGAGTTTTTGTAATATTATAGTTTATCTTCTTAAAATGTTTGGCTGAATTCACCAGTGAAACCATCTGGGCCTGGAGTTTCTTTGTGGAAAAGTTTTAAATAACAAGTTAACTTTATTTTAATGGATATAAGACTACTCAGATTTCTCTTTCTTTTTATATCAATTTTTTATGCTTTGGAAAATTGTGGTTTTCAAGGAATTTGTCCATTTTGTCTAATTTGTCAAATTTATTGGAATAAAGTTGTTCTTGACATTTTCTTATTATCTATTTAATGTTTATAGGATCTGATGTGGTATCCTTTTTTCCTTCTTTAGTTTGGTAATTTATATTTTCCAAAAAATTTCCTTGGCCAGTCTTACTAGGGGTGCTTCAATCTTATAAAACTTTTCAAAGAACCAATTTTTGGCTTTGTGGATTTCCTGTTATAGTCTGTTTTTTATTTTATTGACCTCAGCTGTTTATTATTTTTTCTTCTATTTTATTTGGGTTTAATTTTATCTTCTATTTTGAACCAATAAACTAGAAATACTTCTAGGGGTGGAAGCCTAGAAATATTGATTTTAAACTTTTTTTTTTTTTTTCCTTTTCTAATGTAGACATGAAAAGGCAAAATTTCCCTCTGAGCATTGCTTTTGTTGTACCCAAATTTTTTTGATGTGCTGTGTTTTCATTGTTATTACATGCAAAATATTTCTTTTTCCCTTATGACTTTTTTGACCCATATGTTCTGTAGAAATGCTTGCTCATTTTCAAAATATTTGGGGAGTTTTCAGATATCTTTTTGTTGTTAATTTCTAATGCAATTTCATTATGAGCAGGTAACATGTTTTAAATTATTCCAATCTTTCTGAATTTATTGAGACTTGCTCTGTAGTCAATTTTACAGCCTGTTTTAGAAACTGCACCATGTGTTTTCATCTATTATGCTTATCTGCAATTGTCAATTATAATATTCTATAAAAAACCAATTATGTCAAGCTGATTATTTGTGTTGTTTAAATGTTCTTTATCCATACTGAATTTTGTGTCTGCATATTATATCAATTTTAATGAGAGAGGAGTATTTAAAATCTCCAACTATGATTGTGAACCTGTCTAATTTTTCTTTGGTCTAATTTTTTGTGTCTAACTTTTCTTTTTGGCTCTTTGATTATTATTCTATTTAGTCTCCTGTATTGATATACCCATTTACTTCCCTCTGACATTGTGCTGCTATTGTTATCTATATCACTGCATATAGTTTTCTACTGTAAAGATTAAAAAAAAAAGTAATGTGATGATAATCAAAGATCAAAAGAGAAATACAAGGAAGAATAATTGGGCATAATTAGGAAAAATGGAAAAAAAAATTGACTAGATTTTTTTCCACAGGAAAAAATTAATTCCAGTATCATTTTAATAATATAAATTCATTCATTCAATCAATGAGTATTTATTAAGCATGTACTATATGCCAGGCACTCTCCTCAGTATTAGGTATGAATAGTGAATAAAACTGAAACTCTGACCTCACGAACTTACACTATAAACAGATTCAAATAGAGAAACGAATATATGTCAGGTCTAGCATAAGTAACACAAACAAAAATAAAGCTGGAAAGAGTGTACACAGTGATGGGGCTGCTAGTTTACACACAATTCTTAAGAACAGTATCCCTGAGGAAGAAACTGATCAGGAAAAATCTCAATGAGAATAGGAAATGAATCTTGCAAATATCTGGGTAAAATTTTTCCTGGCAGAGGAGATAAAAAGTACAAGCTATGGGGTGGGAAAGCACCTGGTATAGTTTAAAAACAGAAAGCAGCCCTGTGTAGGTGGAACTGGGTAAGAAAAGAGGAAAAATGGTAGAAATTAATATCAGAGAGTTAGCCAGAGGTCAGATCCCATAGACTTTGTAGGTGAAGGTAAGATCTTTGGATTCTATTCTAAGTGAGATGGGAGGATTTTGAGCATGAGAGTGGCATGATTTAGTTTACATTATAAAAGTCTGTTAATGTGAGGAAACAGACTAAATAGGGACAGAGATGAAAGAAAATGGGACATTGATAGGAGGCTACTGCAGTAGTCTAAACCAAAAAAAAAAAAAACCAAACTCACTGCTGTCAAGTTGATTTGACTCATAGCAAACCCTCCTTGGGTTTCCAAGGTGGTATCTTTCCAGAAGTAGATTTCCCAATCTTCCTTCTAAGGAGTGGCTGGTGGGTTTGAACTGCCAGCCTTCTGGTTAGCAATCAAATGCATTAGGCACTGTGCTACCAGAGCAGTAGTTTAGGCAAGAGTAAATGGCTAATTGGATTGGAATACTGGTGGTGAAGGTGGTCAGAAACAGTCATATTTGTATAGATTTGTAAGGTAGCATCAAAGAATATTTTTTATCTTGAAAAATTTTTGTCTGGATTAAAAATAATAGAATGATAGCTAAAGTTCATTGAGCTCCTATAATATTCCAGGGATATTGCTTATATTGTCCATGTTCATTTTTCCAGAAACAATGAGATAGACCCTCTTAATAACATCGTACAAAGAGTAAACTAAGTCTATGTCCAACTTTATTTGGCATAGCCATTATTTGAGAGTATTCATTCAAGTTACTCTCTGTAAATTCTCAGTATGATTTCTCTTTTCTCATTGTTTTGTAGCTGTGACACCATTTGAGATGCGTAATCAAACAGATGTCACTGAATTCATCTTCTTGGGATTTTCCAACCACCCCAATCTACAGGGGTTGTTCTTCTTGGTCTTCCTGGTCATTTACCTGACAACTCTCTTGGGGAACACACTCATAATAGTGGCCATCAGGGTCAGTCCTCGCCTCCAAACTCCAATGTAATATTTCCTCAGGAATCTCAGCTTCTTAGACATCTGCTATATATCCATATCCATCCCAGTCATGCTAGTGAACTTCTTGCAAGAGAAGAAGACCATCTCATACAAGGGCTGCCTTTCTCAGGTCTTCTTCTTCATAACCTGTGCTGGCACTGAGAGTGTCTTGTTAGCTACTATGGCTTATGACCTCTATGCAGCTATCTGCCGCGCTCTTCAGTATCCAGTCCTTGTGAGTGGGAAAGTCTGTGTGTGTTTAGTGAATGGATCCTGGCTGTGTGGGATGGTGAATTCCCTGACACACACAGTGCTGGCAGCCACACTCACTCTGTGTGGACCCAACCAAATCAGCCACTTTCTCTGTGACATCCCACTGCTCCTGAAGCTCTCCTGCTCAGACACCTCCATCAATGAATCTGTGCTCCATGCAGCTAGTGCCACCATTGGCCTGACCCCCTGCCTGTTTACCGCAGTGTCCTACATACTCATCATCTCTGCCATCCTGAGGATTCCTTCTGCTCAGGGCAGGAGTAAGGCCTTCTCTATCTGTGCTTCTCACCTCACTGTGGTGGTGGTCTTCTTTGGAATGTCCAACTTCAACTATGACAGACCTGATGTAGGCTACAACCTGGACATCGACATCCTGATCTCTGTGCTCTTCTGTGTCATAACTCCTATGTTGAACCCCATCATCTACAGCCTGAGAAAAAAGGAGGTCAAACAGGCCCTGGCTGGACAACTCAGATTCTCTTGTAAGGTCAGTGGTTAGATCAATATTTTTCATTCTGGAAAATGATTCTTATTTGGAGAAAGACATAAGCATTCTGTCTGCAATTGTAACAGTGTTCTCTTTATATAAGATCTCTTGTGCCCTGCAATGCCCCATCCCACCAAGACTAACAACCACATCAGCACTGAGCAATTCCCCAATGTGATCATATGTTCACTTGTTCTCTGATCCATTGATAGTTTAGAATATTTTTTATCACCTGAAAAAGAAGTTCCATATTCATTAGCAGTCATTTCCATTTCCCCCCAATCCTCCCACACTCTCAGCCCTAGCAACCACTAATCTGATATTTGTGACTGTGTTGTTGTTGTTAGGTGCCATCATTGGTTCTGACTCATAGCAACCCTAGGTACAGAAGAACAACACACTGCCTGGTCCTGTGCCATCCTCACAATCCTTGCTATGCTTGAGCCCATCGTTGCAGCCACTGTGTCAGTCCATCTTGTTGAGGGTCTTCCCCTTTTTTGCTGACCTTCTGCTTTACTAAGCATGATATCCTTCTCCAGGAAATGGGCCCATCTGACAACATAACCAAATAGGTGAGAGGAAGCCTAGCCATTCTCACTTCCAAGGAACACTCTGGGGCACTTCTTCCAGGACAGATTTGTTCATTCTTCTGGCAGTCCAGGGTATTTTCAATATTCTTTGCCAACATGACAGTTTAAAGATATCAACTCTTTTTCAGTCTTCCTTACTCATCGTCCAGCTTTCACATGCATATAAAGTGAATGCTAATACCATAGCTTGGTTTAGGTGCACCTTAGTCTTCAGAGTGACATCTTTACTCTTTAACACTTTAAAGAGGTCTTTTGCAGCAGATTTGCCAGTGCAATATGACTGATTTCTTGACTGCTGCTTCCAAAGAGGCTGATTGTGGATCCAAGTAAAATGAAATGCCTGACAACTTCAATCTTTTCTCCACTTATCGTGATGTTGCTTATTTGTCCAGTAGTGAAGATTTTTGTTTTCTTTATGCTGAGGTGAAATCCATAATGAAGACTGTAGTCTTTGGTCTTCATGAGTAAGTGCTTCAAGTCTTCTTCACTTTCAGCAAGTAAAGCTGTGTCATCTGCATATCACAGGTTGTTAATGAGTCTTCCTTCAAACCTGATGCCACATTCATCTTCATATAGTCCAGTTTCTTGGATTATTTGCTCAGCGTACAGACTGAATAAGGATGGTGAAAGGATGCAACCCTGACACACTCCCTTCTTGATTTTAAACCATGCAGCATCCCCTTGTTCTGTTTGAACAACAGCCTCTTGGTCTATGTACCTGTTCCTCATGAGCACAATGAAGTGTTCTAGAACTCCCATTATAGTCTATAAAATATAAATAAACATCTTTCTGGTATTCTTTGCTTTCAGCCAAGATCCATCTGACATCAGCAATGATATGCCTCATTTCATGTTCTCTTCGGAATTCAGCTTGAATTTCTGGAAGTTCTCTATCAATGTACTGCTGCAAGTATTCCCGAATTATCTTCAGAAAATTTTACTTGCATGTGATAGTAATGAAACTGTTCAATTTTCACTTTAAGAGTTTGTGACTATGGATACACTTATTCTTGATACTTTATATAAATGAAATCATATATTATGTGACATTTTGACTAGCTTCTTTCATTTAGCATAAATTTTCAAGGTTCATCCACGTTGTAGCATGTGTCAGTACTTCATTTCTTCTAATTACCGAATAATATTCTATTGTATGAAAACACTACATTAAATACATTACATTTATACATGTATAATTGATAGACATTTGAGTTTTGTTTTGTTTTGTTTTGTTTTGTTTTACTTTTAAGTTACATGAACAATGTAGCTGTGAATATTAATTGGAACTATATGTGTGAACCTGTTTTTATTTCTCTTCGATATATACCTATGAGTGGAATTGTTAGATTATATGGTAACTCTCTGTTTAGTCTTTGAAGACTTGCCAGACTGTTTTCCAAAGCAACGGGACCATTTTACATTACTAAGAGCAGTGCATGAGGGATTTAATTTCTGCATATCCTCGTCAACATTTGTTATTATCTGTCTTTCTTTACTGTAGTCTTTCTAGTAACTTTGAAGTAGTATCTCGATGTGGTTTTGGTTTGCATTCCCTGGATGGCTAATGATTCAAGCCTTTTAATAAGCATGATTTCTGTGCTTCTCCTTTGTTGTTGTTGTTGTTAAGTGCCGTCGAGTCGTTTCCGACTCATAGTGACCCCATGCACAGCAGAACGAAACACTGCCCGATCCCGCTCCAGCCCCACGATCCCTGCTATACTTGAGCCCATCATTGCAGCCACCGTGTCAATCCATCTCGTTGAAGGCCTCCCCATCTTTCGTTGACCCTCCACCTACCAAGCGTGACATCCTTCTCCAGGGAATGGTCCCTTCTTACAACATGACCAAAATAGGTGAGACGAAGTCTGGCCATTCTTGCTTCCAAG
>NW_006921597.1:1706430-1719293 GCF_000298275.1 Orycteropus afer afer | reverse complement strand
GCTGACTGCTCTTCTCTCTGGCTTCCTGGCTTTTAATCCCCTTTCTCCTGCTCTTCTCGCTTGCTACTTCGGGCATCCCTGAGTTGTCTCTCCTCACCTGTAACCCTGGGGCTTCTCCTTTAAACATAAGGAAAAAAAAGAAACTGTTTTGGTTACCTACTGCCATAGTAACAGAAATACCACAAATGGGATGGCTCTAACAAACAGTTTATTCTCTTACCAGTTTTGGAGGCTAGAAGTACAAGTTCAAAGTGCCGGGCTCTAGGGGCTGGATGAAAGCCCCTCGACCTTGGCTTCAGCTCTGCCTCCAGCTCCCAGCCCATTGAAGCTGGGGGCTTTCTTCACCCAGGTAACTGCTGGCTGCTGAGGCTGACAAACCAAAGTTCGACAAGTAAAAGGGCAGCACAGTGCCATTGTTACCAAACCACATGGCAGGCCATTAATTCAAGCCATTGAAAGTCTCAAGACGAGTAGAGCATGGCTGGCCACTGAATGAAGACTAGGCTACATGCAAGGTTCAAGGGTGCCAACAAGCTGGAGACCATTCCCAAAGCTGCTGCTTATATATGGGGAGCAAACTACATCCCCAAACAGCACCTCAGCTGCTCCAATAGATTCTACCGTGGAGTTAATCACCAACCTCACTATGGTGAATAACTACATCCAGCTGCCCAGCCACTCAATCAGGCCCAGCCAAGTTGATGCAAACACTTAAGTACCACAGAAACCCAAATTGCTAATGGGATTTTTTTTTTTTTTTTTTTTGGCTAATGGGATTTTTGCACTTTGAAGCTTAATTCTTGACATTATCTGATGTTTGTCCTGGTTATGGTGACATAAAATACTACATGATTTTCAAATCTACAGTTTTCTCTGCATCAGTGCTCCACAATACTCTGCTCTGTCTTTTCTCCTTTCAGAAACCCAAAGCAAGCAGTGTCTTAACTAGATCATGAGCAGGACCAGAAATCAGGGGCTACAAATGAAATGGAGAAAACTCCCAATAACTCATGGAATCCAAACAAATAAGCACAAATCACTCTTACCCATTCTCCCTCAAATGGAGAGAGGAAAGGGCCACTTTCACAGGCTTCTGTTGTTGTTGTTGTTATGTGCCATAATGTCCAAATAGAATCTACCACTGAAATTCACACATGGACGACCTAAAGAGATAAGAAGATGATCACTTCATTGCATGCTGGGAAAAGATGCTTGCCAAGAATTTAATGAATCCAAGAGAGAATTAATTGCTCTTCATTGGTGCAGTTTCTATCTCAACTTTTGGCCCTGAGTTATGTTTGCACTCTGAGGAGTCTCAGAACAGCTGCTTAGAGAAAGATTAGATGGATATCCCAAAAGGTTGGTCCAGTGGTGTTTATAAATGGCCATCTTAGAAAAATGAATTCATGGAGAGATCAAAGAAGGTTTTTGACTCCTGCATTTAGGCATTGAGTATGCTCTGAGGAGCACCTGGAATGGCAAGGCCTCCTTATGACCCATGGCAGTCAACAGCCTGCTGCCCAGGAGTGTCCATTCCAGACCAGGCTGTATGTGGACAGCAGCAAGCACCACCATGGCCAGAAATCCAAGGCTTTTGGGGAGAGTCAGTGGTGAGTAACTTGTGTATTTATCATGAAAATTGAGAAAAAGTCTGCCTAGTGTCTAGGTATCTATTGAGATACCTAGCCCATAGGGACATATTATAAAATATTACAAATTTTTATTACAATTTCATGGTATTTATTTAGTGACATAGATTTAATATCTTGTGTGTGTGTCAATTTTTAGAACCAGAATGGAATTAACTTTGGAGAATATATACATCTAAACACAAGGGGTACCTGAACTCCTTAAGTGAGATATTCTGAGTGGAATATTTATTCGTGGTAAATTATATATACAGGAATGTATTAACACTTCTCTAATTTGGACAAGCAGGAGAAAAAAAGAATAATTTTCAGGAAGAACCAACAAGATCACATTTCCCTATGATAAAGTATAGTATGTCAATAACTACACAGACTATTTAAATAAATTTGCATAACATTTATGTTTGGTAACATTTGTATTTGTTTAGCTAAATGTGCTCATCTTCATAGGCAAAGGTCCCTGGGTTGCATAAATAGTCTGCACTCTGCTAGTAACCCAAAGGTTGACTGTTCAAAGCCATTCTGTGGCACCTCAGAAGACCCAGGCCTGTCGATCAGCTTCCATAGAGATTAAAGCTAACCTGCTTCCAGAACCTACTGTGTCTCCCAAATGAATACATAAACATTCTAATGCCTCATCTTTGTGAGCAACACATTGGTGTTTGCAGTGTGCCGCAAGCAATTTATTAACTATAATAAGGTCCTGAGCTTTGTAAATGATTTACTTTCCCTATCTCTCTCTTTTTTAGAGAGCTCATAGATTCAGAGTTACCCTAAATAAACTTCATTCTCTCTCATTTGCCTGTGGAGATTATAAATTGATTGCTGTTGTTGTTATGTGCCGTCGAGTCGAACCCAACTCAGCAACCCCTCGTTGGGTTTCAGAGGCAGTATCACTAGGAAAGTAGATTGCCCAACCTTCTTTCCGAGGAGTGGCTGGTGGGTTTGAACAGTCAAGTGCCTTAGGCACTACACAATAAATTAATTAGAAAAGAAAAAATAAAAATAGGACTTGCTGCTCTCTGATTGGGCTTGAGAAGATGTTGCGACAAGCTCTCCAATAGGAACAACTCTTCTCAGAGGGGACGAGAACACTAGGACTGCCACAGGCCAGGGGACCATGGGGTCACATTTATGCCTCATGGGTTGTTATTTTTCTCAGGTCAGTAAGATGTTTGCACTGGAACTGCTGATCAGAAATATCCTCCTCAATTCAGCTGCCTTGTCTCTTCTTTCTCTGGTCCTGACCATAGTGCTGGGTTTTATACTTTTCCCTGTCCCACTAACTTCAGCCAGTTTGTTCTTAAGCAGTTCTTGTGCCTCAAGCCATGACTCTATTTTCGGCTTCAGTAGACAGGAAGATCAGATGCCGTTGACAGTGTCAGGCTCCATGATGGCAGAGTCTAAGACAGGAGGCACTCTCTCTCAAGATGTCATTAGCTAAGGTCAGCCCTTCTCCCCTGTGACACACACATATGTGAGAGGGTATTCATTGGCTCTGCCACAGCATAGATGAGAGAAGGTAAATTATACAGAGAGAGCTATCCTTTCCTCAAATTTGAGTCTAAATACACTGGTTAAGAAATGCTGACGTATGTAATGTCTGTGGCACAGACACACACTTTGAAATCCATGTCTAATAAAGGCCACAAGTTCCAATAGGTGCTGATGCTTCCCAGGAATAGGTGCAATTGGTAGGAAAGTAAAGAGCCAATTGTTCTTTTTATAAGCAAAGTTCCAAGAAATTGATTTGACAGAGTTTACTATTGATTTAGGTGTGTGTGTGTGTGTGCATATGCTAGTTCGACTAAATTCTCAGGATGTCTCTCTCCGTCTCTCTCTCTCTCTCTCTCTCTAAACATCTTATTCCATAGAATTTTTGCTGCAGGACAGTGAAGTAGAAAGTTTATGAGCATCAGAGTCAGATGGACCTGACTTCAATTCCATGTTCTAATATTAGTCTCTGGGTAACCTTAAGCATCAGTTTCCTCACTTGCAAACCCTAATAGAATACCTTCGATATAAGTGTGTTGTGATAGACAGGAGTTGTTTGGGTAGAGTATGTAGCCTGGTGCCTGATACAGCATAAAGTCCAGGATAAATACTAGCTATTATGTATTTGGGGCTGTTGTACCTGACACTCTCAGTAGTTCTGGACAGGCTAAGGCACTTGACTGCTCACTAGAAGGCTGGCGGTTCAAACCCACCAGCCACTCCTCGGAAGGAAGGTTGGGCAATCCTACTACTGTAGTGATACTGCCTCGGAAACCCAAGGAGGGGTCGCTATGAGTTGGGGCCGACTCAATGGCAAACAACAACAACAACAACATTCAAGGATGGAAAGGAAGCTGGAGTTGTTTGTTAAACTGCCTTCTTTTAGTCATCAACTGTATATGCACATGAACAAAGCACTGCAGGGACGTGCACCAAACTGTTAACAGTGATGCTGGGCAGAGTGTGGTGTGAAGGTAATGATATGCCATTTTCATTTTATCTCTTTGTCTGACGTGAATATTTTCAGTGAGCATGCACTACTTTTGATATGAAAAATCCCAGAGTTTTTTCATTTTAAAAATATAATGGCAGGATTTCTTGTACCTTTCTATAAATCTATAATTATTTCAAAATGTAAAATATACAAATAAAACAAATAGCATATAAAATAAGAGATAAATATTTATGGTATAATATTGATACTAAGGAGGCTTTTGGTCATGTGTAATATTACCAATCTAGAAGATGTTTATAAATGCTAGAAGAAGGCTTTCCCCAAATAGGGGAAAACTAGGAATGCATTGAAATATTGGGTCTGATCCAGTCATATGAAACATGAAATTTTCACGTTCTTAATAATGCCATTTTTCAAGTGTGTAATGATATCGGCACAACAGTGTGATTTATGAATCATAGCAGAACACTGTTGGATATAGTGCTGGAAGATAAGTCCCTCTCAGGTTAGAAGACATGCAAAATATGACTGGAGAAGAGCTGCTTCCTCACAGCAGACTGGTCTTAATGAGTGAATGGAGTAAAGCTTTCAGGCACTTCATTTACTGATGTAGCACAACTCAAAATGAGAAGAGACAGATACTCAATATTTGGAATGTGAAATGTATGAAGTAAGAATCTAGGAAAATTGGAAGTTGTAAAAAATGATATGGAATGCATAAATATGGATATCCTAGGCACAAGTGAGCTGAAATGGACTGTTTTGAATTGGCCGTTTTGAATTGGACAATTATGTGGTCTACCAGGAATGACAAATTGAAAAGGAATGGCATTGCATTCATCGTCAAAAAGAACATTTCAAGATATATCCTGAAGTACAACTCCATACTTCAGGATAATACACATATGCCTACAAAGAAGACCAGACAATACAACTATTATTCTAATTTACACACCAATCATTAGGTCAAAGAGGAAGAAATTGAAGATTTTTACCAACTTCTACAGTCTGAAATTGATGAAACATTCAATCAAGATGCACTGAAAATTACTAGTGATTGGAATGAAAAGTTGGAAGTGAAAAAGAAGGATCAGTAGTTGGAAATTATGGCCTTGGTGATAGAAATGATGGCAGACATTGCATGATAGAATTTTGCAAGATCACCAACTTATTTATTGAAAATACCTTTTTCAAACAACGTAAACAATAACTATACATGTAGACCTCAATGGATGGAATACATAGAAAATCAAATTGACTACATCTGTGGAAAGAGACAATGGAGAAGCTCAATATCATCAGTCAGAACAAAGCAAGGGGTCAGCTTTGGAACATACTGTCAATTGGTCACATACAAGTTCAAGTTGGAGCTAAAGAAAATTCAAACAAGTCCATAAGTGCCAAAATATGACCTTCAATCCCACTTGAATTTAGAGACCATCTCAAGAATAGATTATATTCATGGAACACTAATGATTGAAGACAATATGATTTGCAGGATGACACTGAGGACATCACACATAAAGAAAGCAAAGAGTCATTAAAAAGACAGGAAAGGAAGAAAAGACCAAAATAGATGTCAGAAGAGACTCTCAAACTTACCCTTGAACATAGAGTAGCTAAAGAGAATGGAAGAAATGATGAAATAAAAGATCTGCACAGAAGATTCCAAAGTGTGGCTTGAGAAGGCAAAGTAAAATATTATAATAAAATGTGTAAATACTTGGAGTTAGAAAACCAAATGGATTCTATGGGCAAAATATTGAACAATGCAGGAAGCATAGAAAAAAGATGGAAGAAATACACAGAGTTACTGTACTAAAAAGAATCGGTTGGTGTTGAATCATTTGAGGATGTAGCATACACTCAAGAATTGATGCTATTGAAGAAAGAAGTCTGAGCTCCACTGGAGGCACTGGGGGAAAAAAAAAGCTGCAGGAATTGATGGAAAGACAATTGAAATGATTCAACAAATGTATGCAGCTCTGGAAGCACTGATTTGTCTATGCCAAGAAATTTGGAAGACAAGCTACCTGGCCAATCGACTGGAAGAGATCCATATTTGTGCCCATTCCAAAGAAAGGTCATCCAGCAGAATGTGGAAATTATCAAATAATATCATTATCACAGACAAGTAAAATTTTGCTGATGGTAATTTGAAAACAGTTACAGCAGTACATCAACAGGGAACTTCCAGAAATCCAAGGTGAATTCAGAAGAAATTGGAATTGAGAATATCATTTCTGGTGTAAAATAGAAGTTTGTGGAAAGCAGAGAATACCAGAAAGATGTTTTATTGACTATGCAAAAGCATTTAACTGTGTAGATCAAAACAAATTATGGATAACAGTGTGAAGAATGGGAATTCCAAGACACTTAATTGTGCTCATGTGGAACTATACATAGAACAAGAGGCAGTCATTCAAACAGAACAAGGGGATATGGCATGGTTTAACATCAGGAAAGGTGTGGGTCAAAGTTATATCCTTTCATTGTACTTACTTGGTCTGTGTGCTGAGCTACTAATCTGAGCAGCTGGACTATATGAGGAAGAACACAGCATTAGGATTGGAAGAAAATTCATTAACAACTTGCAATACATAGAGGACACAACCTTCCTTGCTAAAAATGAAGAAAACTTACTTGAAGCACTTACTCAAGAAGATTAAAGACTACAACTTTCAGGATGGATTACACTTCAACATAATTAAAACAAAAACTTTTACATCTAGTCTAATAAGCAACATCATGATATATGGAGAAAATACCAAAGTTGTCAAAGATTTCATTTTGCTTGTATCACTATCAAGGCCAATGGAAGCAGCAGTCAAGAGGTCAAATGATGTATGGCATGGGGAAAGTCTGCTTCAAAAAGATCTCCTTAAAGTGTTTAAGAGCAAAGATGTAACTTTGAAGACTAAGATGCACCTGATTCAAGCCCTGATATTTTCAATCACCTCATATGCAGGGAAAGCTGGATAATGAAAAAGGAAGAACAAAAAAGAATGTATGCTTCTGAATTATGGTGTTGGTGAAGGATACTGAAAGTTCCATGGACTGCCAGAATAGCAAACTCCTTAGAAGCAAAGATGGCAAGATTTTGTCTCACATACTTTGGACATGTTATCATGAGGGATCAATCCCTGGAGAATGACAGCATGTTTCTTAAAGTAGATGGGAAGGCCCTCAATGAGATGGATTGACACAGTGACTGCAACAATGGACTCAAACAGCAACAGCAGTGAGGATGGCACAGGACCCAGCATTGTTTCCTTCTGTTGTGCATGGGGTGACTATCAGTCAGACCTGTTTGATGGCACCTAACAACAATCTTTACAGCAGCAGATTGCCAGATTTCTCCATGGAGCACTGATGAGTTCAAACCTTTTAGTTAGCACCCAAGCACTTACCCATTGTACTACCAAGGCTCATTTTTAGCACAGTGGTTAAACATTCAGCTGCTAAACAAAAGGTCAGCAGTTCAAACCCACCAGCCACTCTGGGAGAAAGAACCTGGCGATCTGCTCCCATAAAGAATATAGCCTAGGGAACCCTTCAAGACCGTTCTACCCTGTCCAACAGGGTTTACTATGGAACAGAATCAGTCAACCCTAAGGCATGCAACAATAACAGGTATGGATAAGTGTAGTTTCTAGCTGTAAGTGGGAAGGGCCAAGACATTTACGTCTAAAGAATGGTCCCTGGACTAATAGCCTTGGCAATACCTGGAAGCTTGCTGGAAATTCAGGTGATTTGCAAAGAGTGAGAAACCCTGATGTATATATGATGACCTCTGAATGTTCCATCTGGTCCCAGGTTCCCATATTATGGTAGCATAGTGCCTAAGGCACTTGACTGCTAACCAGAAGGCTGGCGGTTCAAACCCACCATCCACTCCTCGGAAGGAAGGTTGGGCAATCTATTTCCATGGTGATACTTCCTCAGACACCCAAGGAGGGGTCGCTATGAGTCGGGTCTGACTTGATGGCACATAACAACAAAAACAACAACATACAAAGGGAAGTTAGAGGCAAGGAAATATTAACAATAAATTAATTCTGCCCACATTACCTCCAATCTTTGTACTTTCTTTTAGATTAATTCTGTACTTTGCTTATTGAACAAAAGAGAATGTTTGTTTGTTTGTGTTTATATGTATTTTAAGTATATCAGCAATTTTCCAGGCAATGTGAAAATTAGATTTTAACATTTTAATCATGGTTTTGTGTCATTGAAATTAAATATGAATAGACATTTCCCTTATGTTCAGTAAAGGTTTTCACAAGCACACCAGTTACTTGGTTTAGTTTATGTTCAGTGTGTTTCCTTTGAGAAATAAACCCCTTAAGGTAAGTAAACAAAAGGTTTCATCAATTGCCAAAGCAAATAATTTGTCTCTCTCCTAAGACCTCTAGGCTTGTTTATTTTTCACAGTTTATATTGAGATTTTAAATTTTTTTATTTAGTTTCAGTACCTACTTTAATTGAAATTTAAACTCTTTAAGGTCTTCAACACTCTGAAATTTGGAATTTTTAATGAAAATTGTGATTGCCTATTAATCATGGCCTTGAATCTTTAAAATGAAAGCTAAGAATATGAGTGCTTTGAAGAATATGAAATGCTTTACAAATATATCATTATCAGGTAACAAAGTATTGTTGTTAACAATTATTATTATCACATTATTTTTATAATCTTTGTGCCTCAGTTTCTTGATCTGCAAAATGGAATAATATGTTGCGGTAAAAAGCTTAGATTGTGTTTAGCACATAATAGGTTATTTAACAAGTATTAGCTATTTTATCTAATATGTTTCTATACATAGTTTGGAAAGTCTTAGTCAAATTCAAGTACGTACAAATTTTTTTTGTCTTTTTAAAGTAATCCTTTGGGTTTTATTTTCTCAATTTAAGCTTTAAGGAAAAACACATCTCTTTTAAACCAAATTCAGTAAGTTTTTCATCAAGTCAGACATTTTTCCATATAACATCAGCCTGAAAACACTCATCTTCAGTCTATTTTTCCTATGAAATCTATCAGAACCTAACTGTCATTATTACACAATGGAGGAATTGAGATGAAAGATGCCTATTCATGTGCATTACATGTAAATTCCAAGGGAGAAAGTGTTGTCTACTGTATCACTTGTAAGACTGTTTGCTAATGGTGGATTTTGATGATGATGATAATTCAATATAGTTGTCCTATACCAACAGCATGAGCATTAGCTATAAGGAAAATGAATTTGAAAAACTGAATTGTAGTTCTGATTCATGTATATACATACATATATATTCTCCAGGGATTGATTTCAAGTAATCAGAAGTCACATTTCAAGACTTTTAAAATAAACAGTATATCTCATTTAAAAAAAAACAAAAAACACTGCACACCTTTGAAAAATCATCTATATGAGACCAAATGGTCAACAGTTACTGTAAAGCAAAGATGAAAAGGTCAGGGGACACAGGGGACAGGCAAATGAGATTACTGGAAGCTAAACATCCAGCAGAGAATTAATGAGAATCTTAAAACATTGTGAAAAGTGTAAGAATTTCTCTGAACATTTTGTGTGGTAGTGATCAGTAAATAGAAACCTAATTTGTTCTGTAACTTTCACAGAAAACATAATAAAATATTATTTTAAAATTTAATTAAATAAGTAGTGTATACCACTTCAGAAACCATATTTTTTAAAAAAAAATCCTTGAATATTTCAAATTCTTTTACAATTTTGTTATACACAGACCATGTATCCATTTCCCAGAGCACACTCTGTGGGACCACGGCCATGAGGGATTTCATTTCTTTCTATGAACACATCCAGACATCTACCTACACAACATATAGTCATATTTACTTTTCAATATCATGAGTTAAGAGAAATTACATGTTCAAATGACTTGAGTTTATCTAGGGGGCAGAGAGAAAAAACAAAGGATAACACATTAATGTTACATAAGGACTTTCTAAGAGGACATGCAGATTTCTAGCCCTACTCCAATGAGTCTATACTAATAAGACTTTGTTGTTGTTGTTGTTATGTGCCATCGAGTCGGACCCGACTCCTAGCGACCCCTCCTTGGGTTTCCGAGGCAGTATCACTTCGGAAGTAGATTGCCCCATCTTCCTTTCACCAGCCACTGGTTTGAACCACCAGCCTTCTGGTTAGCAGTCAAGTGTCTTAGCCACTATGCTACCAGAGCTCCTAGTAAGACTTAGGGATAGCAATGCCTATGGGTGGAGAGGGAGGGGGCTGTTGATTAGCCTCCTTCTTGGAATCCTTCCTGAACCATCTTCTACAACATTCCCTGTAAATGTTGGGTTCCCAAGGGAATCCAAAAGGCTCATCTGAGGCTTCTCTTCTCACTCTGTTTTCCCTGGGTAATTTCATGCACACCCAAAGCTTCAATGACCACCTTCAAGGCAGTGACACCAAAATCCATATTTCTATCCTGTCTTTTGAGGACAAAGCCTGTATTTTCTATTGTCCATTGGACATTTCCATGTGCATATGCCACAGGCACGTAAAACTCAAGATTGCTCAAACTGAATCAACTATCTCCTACTTTGAAACCTGCTATATCTCATTTCTTGTTTTAATTAATGACTTCACTATGCACCCAGCCTGCCCATATTTATTTGGTGTCCTCACCATTCATGGACTTCAAAGTGCTCCAAACATGGCTCCTGTTCTGTAAACTAATGCTTCAGGGATTTTCTCCAAGCTCCACAACTCTACATGTCAATTACAAACCATTTCATTTTGATCTGTTTCTAGCTTTCAGATAACTCTCTTGGGCTAATATATAATATTATATATATATACATATATTAGTAATTCAGGGAGCTCTGGTAGCATAGTGGCTAAGGCACTTGACTGCTAACCAGAAGGCTGGCGGTTCAAATCCACCAGCCACTCCTCGGAAGGAAGGTTGGGCAATCCTACTTCCGTAGTGATACTGCCTCGGAAACCCAAGGAGGGGTCGCTATGAGTCGGGGCCGACTCGACGGCAAATAACAACAACAACAACATTAGTAATTCAATTCATATGGACTATATGAAGGGAGCTCTGGTAGCATAGTGCCTAAGGCACTTGACTGCTAACCAGAAGGCTGGTGGTTCAAACCAGTGGCTGGTGGAAGGAAGATGGGGCAATCTACTTCCGTAGTGATACTGCCTCAGAAACCCAAAGAGGGGTCACTATGAGTCAGGTCCGACTAGATGGCACATAACAACAACAACAACATGGACTATATGAGACTATGGAAATAGGTTTCACAATTCCATGACTTTTTTAAAATTGCTTGGAAGATTCTGTACATGGGCATATGTACATATTCTCTATCTATAGATTTCCTCAGTTTCTGAAAGCTGAGGGCTTTCTAAAACTAATACTATTTCCCTGCTTCTAGTCTGCCCTCACCTAGAATGTAGTCTACAGTTCTCCATTGTTGATACTCTACAGCCATCTCTGCCTATTCTCAAACCAAAATCTGGCATCCAGGCAGACATCTGGTCTCCTTGCAGACCCATGAAAGAAGGAAGGATATATGCTAAGATCTCTGTGGCAGAAGGACTCAGTTATTTTTGTCCCCAGACACCTTGTCCAGAAAGGCAAGCCTGACATAACTTTCCATAGGCCAGTCCATGGCTCCATGGAGGCAGCTGATTCCCTGCCATTTCCCCTGTGGTAGCTAATGAGATCATGCTTGGGATGAAAATCACCAGCACTTCATAATTAACCAGTTAGGATTGCCCATCAGCTCCTGCAACCTAGCAGGCATCTCCAAGAACAGGGGATGAAGCTGCACAGGAGAACTCAGCAACATTTCTTCCTCTAGTGGCAGAGTCCTCAGGATCCTTTCTCCTGTAACCATTAGAATAACACAAGTCTCTCGGAACTTGCTTACCCTTGACCAGACATGAGATTTCTACCACCAATGTTGCTTAGGATACCAGCCTAACACCCCTTTGTCTACAGGGGCAGTGTCTTCACACATGCCCTACCACCCCTGCAAGAAACACACACACACACAGGCATACACATACTGTCATTGTGAGCAGGGCTTTCCATCTGTGGTCCAGGGTTCCATGTATCCGTCAATTAGGTTTATTCCTCCAAACAAGTCATCGTGAGCAGAGTGATTAATGTGATTTGTAAAAGTTACTGAACTGTAACTATAGTAGAGAGAAAGTAGAAATATACAAAACTGGAAACAAAATTCTTAGGTCTTAGTGACCTAAAAAGGATTTAAGTCTAGATCTCATCAATCTTGAGATGAAAATTATGAAAAATGCCTCCTGATTTCTTCCTCTCTTTATTTTATTTTTAAAATTGAGTTATAATTCATATGCAGTAAAATGCACAAATCTTAAACGTACAGGTTGTACATACCTATGAACTACCAAAGCCAAGATGTGTAACATTTCCATCACCCCAGAAAATTCCTTCATGTTCATTTCTAGTCAGTACCACTCTCCCCAGTAGTAACTACTATTCTCACTTGTTGTTAGGTGCCATCGAGACAGCTCCAACTTGTAGCGACACTATGTACAACAGAATGAAACACGGCCTGGTCCTGTGCCATCCTTACAATCCTTTCTGTGCTTGAGCCCATCATTGCAACCACTGTGTCAGTCCATCTCATTGAGGGCCTTCCCTTTTTATGCTAACCCTTTACATTCTCACTTGGTCACCATAAATTTGTAGTTTCTTTTGTTTTTGAACCATACATTATACATTTTTTGTGTATGGCTGCT
>NW_006921597.1:1704485-1705350 GCF_000298275.1 Orycteropus afer afer | reverse complement strand
AAGGACAGCTAGGGGCCATAGTCTCAGTGGTTCCACCAGGCTCTATCAGACCAGCAAACCTGGTCCCCTTTTATTTTCCCAAATGATTTTGAGTTTTGTTCCACATTGTTCTCCCTCTCTATCCAGGATCTCCTACATAGATCCCCCTCCAAGTGGTTGACTGTGGTAGCTAGGCACCATCTAGTTCTTTTGATCTCATAGTCATATAGGCTGCAGATTGCATGGTGTAACAGTTGCCAGAACTAATTGTTTCTATGAACCTTTGGTTTTCTTCAATCTTCTTTGCTCTGGATGAAGAGAGACCCATCATTGCATCTAGATGGCTGCTTACAAGCTTTTAAGATCCCAGTCACTATTTGCCAAAGTAGGAGGTAGAACAAAGTTTTGTGTAGTATGTTATGCCAATTGAGCTTGATGTCCCCTGTGACTATGGTCCCGAGACCACAGGTTCAACTACTCAATTCCTTTGGGTAGCTGGCTGTGACCAAGAAGTGACTACAACCTGTCCCTTGTCAGCTCTACTATAAACCTTGGAAGTCAGATCATACAAATACACTTAGATGGCCATCGTCTGCCAACCCTATACATGGTCTTGGGTACACTCCCCACTTCATAGACATACCTACTAGTTCAGCCTCTCCATCCATCTGTTCACCCATCTATCCACCCATATACCAATGTTTGCCTTCACTGACAATGCCATACTGTATGTGCAAAAGGCTTCATCTTTGTTGTCTGTACCTCCCATGTGCCTTTCTATGTATTCCTCTTCCTCAGTGCCACAATGTTGATCACTCACATTTGGTACATTGCTCTTTTCTTCACCCAAATCAATACTTATCTCTACCTATCTAACAGTGTTCCC
>NW_006921597.1:1635903-1688272 GCF_000298275.1 Orycteropus afer afer | reverse complement strand
ACAACAACAACAACAACAAGACTGAGGCTTAACTGGAACATCAGAGAATGTCCTTTCCTCGCCCCCAGACTATCCTAAAAATAACCATTGAGTAAAAATAACAGTTGAATACAGCTGAGAGATCTTCAAGAGATAGAATATCTCTAGATATTGGTGCAAAGGGAATACCCAAAGTCAAGCAGAAATGTATGCCAATTAGCCCACACATTAAATACAAGGTTTCATTAGAGAAACTTGATACCTGTGTTTCATTGAGGCTGACCGTAACGAAAACAACCTTCAGATTTTGCCCAATTCCTGGCTAAGTTAATAAGGCTTCCCCATTAAAGCAGAAGGAAAGACATGTTCATATGGAGAAAAAAAAAAAAAAAAATTACCTTAGTATCTACTGTCCTAAGGAGGGGTCGCTATGAGTCAGGTCCAACTCGATGGCACATAACAACAACAACAGCATACAATATAAAACAATATGATATATGGTACGATAGATTTCAATAAAAAAAGCTATGAGGCATCAAAAAGGTAAGATAAAATATTATCTGAGTGGACAACACACATCAGTTCCAGACTCAGATATGACAGAGATGCTAAAACTATCATATCTAGAATTTTAAATGATTCTGGGGGATAGAGGAAAGGCTTTAGTGGGAAAGGTAGACAACATCCAAGATCCATCAGATCATTTCAGCAGGCAGGTGGATAGGATCAAATGGTAATGCTGGAAATAAAGAACACTGTACCAGAGCAAAGAAGAATGAAGAAAACCAAAGATTCATGGAAAAAATTAGTACTAGTGACTACTACACCATGCGATTCACAGCCTTTACAACTATGAGACAAGAAGAAGTAGATGGTGCCTGGCTACCACTGCCAACCACTCAGAGGGGGATCTATGTAGGAGATCCTAGATAGAGAGGGAGAACAATGTGGAACAAAACTCAAAATCATTTGGGAAAATAAAAGGGGGAGAACAGGTTTGCTGGTCTGATAGAGCCTGGTGGAACCACTGAGACTATGATACCCCTTAGCTGCCCTTCAGGTCTGGAATTGAACCCACACCTGTGGCTTCCAGCCAAACAAAAGACAGGTATATGAGTTGAACATTTATCTGAGGTAGATACACTCCTTGGAGAGAACAATCATGGGAGAAAGAAGGGCTGTTTATGCACAGGAAGACAGCTCAGGGGGCAGGGTTGAATGGAGGGATGGACTCAGGGAAGAGGACTGTTGGGAGGAAGTGGAAGGGGAGCTGTTGTATTGTGGTGAATTGTGGTGAATGTCATGAGACAAAGTATATGTGAACTACTGTATGGAAAGTGAATTTGCTCTGTAAATTTTCATCCAAATCACAATTAAAAAAAACAAAAAAACACTGTACCTAAGATAGAGAGTTCCTTTGATGTATCAAATATACTTGACACAGCTGAAGAAAGAATTGGTAAACTTGGATATCCAAACAAAGCCAAACCCACTTCCATCAAGTTGATTCTGACTCACAGCAACCAAACAGGACAGAGTAAAACTGTCCCATAAGGTTTCCAGAGTTGTAAATCTTTACAGAAGCAGATCGCTTCATCTTTCTTCTGTGGAGTGGCTTGTGGTTTTGAATTGCTGACCTTTTGATTAGCAGCCCAATGCTTTAACCACTGTGCCACCAGAGCTCCTCAAACTTGGAGATAGATCAATAGAAATCATCCAATGAAAAGAAAAGCACCAGCACCGATGGAAGTCTACACAGGGGGTCTCTGGGCCTGAACTGAGTGAGAGGTGGTGATGGTCTCTCAGAAGACACCTCTCCCCACCTACCTCTACTGCCTAGACCACCCCATGTCCAACATTATATGATATTGCTTTGCAAGTTTAAAAACTCAGTTTTAATATTCACTGTACAGTCTCATTACGGTTTCCTTTTTTTTCTCTCCTCTTTGTAGCTGTGAAATTGCATCAAACGAATAATCAAACAGATGTGACTGAATTCATCTTCTTGGGATTTTCCAACCACCCCAATCTACAGGGGTTATTCTTCCTGGTCTTCCTGGTCATTTATCTGACAACTCTCCTGGGGAACACACTCATACTAACTGCTACAATGTTCAGTCCTCCCCTCCAAACTCCAATGTATTATTTCCTCAGCAACCTCAGCTTCTTGGACATCTGCTACACATCCACTTCCATCCCGGTTATGCTGGTGAACTTCTTCCGGGAGAAGAAGACCATCTCGTACGAGGGCTGCCTTTCCCAGATCTTTTTCCTCATGACCTGTGCTAGTACTGAATGTGTCTTACTAGCTGCTATGGCTTATGATCGCTATGTAGCCATCTGCCACCCTCTTCAATACCCAGTCCTCATGAGTGGGAGGGTCTGTGTGTGTTTGGTGGCTGGATGTTGGTTGTGTGGGCTGGTGAATTCCCTGACACAAACAGTGCTGGCAGCCACACTCACTCTGTGTGGATCCAACCAAATCAGCCACTTCCTCTGTGACATTCCACTGCTCCTAAAGCTCTCCTGCTCTGACACTTCTGTCAATGAGTCTGTGCTCTACATGGCCAGTGCCACCATCGGCCTGATCCCCTGTCTGTTTACTGCAGTGTCCTACATTCTTATCATCTCTACCATCCTGCAGATTCCCTCTGCTCAGGGCAGTAGCAAGGCCTTCTCTACCTGTGCATCCCACCTCACTGTGGTGGTGGTCTTTTATGGAACAGCCAACTTCAACTACGACAGACCTGATGTAGGAAACAACCTGGACATGGACATCCTGGTCTCTGTGCTCTTCTGTGTTATGACCCCTATGTTGAACCCCATCATCTACAGCCTGAGAAACAAGGAGGTCAAGGGGGCCTTGAAGAAACTAGTTGGAGGGTGTGCACTCTCTGGCAATATTAGTGTCTAGATCAGTGGTTCTTCAAGCTGGGATATGTAATCCCTTGAAAAGCATAGTCTTATGAAGCTAATTTTCAGGTCCTCAGTTCCTATGAACCAGTTCCAAAATTTGATCTTTCTAAGAGCTCTTTTCTCCTTCTTCTTTCACAAATACTCTTTTCTTACTTTACAAAAGTAAAGTTGTGTGAGACATGTTCTGTTGGGTCTCAGTACATCTCTATCCTTCTAGGTTCTGCGTGACAGTGGTGAAAATCTGAAATCTTGCCAGCAGCATATGATTTTGTTGTGGTTCTTGTTATGTTCCATCCTTGTTGGTTCCGACTCATAGGCACCTGTGTACAACAAAATAAAACATAGTCTGGTCCTGTGCCATCCTCATCATCATTGCTATGTTTGACCCATTGTTGCAAACAATCCATTTTTTGAGAGTCTTCATCTTTTTCAGTTACCCTCTGTTTTACCAAGAATGATGTCCTTCTTCAGTGATTGGTCCCTCCTGATAGTATTTCCAAAGTATGTGAGACTATGACACCATCTTTGCTTCTAAGGAGCATTCTGGCTATGCTTCTTCAAAGACAGATTTGTTCCTTTTGGCAGTCCATGATACACTCAATAATCTTCAGCAACACTGTAATTAAAAGGCACCAATTCTTCTTCAGTCTTTCTTATTTAGTGTCCAGCTTTTGCATACATTTGAATGAATTGAAGATACCATGGCTTGGATCAAATGCTCCTTAGTCCTTAAAGTGATATTTTTGCTTTTTAATACTCTAAAGCAGTCTTTTGCAACATATTTGCCCAAGGGAACGCATCATTTGATTTCCTGACTGCGCCTTCCATGGGTGTTGACTATGGATCCAAGTGAAATTAAATCCTTGACAACTTCAATATTTTCTCCATTAACCATGATGTTACTTATTGGTCCAGATATGAGGATTTTTATTTTCTTTATGTTGAGGTGTAACCTATAGTGAAGATAATAGTCTTTGATCTTTGTCACTATGTGCTTAAAATTCTCTTCATTTTCAGCAACCAAGGTTGTATCGTCTGCATATCACAGGTTGTTAATGAGTCTTCCTCAAATCCTGATACCACATTCTTTTTCATACAGTCCAGCTTCTTAGATTATTTACTCGGCATACAGATTGAATAAGTATGGTGAAAGGATACAACTCTGATTTAAAATCTGATGCACATCTTCGCGATTTTAAGCAGTATCCCACTGTTCTGTGTGGTACTTAAGATTGTATGCCAACTGGGCTGGCTGTGATTTTGAGTGGCTTGGCAGCTAGATGTAGTTATTCCCCATGATGAGATTATAATCACCTCTGTGGTGGAATCTGCTGTAAGTAGCTAAGTAGTTGAAGGGGAGTTACCTGCAGGATGTGGCCTGCTTCCAGTATATATGGAGAAGCTTTGGGAAAGACTTTTTGGCACATTTGCATCCTGCATTTGGCTGAGTCTTCATCTCCAGTTCCTGGCTCTTAACCAGTGGCCTGCCATGTTGCCTGCTGATCTTGGGATTGTGCCATTTTGTCTCCCAACTTTGCATTCGTCAGCCTTGGTAGCCAGTAGCTGCATCAGTTAGGAAATGTCTCCAGCTCCAGTGGGCCTAGAAAAAGAGACAGAGCTGAAACCCAATGTGAAAGGGCTAGCCCCTAGAGCCAGCACTGTGAATTCAGACTTTTAGCCTCCTAAACTATAAAATAATAAATTCCTTTTTGTTAAAGCCTTCCCCTTGTGGTATTTCTGTTATAGCAGCACTAGAAAACCAAGACAATCTGTTTGAATAACTACCTCTTGGTCTATGTCCAGATTCCTCATGAGCACAATTAAGTGTTCTGGAATTCCCATTCTTCACAATGTTGTCCATCATTTGTCATAATCCACACAGTTGAATGCTTTGCATAGTCAATAAAACACAGATAAACATCTTTCCGGTGTTCTCTGCTTTCGGCCAAGATCCATCTGGCATCAGCAGTGATATACCTTGTTCCATGTCCTCTTCTGAATCCAGTTTGAATTTCTGACACTTCCCTATTGATATACTGCTCCAATTATTTTAAAATTATCTTCATCAAAATTTTACTTGCATGTGATATGTATGATATTGTTCAATAATTTCTGCATTCTGTTGGGTCACTCTTGTTTTGAATTAGTGCAAATAAGGATCTCTTCCAGTTGATTGGTCAGGTAGCTTCCTTCCAACTTTCTTGGCATAAACTAGTGAGCACATCCAGCATTGCATCCATTTGTTGAAATATGTGAAAAGGTAGTCCATCAATTTCTGGAGCTTTGTCTTTGTCAATACCTTTGTCAATACCTTTGTCAATACCTTGGACTTGTGCCTTCAATACCATTGGTTCTTGGTAATATGCTACCTTCTGAAATGGTTAAGCATCAACTAATTTTTTTTTTTTTTTTGGTACAGTGATTCTATGTATTCCTTCCATATTCTTTTGATGCTTCATGTGTCATTAATATTTTGCCCCCAGAAGCCTTCAATATTGCAACTGAAGGCTTGAACTTATTCAACTCTTTCAGCTTGAGAAATGCTGAGCCTTTTGGTTTTCTAACTCCAGATCTTTATACATTTTGTTATAATACTTTACTTTGTCTTCACGAAGTGCCCTTTGAAATCTGTTCGGCTCTTTTACTTCATCATTTCTTCCATTTTCTGTAACTACTCTGTGTTCAAGAGCAAATTTCAGAGTCTTTTCTGACATTCATTTTGTTTTTTCTTTCTTTCTTGCCTTTTTAAATGACCTCTTACTTTCTTCATGTATGAATTCCATGATATCATGACACAACTCATCTGGTCTCCAGTCGTGAGTATTCAGAGCATCAAATCTGTTCTTGAGATCATCTCTAAATTCAAGTGAGATATATTCAAGGTCATACTTGCTTTAATTTTAGATTCTTCCAATAGGAATCATACACAAGAGAGTAAAAGGAAAAGCCAACAAAAAAAATGTAATCATCTGTATCTGGTAGCAGAAGCAACAGCAGCAGATTAGCTCTGCAATGGCAGAAGCAGACTTGTGGTAGCATCTACTGATGTTTACAGTCTCTTGTAGTAGCTGTACCTGCAATATAAAGTCACAGAGGCATAGAATGAGTTCTACAGGAAGATTAAAGGCTTTACTCTAGAGGGCTTTGCCTTCCTCATTTTTTTTTTTTTTCTCTTCCAGTCCTTCCAACAATATTATATTTCCTATGTTAATTTCCTCTAGGTTGAAATATCTAGAATAGTTCTGTGAACACTAACTGATACAATATCTAATATCAGGAGTGGTTCCAGGAAACATATTTTCAAAAGTGAAAATCTCGAATTAGTTACCTCACCAGAAAGAGTTTGAATGTATTGATAACATCATAGGCACTGGACAATAGGAATCTCATAGTTCATGGCATGCAATAACAAAATAAATGCTTAAAATGTGTATTAAAAGCCAGTTCTTGCTGTAACAGACCCTTATGATGGGAATAATGACTAAAAAGACCCTTTACTGACTGCTATTACCAACTGTATTGGGAAGCTTATAGGAAAAAAATGACAGGTTCAAACATTAAATTTCTCACTCAAGGCAAGCTCACACTACAGAAAATCTTTTCTCTTTTGAAACTGATCAAACTGAATGTCAGAACAAAAATTTGATTCTGTGCATTTCTGAATCATAAAGTAGGTTGAATCCACAATTTCTCCTTGTCTCTTATGTGCTAGTTAGGACACTGAGAGGAGAACCAATGGGAACCTGATCATCAGAATGGGGAAATACGGGTGGAGGCATGAGTCACTGGGCTTTGGGGCATAGGACCACAGACTTGGGGGACATCTGGGTCAATTGGCACAACATAGTCCCCAAAGATAATGTTCTATGTTCTGCTTTGTTGAGTAGTGACTTGGGTCTTAAGAGCTTCTGAGCAGCCAACTAAGATGCAACTATTGGTCTCTCCCCATCCAGAGAAAAAACTAGTGAAGAAAATCAGAGGCTCAAGAAAACAATGAGTCTAAAGGATTAATAGGTCACAAGAACCACAGCCTCTACTACCCTGAGACCAGAAGAACTGGACAGTGCCAGCTATCACTACCAATCACTCTAATCAGGATCATAATAGAAGTTTCTGGAAAGAGTTGAAAGGAAAAAAAGGTAGAACAAAATTCAAAATCATAAAAAAGACCAAACTTACTGGTCTGCTAGAGATGGTGGAATCTTGAGACTGTGGCTTTTAGACATCTTTCAAGCCTGGAACTGAACCTACTACTGGGGATCAACTTTCAGCCAGACAGCAGGCCTATTGAGTGAACAACAACCCAATGGAAGAATGTACTCCTTGGAACAATCAACCTTATGAGGAAAAAAGGGTAGCATTTGCCCTAAAACAAAGCTCAGAAGTAGGAAGGGAAGGGAAAGAAGGATGAATGGAAACAAGAAACATAGGGAACAAGTGGGAAGAGTGCTGTTACATTGTGGGGATTGCAACCAATGTCATGAAACAAAATGTGTATAAAATGTTGAGTGGAAAACTAATTTGCTATGTAAACTTTCACCCAAACCACTATAAAAAGTTCAAAAAAAAAAAAAATTTGAGTGAATTTGGGCAAATGTGCAACTTTGATTCCCTAAATCCTCCTTTTTTCATTTGCCCATACAAGCAGCCCCTCCACTCTTACCTGAGGAGACTGGCTTTCCCTTAACAGAAGATCCTGACCTGAATTGTCATCCAAGTGATTCTACTTTTCTGTAATTTTCTCACTTACCTTCCCTTATTATTTCTCCACTCTCAACTGGATTCCAATCCCAGCATGCCCCAGAGGAATAGTGCAAAGTATAACCAAGGAGGTTATAACATTCACATATACCCACCTACTGCCATCAAGTGGATTCCAACTCATAGCAATCATATAGGACAGAGTAGAACTGCCCCACAGGGTTTCCAGGGCTGTAGATTTACAGTAGCAGACTGCCTCATCTTTCTCCTGCGGAGCGGTTGGTGGTTTCGTACTGCTGACGTTTTGGTTAGCAGCCAAATACTTTCATCACTACACCACCAGAGCTCCTTATACACATACACTCTCACTCACGCACACACACACACACACACAATTCCAAGATTTTGCTACTTTACTGACAGAAGCTTTAAGAAAATGTATGAAAATGGATGCTTAGGGTGTTAGCCCAAAAAGGAGTAAAAATAATACTGGCTCATTTTGAATGTATTCACATGGGTGCAGTAATTAGAAGTTTTGGGTTCAGTATATTACCTTGAGCAGCTGAGAGTGGCTCTAACAGTTTCTTTGGTTGGTTATCTGAAACTAGACTCTATTGTAGCCTATAGTCAATAAAGTGGAAATACCAGAAAAATCCTTGGTATAATCTAGAGTGTAGGATTGAAAGCTTTAGGGAGAAAGACTATTGGAATGGATTTGTCGTATCTGACCTTCTTATCCTACTCCCACAAACAAAGTACTTACAGAGGGGCCAGAGCATACTCCCTTCACTAAGACCTCTTATGGACTGCATTGATACAGGTAGCACCAGCGTCCTTGTAAAGTTTGTAGTGGCTGTACCCTGCAGCCTGGGAATGAAAATAAAAGATGCTATCATTGAAACGGGTTTCCTGATTTCAGTGTGGATTGTGGTATTCTGAAGTAGTAGAGGTCATGTGATTAGACAATAATCATAAAATTTTAATTTGCAGAGATCTTTCCAAAAACCCAAACCCACTGCCATCAAGTCAATTCCTACTTGTGGTGACCTTTAGGACAGAGTAGAACTGCCCCATAGAGTTTCCAAGGCTGTAAATCTTTACAGAAGCAGACTGCCCCATCTTTCTCCAACGGAGCAACTGGTAGTTTCAAACTGCCAACCTTTTGGTTGGCACCAGAATTCTTTAACCACTACACTACCAGAGCTCCTTTGAAGGGATCTTTGGCAGTGGCTAAGTGGACACAATGTTTCTAGATCTGAAATAACTGGATATCCTACTAAAATATTACCTGTTCTATATGATATGCTAAACTCTAAGTCTGGTAACTAAGGACCTAACTTGAATCATTACAATAGAGAGTCACTCTCAGCCAGTTCTTAGACTATCAGAACCAACAGAATCAAGGATGTTTGAAGGGTCTGTGGCGTATGTGGATACCAAATAAAGCCTCTCAGAAGAATCATACTGCACATCCCTTTTTTATGTAAATATGCCACATCCTCTTTTACAAATAATTCTTCTCTTTTACAAATAATTCTTGTCTTGACTACTCCTGGGCCCTAAAGACTTTGAATACCTAGCCATGAGGTATAAAGGGTTATCTGAGCTTCCCATATGAACTGTGGTTCTCTGATCCACCAAGTCATGAATGTGGGTGGATGAACAGCACACCATCATTGAATGGTATATACAATCTACTCACTGCTGTCGAGACAACTGCGACTCATAGCAACCCCTCCTTGGGTTTCCAAGGCAGTATCTCTACAGAAGTAGATTACTTAGTCTTCCTTCTGAGGAGTGGCTAGTGGGTTTGAACTGCCAGACTTCTGGTTAGCAGTCAAATGCCTTAGGCACTATGCCACCAGAACTCCTGGTATATACAATACTAGGCTCAAAATAGTCCTACAGACACAAATAAGCTGCATAACCAAGTGGCTCACACTTTCACACCACTTACTCTACTGCATTGGTACCTCTCTCTTGATCCAAATCAACAAAGTTCTCCAAGACTGGTTTACCAATGAAAAAAATGTGGAACCTGGGTTGACAGATAGTTTTACATAATACTTTCTTACCAGCCAGCAGTGGACTGAGATAGCATTAGTGCCCCACTTAGGGACGGCCATGAAAGACAATGGAGAAAGGTAATCCTCCCAGTGGGCAGAACCTAGGGCAGTAAATCTGGTTGTCTCTTCTTCCTGGGATTAGAGGTGACCATAAATATGGATTAACACCAGTTCATGGGTAGTGACTAATGATTTTGTCAGGAACTTCAAGGAAATGAGATTGGAATATTGCTAACAAGAAAGTCTGGGGATGAGATATGTGATTTGGTTACCTAGTACCACTGTAACAGAAATACCACAAATGGGATGACTTGAACAAACAGGAGTTTATTCTCTTACAATTTTGGAGGCCGTAAATCCGAGTTCAAAGTGCCAGGCTCTAGGGGCTGGGTGAAAGCCCCTCAACCGTGGGCTTCAGCTCTGCCTCCTGCTTCCAGCCCACTGGAGCTAGAGGCTTTTCTTCACTCAGAGAGCTGCTGGCTGCTGAGACTGACAAGTCCAAGGTTGACAAGTAAAAAGGCACAGTCCCAATGTTACTAAACCACATCGCAGGCCATTAATTTGAGTCCATTCAAAGTCCCAAGGTCAGCAGAGCATGGCAAGCTGCTGAATGACATGGCTACATGCAGGGTTCAAGTGTGCCATAAACTAGAGACCATTTCCAAAGCTGCTTCTTATATATGGGAAGAGAACCACATCCCTAAAGCAGCTACTCAGCTGCTTGTGGTAGATCCCACCCATGGAGTTGATTGCCAATCTCATCATGGGGAATAACTATCACCAGCTGCCCAGCCACTCAACCAGGCCCAGCCAAGTTGACACACAACTTTAACCACCACAGTATGTGAGTAAACCTCTCAAAATGGGGATAGCTATGAAGACATATGCATCCAACGGGAATGCTTATAAAAGAACACTGTAGAGAAGCCTCTCAATAATAATATGGTGAGATGACATATTCTGCAGATGCTAATCACCCTCCTTCCCAAAATACTCCAGTGCTTGCTCAATAGACTCATGTACAAAATAAGCCCATGTGTCATTTGGCTGAAAGTTGAGCCACTGAGGTTGAATTCAGTTTCTAGCTCAAAGGGTATCTAATGGTCTTAATCTCAGCAGTTCCACCGGTCTTCATCAGACAAGTTAACCTGGTCTTTTTCATGATTTTGAGTTTTGTTCCCATTTTTCTCCCATGCTATCCGGATTTCCTATTGTGATCCCTTTCAGAGCACTGGTACCCAGGCACCATCTAGTTCTGGTTGCAGGGTCATTCAGTTGGTTCACTTGGTGCATTAGACCTTTGGACTAATTGTTTCCTTGCATCTTTGATTTTCTTCACTCTTTTTTGTTCTGGACAGGGAGAGACCAATAGCTGTACCTTAGATGGTTGCTCACAAGCTTTTAAGACCCCCATCACTTCTCACCAAAGTAAAAATATACAACATTGTCTTTGTGGACTATGTTGGAACAATTGATCTCAGTGTCTCCTGAGACTATGGTCCTGAGCCCCCAGGTGCAGACACTCATTCCTCAAGTTGTTTAATCATAAATAAGAAGTCTTCATAACTTTATGCCCTGTAGGCTCTCCTACATTCATGGATATATTTGCAGCACACATAAATACACAAGTAGAGATATCCTTTGTCAAAGTTTATATATATATATTTGTGGGTGTTGTGCCATTCACCTTCCCACCCCTGCTCAGCTTGAATGTCTACCTATGCATTCACTTGTAGATTATTGAATGTTACTGTTATTGCAGGATTGTGTATGTAATAGTATTCATCTTTCTTGCCTTTAACTCTTGTGCTCTTCCCTGTGTCTTCCACTGCCTTGATAATTTTGTGTTGATCTCTCCCTTATTGTATACTGCCTTCCTCTTCACCAAAGTTAATATAGGTCTACCCTCTAGCTAATGATTTACCCTTTCTATCCCTCCCACCCCTGGTAACCTTCAAAGAATGATTCTTTCTGTGTGTAAACCTTTCCTTGACTTTTTACTGTAGTGGTCTCATACAATACTTGTCCTTTTGTGATTGACTGATTTCACACAACATAATGTCCTCTAGGTTCGTCCATGTTTTGAGGTGGTTAGCAAACTCATAGTTATTCTTTAACGTTGCATAGTATTCCGTTGTGTGTATATACCTTAGTTGGTTTATCCATTCATCTCTTGATGGCCCTTAGGTTGTTTCCATCTTTTTGCTATTGTGAATAATGCTGCAATGAACATGAATGTGCATATATCTGTTTGTATCATGGCTCTTACTTCTCTAAGATAGATATCGAGAAGTGGGATTGCTGGATCATATTATGTTTTTATTTCCAACTTCTTAAGGAAATGCTATACCACTTTCCACAGTGGTTGTACCATTTTATAGTTCAACCAGCAATGTATGAGGGTTCAAGTCTCTCCACACTTTCACCAGCATTTGTTGTTTCTGTTTTTGTTTTTGTTTTCACTTTGCTATTAATGCTGGGGTGAGATAATGTCTCATTGTTGTTTTGATTTATATCACTAATGGCTAATGATCATGAACATTGCTTCATGTGGTGGCAAGGATGGATATAATACATGAGCTTATTAGTCTCCCTTCATCAAGGCTAATCTTACTGCCACCAAAGTTGAGTTCTCAATTTGCCAACTGTAGTAATTAACTCAGAGCCCCTGATGTAGCACTATTCCCACCAGTGACAGATTATGTTAAACCACTTCCATTATGAAGAGAGCAGAGATTTTTATGTCAGATAACTATTTATTCTTTTTCAACACCATCATTCATGGAATTACAGAATATCTTTGTTGTCATATTATCACACATGACATTATGACCCAGTACAGGGCAATGGGTTTCTCTTTTTATATGGCCTTTCTGGCCATGGTCTTGTAACTCCCACAAAATAATTGGGTTCAAAGAAGATGTGTAAAACTTTTGCTAGGATTGGCTGTGATTATGCAAATAAGGTGCCTATGGCCCACCAAGGGGATGGGAGATGGTCAGTTTTGCCATCACACTAGACTTAAAAACAGCCAATTCCACAGGTTAGGGGAGGGGAACCTGACTAGTATCAAGAAGAAGAGCTGAGATGGGAGCATGTCCTTGATCCAGGGTTCCTATGCTGAGAACATCTGAGACCTAGGAGACAGATACTTATAATACTGGTGAGCTGGAACGCTGGAGGCAGCAGCAGCACAGACCAGCGATGGCATAGGACCAGCAACGGCATAGGATGGTTGCAGTGGGTTCACCAATCCACAGAGTGAAGGAGCTGAAGTTTTTTGGGTAGGAGGCTTCTTGATGGAGTGTGATGCCTTCAGTGAACTAAAGAACTATAACACTTGCCCAAGCAGGGCAAAGGCCAGGCCCAAGAAGGGCCTGTTTGCAGACACCTGCCTGTGGGCATAGCTAAGAAAAAGCTGTCCTGATCAAAGAACTGTATCTTGAGTTGTTTCTGTTACATCCAAATTAATCTTGACCCTGAATTGTAACCTGCTCCATTCCTAATGAACCCCATAATCATGAATATGGTCTGTGAATTCTGTGTATCCATCACAACAAATTATTGAAACCAGCAAAGAAGTAGTGAATGCTGCAGGAGGGATTTGTTGTTGTTGTTATTGTTTTAGCAGAAAATTAATTAACTTGGCTGAACTCAAATTGAAAATTCTATCTCTAGGTAGTAGCTCAAATATCAATTAATTTCAATTAATTCTTTTAACCTTAGAAAAAAAAGAAGAACCAAATGCACTGCTGTGAATTTGACTTGACTCGTGGTCACTCTTCCTTGGTTTTCTGAGGTGGTATCTCTGCAGAAGTAGATTGCCTAATCTTCCTTCCAAGGAGTGGCTGGTGGGTTTTGAACCACTAGCCTTCTGGTTAGCAGTCAAATGTCTTAGGCACTACGCCACCAGAGCTCCCTTCTCATCTTTAGACAAACTGAAAAGAAAGACCTGGTGATGTACTTCTGAAATATCAACAAATGAAAGCCCTATATGGATGGTAATGGTCCAATCCCACTGTGCAGGTGGTTAGTGTGAGTCAGGAGCTGACTCAACAGCAGCTAACGACATCCTTAGCTAAGCTGCATAGAGTCTGGACCACACCAAGCAGAGTTTACACAGAATTTGAAGAACCCCCTCTCGGGTTCTCTCCTCTCCAGCATTTCCCTCTCACTTTCCAGTGGCTGTGGTTGCGCCTCACTCTATCCTCTGGATTTTGGAGCCAGACAGACTATAGATGTTCCATCAGTTTTACCCAACCTATATCTTGACAACTGAGGCCTGTTCTAAGGCTAAAAGCTATGAAAACTAATAAAAAAAATTTCTTGTCAGTCCAATTTTAGAATCTTCCTACTGTCTTCACTTTTAATTCCTTCAGATATTTGTTTTTAATTCCTTCAGGTATTTGTCTCCAATTCCTTCAGGTATTTGTTTTTCATATGCTGCCTCAAATTTTCAGCTGTATTCTGAGGGATAGTCAGTCCAGTGGGATCTTATTCTACCTACTAGAAATGGAATTATTAAAAAATTTTGATCATAGATCACTATAGAAAAAAATAAGTGTAATTATCAAATTACTTCAACTCCCACATATACATAGTTGAATAAGAGTTCCCAAAAATTATAATATTAAAACTGGAAACAGAATAGATGTGGAGTCTTACTTAATTGTGGCACTAAATAGTACTTATCCAAAGATAAATATATATGACTAAGGGATTCATTCTCAGTAAATCTTACTTTCTCTGTTTAATAAGAATCTATCTGAATTAATTATAGATTCATCATTGGTTTTTCAATTGTTTACAAATAGTAATTGTAAAAATAACTCAATCCAGAAGAAAATTTCAAATGTTTAGAGACATAAAAATTTAAACATAGATAGATGGATGATTTTGTTTGCTTGTTTGTTTGAAATACATATGATATAGTGAGCGTAAATGACTTTTACGCATAAAATCATATTACATTAGGATAGAATTCTGAGAGGAAAGCAGAATCAAAATATAATTACAAAGAGAAATAAGACCAATGTAAAATTCTGACTGTCAAAGACATCATCCTCCTGTATTTTCTTTTTTGCATGATTCATCTCTTTTATTGAGGCAAATTTGTGTATAGTAAAATTCATACATATTAAGTATAGAACTCAATACATATTAGTAAGCTAAATACCATAGCCATCATGCACATCAAGATATTGCCATTACCCTCAAAAAGTTCCTTCCTATTCTTTTCCAGTCACTATTACTCCACGTTCAAGAAAATTACTGTCTGATTTCATCACCATAGATTAATTTTTTCTGTTTTTGAGCTTCCTGTATTAGAAAAAAATATAATACTTTAACAACAAGTGAAGAGACAACCTACCAAATGGAAGAAAAATTTGGAGAACCATGTTCTAGATAAGGGTTTAAAATCCAGAGTACATAAATAACTCCTACAACTTAATAACAAAAAAGACAAATAGCCAATCATAAAATGGGCAAAAGTCTTGAACAGAATTTCACTACAGAGGATATACAAATAGCCAATAAGCACATGAAAAATCGCTCAACATCATTAGCCATTCCAAACCAAACTCATTGCCTTCGAGTCGGATCGGACTCATAGTGACCCTTCCTTGAGTTTCTGAGGTGGTATCACTATGGAAGTAGATTGCCCAACCTTCTTTCCAAGGTGTGGCTAGTGGGTTTGAACCACCAGCCTTCTCCTTAGCAGTCAAATGCCTTAGGCACTATGCTACCAGAACTCCTGTTGTTGTTGTTGTTGTTATGTGCCGTTGAGTCGAACCCGCCTCATAGCGACCCCTCCTTGCGTTTCCGAGGCAGTATCGCTACAGAAGTAGATTGCCCCATCTTCCTTCTGAGGAGTGGCTGGTGGGTTTGAACCGCCAGCCTTCTGGTTAGCAGTCAAGTGCCTTAGGCACTACACTACCAGAGCTCCTAGAGAGATACAAATCAAAACCATGAGATACCACTTCACTCTCACTAGAATGGCTAGATTTTTTTTTTTTAAAGGAAAACAACAAATGTTAGAAAGGATGTGAGAAATTGGAAGCCTTATCCTATTGGTGGGAATGCAAAATAGTACAGCTGCTGTGGATAATCGTTTGGCAGTTCCTCAAGCAGGTAAACACAAAACTACCGTATGATCCAGTAATTCCTCTCTTAGTTATATACCCAAGAGATATGAAAGCAGCAATGTAAACAGACATATGTACACCCATGTTCATTGCATCACCTTTCACAGTAACCAAAAGGTGAAAACAACATAACTGTCTATCAGCAGATGAATGGATAAACAGAATGTGGTACATACAAAATAGAATATTACTCAGCTATAAAGAGAAATGAAGTTTCTCAGCATGCACTAACATAGATGATTATCCATGTTATACTAAGTGAAATAAGTTAATCACAAAAGGACAACTATCGTATGATCTCATTTATACAAAATAATAAGAACAGGCAAAGGTATAGAGACCAAAGTTTATTAGGGGTTACCAGGGTCAGAAACAGGGAGGAAAAGGAGAGTCATTGTTTAGGAAGCAGCGTGTTTCTCTTTATAGTGAAGCCAAATTTGACAACAATTATGGGTGATGGTTGTGCAGTATGATTAATATAATTGCTATCTCTAAATTGTACACCTGAAAAATGCTGACTTGGCAAATGTTACATTACTTATAGTTTTACAGCAATTTTAAAAAAGTTATATAATACACACTTTTTTGCGTCAGACTTTTGCCTCTTAACATGATGTTTTTAAGATTCATCCACACAGCTTTGTGTATCAGAACTTTATTGTTTTTTTATTCCAGTGCATGGATATACCACTACTGTTTATTTATTCTTGCACTGATGAGCATTTGGGTTGTTTCTATTTTAGGATTATTATGAATAAAGCAGATATGTACCTTCTAATTTTCATACAAGTCTTTTATGAGGAATATGTGTGTGTGTGCATGTGTGCACACACCTTGGTGATGCAACAGTTAAGCGCTCAGCTGCTATCTGAAAGATCGGTGGTTCAAACTCACCTAAGCACTAAGCAAGGAAGAAAGGCCTGGTGATCTGTTCCAATAATGATTACAACCTAGAAAACCCAACGAGGCAGTTTTACTCTGTCACGTGGAGTCTCTATGAGTCAATATCAACAGGTGGTGCCTGACAACAGTAACATATCCAATAAAAAAAAAAACACTATCTGACTTCCTTATCATAGATTAATTTTGTCTGTTCTTGAACTTCATATATAAGAAATCATATAACACTTTATCAACAAAGTGAAGAGATAATCTAAACAATGGGAGAAAACTTGGGGAAACCAGTTATTGTTGTTGTTGTTGTTAGGTGCCATGGGGTCCATTTTGACTCATAGTGACCTTAAGTACAACAGAACAAAATACTGCACAGTCTTACACCATCCTTATAACCCTTGCCATGCTTGAGCTCATCGTTGCAGCCACTGTGTCAATTCGTCTCATTGAGAGTCTTCCGTTTTTCACTGACCTTCTACTTTAACAAGCATGATATCCTTCTCCAGGGACTGATCTCTTCTGACATAACCAAAGTATGAGAAACCAAGTCTGGCCATTCTCGCTCTAAAGGAAGCTGTACTTCCTTCAAGACAGATTTGATCATTCTTTAGCAGTCCATGGAATATTAAATATTCTTCACCAACACCACAATTCAACTGCATCAATTCTTCTAGTCTTCCTTATTCATTGTCCAGCTTTCACATCCTTATGATGGTATTGAAAATACCATGATGTGATAGTTGTAGCTTTGTGCCATCTTGGCTGGACCACAGTTCTGTGTGGTTTAAACAGTTGTGATATGGATTATTCCCATAATGGGCATCCATTGAAAGGGAGTTTCCCTAGGGGTGTGGCCTGCTTCCAATATATTTATGGACATCCTGGAAAAGAGACACCTTCTGTGGATAAGGATCCTATTGTGCTGCCTACAACTGTCCGTAAGCGAACAATCCACCATTTGGCCTGGAGATCTTGGATTTGTCATTTGTTGGAGCCAACAGCTGGTATACTGCCTGCCAACCTTGAGCTCATCAGCCCCTGCAGCTGCGTGAGTCAGGAAAAGCCTCCAGCTTGACATCTGATCCAAGAACTTGGGACTTGCTAGCTTCTGTAAGTGTGTGAGCCATTTTCCTAAGATAAATTTCTCTTTCTCTATACGTGTATATAAGCTTTACTGGTTTTGCTTCTTTAGAGAACCCAGCGTAACACACATGACTTGGGTTAAGAGCACCTTAGTCTTCAAAGTGACATCTTTAATCTTAAACATGTGAAAGAGGCCTTTAGCAGCAGATTTGCCAATGCAATACAGTCATTTGATGTCTTGACTGCTGCTTTCATGGGTGTTAATTGTGGATCCAAATGAAATAAAATCCTTGCCAACTTCAATAATTTCTTCATTTATTGTGATGTTGCTTATTGGTCCAGCTGTGAGGATTTTTGTTTTCTTTATGTTGAGATGCAATCCATAGTCTTTGATCTTTATCAGGAAGTGTTTCAAGTCTTCTTCACTTTCAGCAAGTAAATTTGTGTCATTTGCATATCGCAGGCTGTTAATGAATTTTCCTCCAATCCTGATGCCACATTGTTCTTCAAATGGTAAAGTTTCTTGGATTATTTGCTTGGCATACAGATTGAATAAGAATGGTGAAAGGATACAACCTTAACATACACCTTTCCTAATTTTAAACCACACAGTATTATTCCCTTGTTCTATTTGAACAACTGCCTCTTGGTCTATGTACAGGTTCATTATGAGTACAATTAAGTGTTCAGAAATTCCCATAATTTATTATGATCCACACAGTTTGATGGCTTTGCATAGTCCATAAAACATAGTTAAACATCTTTCTTTGCTTTCAGCCAAGATCCATCTGACATGAACAATGATATCCCTCATTCCATGCCCTTTTCTGAATCCAGCAGTTCCTTGTTGATATCCTGTAACAACCATTTTTTAATTGTTTTCAGCAAAATTTTACTTGTGTGTGATATGTTGTTGTAGTGAATTACTTGGTATGGCTCTTCCAGCCATGGTCTTTGTGGCACTCACCAGATGACTTGACGGAACTCTGCAAATATGTTACATGGCACCCTTATGGGGGTGGTACCATGCAAGTAAGGTGTATGGAACACTAATATGGGGACTGGTTAATTTTATCCTTTTGCTAAGCTTAAAATGAGCCCTTCTTGAGGCATAAAGGGGGGATCTCACTCTGATCAAGAGAGAAGAGCAAGAGGTGGAGTAGAGTGCATTGTTGGACTCAAGATGCCTGCACTGAACTTCCTGGCAGGGAGATGGTAGAGACAACCAGCAGAGACAACCAGCAGAGATGACCAGCAGAGGGTTACTTTGGTTGTTGTTACCTGTAATAACAGAAAGGAATATAAGAGATATTGTGCTGCTGCTGAGGGGAGAAAAGCCTGGGGCAAGAGCCAATCCAATTAAAGGAGATGATTGATACACCCAGCCAGAGGCCCAAGGCCATATCATAGAATGGGAAGATAGTCAAGGTGAAGAGAAGATGAAACTGGAATGTTTTTAAAGGGTTATGTGCTTATCTGGGAGCTCTGGTAGCATAGTGGCTAAGGCACTTGACTGCTAACCAGAAGGCTGGTGGTTCAAACCCACCAGCCACTCCTCGGAAGGAAGATGGGGCAATCTACTTCCATAGTGATACTGCCTCGGAAACCCAAGGAGGGGTCGCTATGAGTCCAGTCCGACTCGATGGCATACAACAACAACAACAACAATGTGTTTATCTGAATAGATTTTGAAAGTTCTCTTTCCTAGTTGTACATTAGAAATGAATATTGAGTATGGATAGCACAGAGTGTCTAAGTCTGCCTTCAGCAAATACTTTATTGGGTATGTTAAAATAGAAACTAGAATTTGCCAGGAAGAAACACAGGCTTTTGGTTTGAATGTAGTAGCTCTACTGTATAGGGTATTCAGGGTTTAGGTTGAAAACCTGAGCCCCACCCAGAACATTCAGAGTCATAATATTTGCATTTGAAAAGACATGGAGACACCCCACCCTCCCAGAACTGCTGAGAGATCAGAAGATTTGCATTTGAAGGAAGTATCTGCAGATGGAAAAGAAAAAAAAAATGGCTGTTTGGTCTTTTTTTTGTTGTTTTTCTTTTTTTCCTTCACAATTACGAGGTTTATTTTGGGAGCTCTGGTGGCATAGTGCCTAAGGCATTTGACTGCTAACCAGAAGACTGGTTGTTCAAACCCCCTAGTCACTCCTCGGGAAGAAGGTTGGGCAATCTACTTCCATAGTGATACTACTTGGGAAACAAAACAAGGAGGATCCAACTCGATGGCAGTGAGTTTGGTGTTTTTTGGTTTTGGTGGTGTAGTGCCTAAGGCATTTGACTACTAACCAGAAGGCTGGCCGTTCAAACCCACCAGCCACTCCTCAGATGGAAGACTGGACAATCTACTTCCATAGACATACCACCTCAGAAACCCAAGAGGGGTCACTAAAAGTCAGAAACGACTCCACAGCTGTGAGGTTTTTTGGTAACAGGCTACCATTCAGCTTCAGGAGCATGATCAGGATACAATTCTTCAATCAAGACAGTGTCCCCTGTTAGAGATATGCCACACCATCTTGTGTGGCTCTTCTGGGTTCTTCTTCATTCCCTGCTGCCCCGCCAAAGGTCATAAGTCAGTTAAAGGAAGTCGAAACTGAGTTTCCTGCAAGGTGCGAATTTTAAAAGGCAACATAGCTTCTGATAGGTTAAGACCCCTTCCCCGAGCTCTGACGTACTACCTCCTTAACCCAGGTCTATATAAGACCGCCCTCTGCCCTGCTCGCTCTCTTCTTCTTTCTGTTCTTCTTCTTCCTCTCTTCTTCTTCTTCTTCTGTCCTTCCTCGGCACAGGTGCCCTTTCGCCTCTTTAAATAAAATCTCCTGTCGGGTACCCTGGTGTGTGGCATGGTCGTTGAGTGCCGATGGAGCTCTAATATCCCCTCTGCTGTGCCCTCAGGCTCGCCTCTCTGGCCCTTGGCCTCTGGGCCTGGCCTCTGCCCTGCTCTGGCAAAAGTTGCAAAGCTCTCTAGCTCTGCTGATAGGTACACTCTGTGTACCTGACTCCACCAGCAAGCCTCCTGCCCAAGGGTACTCAGCTTTCTCCCTCCGTGGGCCAGGTAAGCCTGCTGCTCTGTCTCATGCCTCTTGATTCCACTGCCACCATCTCTCCACCGGGGCATCTCTCCACCAGGGTATCTCTCAGCCAAGAAGGTCCAGTGCAGGGATCTCGGGCCCCAGGGCATACTCCATTTCACCTCCAGCTCCTCTCTCTTGATGGCAGTGAGAGCTGTTTGGACTTTTGAATTTTGAGCAAGCCTTTGGATTTGGGTGCATCAAGGCAGGAAAGTCATGGCCCCCTGAGACAAATTCCTTTCAGGGCCGGACATTAAAGGAAGCCAGCAAGTAAATTGTCTTGTATGCTGGTCACTTGTGACTACCTGGGTCCACTTGATGAGTGGAAGTGGGGGAGGTGCAGCAATGAAGAAAGGGGCTGAGTTTGACACCTGTTAACCCAGCCCATGGATGCTAAGGGTGAAGAAGGGCTGACTGGGTCTGAAGTGCAAGGAGTTGTCTGGACTCCTGAGCCTTTGAGTGAAATAGGACCAAACGTGGGCCCCTACCAGTATGCAGTCAGGCTGAAACAGTTTACACACCGAGGGATTAAGAGGAGAGAAAATCATTTACTGCAGAGCGGCAATGCAAGGAGACAGGGGTCTGTACCCAAATCTGACTCCCCGAATGGCGGTTGGGTTATAGTTTTTGTAAGTTTCAGGAGAAGGGGTTACACATATTCACAAAAACTTCAGGAATTTAGGTGTGAATTAGTCGAGGACTGGCTGAAATTTCCTTTACCTCAGTTTAAAGGGACAGTCATTTTTTAATGCAGTGCACTTGCGCACCAGATGAGTCACCAGCTTCCTGTCATCAGCTGATTGGGGCTTAGGCAGAGGGGAGAATATCAGTTCCCAGCAACTTTGTTCTTGTTTGTCTCACTGCACATGTCCCTGGGCCAAGGTCACTTTTCAAGTTGTCTCCCAAAACACATTAACATACTTATCACCTGTTTCTAGGGGATAACATGGAGGCAATGTGTAAACTGACCTTTCATTCCATTCAGTTCTTAAGGAACTGAGTTATCATGTTTACTTATCTACCTTCAACCAGAGATGCAGGCTGAACTTTGACTCCACCCAGCTTCAAGGGCATTGAACTGGCCCATGGGCACTAGGGATGAGAGAGAGAAGGGGCTGGCTGGTCTAAAGTATTGGGAGGAGCATGAACTCCCAAGCTTGCAGCTAGTACTCATGGCTATGGCTGAGCTGACCAGAGCCAGACCAAATGAAGAGAAAGATGTTTGGCACTGTGATGTAAATTACTGCAATTTGATAGCTTGCTCTGGACTGGACTTTGCTTATGGATGCAGATGCTCAAATTTCCAACCAGAACAGAAGATTCTTCTAAGAATGGAGCATGCTTGTCTCCTCAGAGTACTCATTTGATAGGTATGGGCAATTTAGTAATTGTGCATCTAAAATGAGGGAAAATAAAGGCATAAAGTGGCTGGCTTACACACTGTCATGGGTGCACTTATACTTAAACTGATTGAGAAACTGCCCTGAGTCAGATTCGACTCATAGTGACCCCTCCTTGGGTTTCTTAGGGGATATCACTACAGAAGTAGATTGCCCAATCTTCCTGCAGTCAAATGCCTCAGGCATTACACCAGGAGATGTTAATTCTTCAAGTATGAAAGGACCTGTGGCCAGAAGAGCTCTTCTAGCCAAAGTCTTTGTGACTCCCACCAGATTAGTGGGTGGAACTATGCAAATATAAAGTGTTTATATTCCCACCAAGGGGATTGGATAGCTTGTTAGTTGTGTAAATAAGGTACATGACACACTTAAGTGAGTGGTACTGTGCAAATTAAGGTATGTAGAACCCTAATGTATGGATAGGAGCTCTGGTAGCATAACGCCTAAGGCACCTGATCAATAACTAGAGGCTGGCGGTTCAAACCCACCAGCCACTTCTCAGAAGAAAAGTTGGGCAATCTACTTCTGTAGTGATATTGCCTCAGAAACCAAAGGAGGGGTCGCTATGAGTCAGGTCCGACTCCACGGCCCATAACAACAACAATGTGTGGATTGGTCAGTTTTGTCATTTGTCATTCAGAAGGGGGGGGGGGATCTCATTGTCATCAAGAGATAAGAGCCAGAGGTAAAGTAAACCCATCCTTAGACCTGAGATCCCTGCACTGGAACTCCTTGGCAGAAATGACTGGGAGAGACAACTGACTGAGATGACCAGCAATGGAACCATAAGACATGAGACAGACCAGCAGGCTTGCTGGCCCATGGAGCAAAAAAGCTGAGTGCCTCTGGCAGGAGGCTTACTGGTAGAGTAGGGTGTACCTAGGTGCCTAAAAGCAAAGCTAAAAGAGCTTTGTAACACTTGCATGAGCAGGGCAGAAGCCAGACCCAGAAGCCAAAGGCCAGAGAGGCATGCCTAAGGGCATAGCAGAGGGGAGAAAATTCAACATTTCAAGAGATAGCATATGATCAAGGACCTATGGTAATGAAGGAAGAAGTCCAAGCTACACTGAAGGCTTTGGTAAAAAACAGGGCTCCAGGAATTGATGGAATACCAATTGAGATGTCTCAAAAAACAGAGGTAATGTTGGAAGCACTCATTCATCTATGCCAAGAAATTTGGAAGATGACTACCTGACCAACTGATTGGAAGAGATTAATATTTGTGCCAATTCTAAAGAAAGATGATTCAAAAGAATACAAAAGTAATCAAACAATATCTTTAATATTGCATACAGTAAAATTCTGCTGAACATCATTTAAAAACAGTTGCAGCTGTATATTGACAGGGAACTGCCAGAAATTCAAACTGGATTCAGAAGAGGACATGGAACAAGAGATATCATTGCTGATGTTGGATGCATCTTGGCTGAAAGCAGAGAGTACCAGAAAGATGTTTACCTGTGTTTTATTGACGAAGCAAAGGCATTTGACTATGTGGATTATAACAAATTATGGATACCATTGTGAAGAATGGGAATTCCAGAACACTTCATTGTGCTCATGAGGAACCTGTACATAGACCAAGAGGCTGTTGTTTGAACAGAACAAGGGGATGCTGCATGGTTTAAAATCAGGAAAGTTGTATCAGGGTTATATCTTTTCACCATACTTATTCAACCTGTATGCTGAGCAAAATACTCCAAAAAGCTAACCAACATGAAGAAGAACATGACATCAGGGTTGGAGGGACATCATTAACTACCTGTGATATGCATATATTATAACCTTGCTTGCTGAAAATGAAGAAGACTTGAAGCACTTACTGATGAAGAACAAAGACTACAGCCTTCAGTATGGACTACATCTCAACATAAAGAAAACAAAACTTCTCACAACTGGACCAATAAGCAACATCATGATAAATGGAGAAAAGATTGGAGTTGTCAACAGTTTCTTTTTACTTGGATCCACAACCTACACCATGGAAGCAACAGTCAAGAAATCAAATATCATATTGCATTGAGTAAATGTGCTGCAAAAGACCTCTTTAGAGTGTTAAAAGGCAAAGATGTCACTTTGAAGATTAAGGTTCACCTGACCCAAGCCAACTGTCAGTTTGAAGATTAAGGTTCACCTGACCCAAGCCAACAAGGAGCTCTGGTTGTGTGGTGGTTAAAGCATCCAGTTGCCAATCATTCAAACCCACCAGCTATTCCACGGGCAAAAGATGAGGCAGTCTGCTTCCTTTAACTATTACAGCCTTGGAAACCCTATGGAGCAGTTCTACTCTGTCCTAAAATTCCAACTATTAGTTGGAATTGATTCAATGGCAGTAGGTGGATCTAAGTCATGGTATTTTCAATCATGTCATATGTATGCAAAAGCAGGACAATGAATAAGGAAGACCAAAGAAGAATGGATACATTTGAATTATGGAGTTGATGAAGAATACTGAATATACTATGAACTGCCAGAAGAGTGAACAAATCTGTGTTGCATGAAGTACAGCCAGAATGCTCCTTATAAAGGAGGATGGTGAGATTTCCTCTTACATCTTTGGACATGTTATTAGAAGATTCCAATCCCTGGAGAAAGATATCATGCTAGGTAAAGTAGAGGGTCAGTGAAAAAAAGTTAATATTTATAATACATGAGAAATTAATCCTTTGCAACTACTGACACTTCTTATAGTGAAAAATTTTAGATGTCAACTTAAAAATATGTGAAGACGTGTGTCAGTTTTAGTGAGTTAGTTTATTCTCCTACGGTGTGGGTGAACAATGAAGTTTAAAATTTATTTGTGTGGATTTGTACTCCTTATCTTGTTGACTGATTTCTATTTTTAAAGTAACCTGTAGTTTATATAGAGATATCACTTTCATGAATTTCATCTTTTACCTGCTTTCTCATATAAATATCAGTTAACATCCATTGCTTGTTTTTTGTACTCACACTGTTCAGGTACAGCTTTATTCTTTCACGCGTTTGTGTGATGGTTTATTTATGTGTCTCCCTTCTCATTAGTAGGGAAGATCCTTGAGGGTAGACTCTTGCCAAACTATTTCTGCATTCTAGTTCCAGCCATAGTGCGTAGACACATGTTACTGTTTGCAAGGCTAGAGCAGCTATTAGCAGTTGGGATACTCATCCCAGCCATCCTTTCCGGAGTTCCTCCCCTTTTCCCATCATCAATGGAGATGCTCAGAATTCCCGTTCCTTTCTTGCTCTTGCTGAATTCCTTCTTTCTGCTTCTACAGGCTGTGCCTCATTCTTCCCTCTTCTCCTTCCACTAGACACGACGCTATCCCTTTCACCAGTATTCCATGAGGTCTCCTTCCTGCCAGATCCCAGCATCGCAATGCCTGAGAGGATCCTCCCAGTAGCAACGCTAGAAGGGAGATGTGTTCCTGGCAGGACTTGAGACAAGAGAAGAGATGCTACATCCTATGTAATGCATGTAATACATGGACACTTGGGTTTTGCAGCCAGTGTTCAAGTTCTAGGATAGAGTTAGCTGTTTATTGGATTAAAAAGTTTTTATGGGTCACCTGAGAACATGGTCACGTTATTTCTACTTAACTGCAAAACATACTCCAAAAACAGAACAAATATCTTACAAATGATGTTTTGTCAACAAACCCATACATGATCTTTTGAGCAACACACGGCTCACTTTAACATTGATTGTGATACATCAGACAACTAGCTTGGCTCTTCTGTGGGATAAGTGAGAGATAGGTTTCTTCACAAAACTTACTGGTGATTGTATGAGTTAATAAAAGAGACTACTTTTTGCTACTCAGGTCCAAGCATTAAAGTTAAAAAATCAGCTGGACTACAATAGTTGAATCTCACTACAATATTTATATTTTGTATGCCTGTTGGCTATGCCCAAATTTCATACAATTTATGTGCCTCCATTATGACATTTCTAAGGTCTCCTAATAAGTACAACTGCTCCTTAGTGAGCAGAAAGAACATAAATAATTAAATGTGTCTGCATTTTTGACATCTAAATCTGACACTGTCAGATGTTTTTGTCCTAGTTTTGTTGCAGCGAAAAAATGCAAAATTATCCAGATCAACTGATTTCTTCTTATCCTGGAGGCAAAACTTCATCCTAAAGAACTGTTGGTTCTATCATCTTCTTGTATTCCAGAGGAGATTGTTTGCTATCTCTGGGTTACTGGCGATGGCAAGCAGAATATCAGAGAAACTATCAACCATAGGAAGCTGTGGTGTAAGCAAAAGACACAGCATTTGAGAAAGAAGATTTAACCAGGGCAGGGACTGGTAGGAAAAAGTGGGTGTATTGTTAGAACCATAGCTCTGAATGACAAAGCACAGGCCAATCTAGGTTAGTGAGTTCAAAAATAAAATAAAGACATGATGTGGAGTCCAAGACCAAGGTTTATGTCCAAGTACTTCAGTCCAAATGGAGGAAAAACCCATGTGTGGAGTCTAAGCAAGTAGATGGTCTGTGGCTAGTGTCCTTAAATCTAAGCAGAGCAGCAAAATACTCTAGTCAGTTAAATCAACACAAAGGAAAGTGTGGTTTGCATGTATAGCCATGGGGCTACACATGGAGGCTGCTCACACTTCCCATGAGGGAAAAAGTAAGGTGCAGAGTCCAGAAAAGCAGGAAGTAACAATCTGGGATTTATAACCACACACCAGTATAAGCAACATCATGTCTGTGAACTTCTTTAGGCTTTGAATTGTGTTTCTCATCTCTATTACTCCTGTGTCTGAATTGGGCCTGGCATAAAGCATGTGCTCAGTGCGCACTGTGGAATGAAGGAATAAATGAAGGCTCATATTAAGGTAAGAATAAGTCAGAGATTGTCTGTTCCTAGCCTTAGTTTAGAGTAGATGACTAAGGGCTGCTAGGTACACACAGTTTCTCCAGAGAGAGACAGAGCAGATGACTAAGGCTGGAGACCATACTCCAGGGAGTGGACTGACTTTGGTCCACTGAAGAGTCCTCACTGTTCTAACCACATTCTAACTAATAGTCAGTCGTGTGGTTGCTAAGATGAAGGGGAAACATGGAAAGGGAACAAGTTTGCGTAAACTAAGAAAAGAGTCATCGCAGGTGGCCTGACCAAGATTATGCTGATAAGCTTCAATAAGCAACCATTCACAGAGAGTCTGGCTGGTAATCTAAGTTTAGGAAAGTAGCCTATTTCAATGGTCTCTGCCTTTGTAGAGCACAAAAGAGAACTAACTCCAGGATGCTGAGATTGAGAATTAGATCTTTTCACCAGGTGGTTAGATGACGAAAACTTAAAAAATTCCTCTGTCACTTGCAAATATTAGAGTTTGCCAAGGCATTCCTGGTTCTGGAGATAACAGGTAAAATGATGATTTGAAACCAGTGTGAGGAAGACCCGGGTCCCATAGGCTATCTGCTGTTTCTCAGTAGTAATTGGTTTGAATCACATAGAGGAAAGATGAAAATTTAAAACTCTTCATAATGTCATATTTATATTGCACAGTCATGTAAATATGACAATAAAAAGTTAAGCCTGTCAGGGATTATAGGAGTCATCTCAACGGACGTGCCAGTGCAACCTCTGCTTGAATATCTCATTAGTCCCTAACCCAAAACCAAACCCACTGCTGTGGTATCTATTTCAATTCATAGCAACCCTATAGAAAAGAACAGAACTGTCTCTTAGGATTTCTAAGCTTGTAAATCTTGATGAAAGCAGACTGCCACATTTTTCTGTTGAGTGGCTTGTTGTTGTTGTTATGTGCCATCAAGTTGGACCTGATTCATAGTGACCCCTCCTTGGGTTTACAAGGCGATATCACTACGAAAGTAGTTTGCCCAACCTTCCTTCTGGGAGTGGCTGGTGGGTATGAACCACCAGCCTTTGGTTAGTAGTCAAGTGCCTTAGGCACTACGCTACCTGACCTTTTGGTGCCTAAGGCATTTGACTGCTAACCAGAAGGCTGACAGTTCAAACCGACCAGCCACTCCTCAGAAGGAAGATTGGGCAATCTACTTCTGTAGTGATACTGCCTCAGAAACCCAAAGAGGGGTTACTATGAGCCAGATCAGACTCGACAGCAGTGAGTTTAGATTTTTGGTTTGCCACATACTTTAACCGCTGTGCCACAAGGCCCCTTTTCATTACTCCCTAAAAGTTATTACATACCAACAAATATAAAAAACAGTATGTCCTTGCCTCAATTAAGAATGAGGATCAGGAGATTATTATAATTCAACAAGAATTTGAGGATATTTGCAAACAGTACTAAGCACATAATGGATTCACCAGGGAAACTTGTGGATTTACAGCTAAAGAAAAAGAAGTAGTGATAGTTACCTGAACAAACTGACATTTATATGGCAAGAATGTTTAACCTCCTAAGGTTTGTCAACAAATATTTCATATTGGGGCAAAGCAAATTATTCATTTCTTACCTGAGTCCTCTAGGCTTGTTGGGTTTCCATCATTTACATATAGTTTTCAGAATTCCTTATCTTTAACTTTAGTATTAAGTTTCTATTGAACTGTAGATACTTTAAGATCCTTGAGGCTCTGAGATTTGGCTTTTTTTTTTTAATGAAATCTGTCTGCTTATTAATCATGTTTTGAATTCTTAGAATAAAAAGTAAGAAGTGTGCTTGCCTTTGTATATGTGCTTTGAATATTTTAGAGTACTTTAAAAAACACATCATTTTTTAATCAGTGAATATAAAGTTTCATTATTAATAACACTATCATTATAGCTTCTTAAACCCTCTATGCAAATCTCTCATCTATAAAATGAAGATAAAATCTTCATCTATAAAATGAAGATAATACTAGTACTACCTCATAAAGTTGTTGGAAGGATTAAATAGATAATACATGTAAAACAATTAGAACAAATCCTGGCACCTGGTAAGTGCTCAGTAAGTTTCATTATCAATACTATCTAAGGTAAACATGCTTTAAAATTGGAAAAGGTGTGTGGCAAGGTTGTATCCTTTCACCATACTTACCCAATCTGCATGCTGAACAAACCTGAGAAGCTAGACTATATGAAGGAGGATGTTGCATCAGGGTTGGAAAAAGACTTGCTAACAACTGGCAATGTACAGATGAAGGAGCTTTGGTGATATACTGGATAAGGCATTTGATTGCTAACCAGAACGTCAGTGGTTCAAACCCACCAGCTGCTCTGCAGAAATCCATAAAGATTTACAGCCTCAGAAACCTGATGAGGGTCATTATGAGTCAGAATCGATTTGATGGTAGAAAGTTTTGGTTTTGTTTTTTTAATGTGCAGATGACAAAATCTTGCTTGTCAATAATGAACATGATGTCATGATGTGAATCACTTACTGATAAAGGTAAAGGATTAGAGCCTTCAATATGCCTGAATGTGAAGAAAACAAATATCTTTACGATTGGACCAATAAACAACATCACAATAAATGGAGAAAAAATTGAAGTTGTCAGTGATTTCATTCTACTTTTATCAATAACCAATGCCCATGGAAACAGCAGTCAAGAGATCAAACCACATATTGCTTGGCAAATCTGCACAAAAGGCCTCTTTAAAGTGTTAAAAAGCAAAACTATCACTTTCATGACTAAGGTATGCCTGACTCAAGCAATAGTTTTCTCAATTGCCTCATATGCATATGAAAGCTGGACAATGAAAAAAGAAAATATATTTGAATTGTGGTGTTGGTGAAGAGCATTGAATCTCCATGGACTTCCAGACAAATAAACAGATCAGTGTTAGAAGAAATATAAACAAAATTCTCCTTAGAAGAAAAGATGACAAGATTTTGGCTTGCTTAATTTGAATAGTTATCAGGAAAGACCAGTCACTAGAAAAAGACATCATTCTTGTTAAAGTAGAAACCTTCTGTGGTAGTTAATGTTGTGTGTCAACTTGGCTGGGCCTGGTTTTGAGTGGCTGGGCAGCTGGATGTGGCTATTCTCCATGATGAGACTGGTAATCAACTCCATGGTGGAATCTGCCGTGAGCAGTTAAGTAGCTGCTTCCAGTACCTAAGGAGAAACTTTGGACACAGTAGCTTTTAGCACTTCTGGATCCTGCATTCGATCAAGTCTTCATCTCAGTGGCCTGTCATGTTGCCTGCTAATCTTGTGATTGTTCCTGGACTTAAACTAGTGGCCTGCCATGTTGTCTGCTAATCTCGGGACTGTGCCATTTTACTTGTCTATCTTGGGTTTGTGAGCCTCAGCAGCCAGCAGCTGCCGAAGTCAGAAAAAGCCTCCAGCTGTAGTGGGCCTGGGACAGGAGGCAGAGCTTAAGCCCAAGGCTGAGGGACCTTCACCCAGCCACCAAAGCTGACACTTTGAACTCAGACTTCTAGCCTCCTAAATTGTAAGAGAATAAATCCTTGTTTATTAAAGCCATCACCTGTGGTATTTCTGTTATAGACCCACCATAAAGTTGATTGACACAATAGCTGCAACAGTGGGCTCAGAACACAGCAACAACTGTGAGGGTGGCACAGGATGGGGCATTGTTTAGATCTGTCACCATGAATCGGCAACTAACAGCAACAACTTTCACCAAAATCTATACTCATTTGGGCCATATTAAAGAACCCATCCTTGTCTGTGTGTTTATCTCTTCTATAAATGTCCCCATTAGGTTTGCATCCTGTACAGCTTTTCTGGTCACTTTCCATATGCCTCTCAGCCTTCCCTATCTTATTGGAATCATTTGCACTTGTAGAAGGAACTATTTCAATTTTTGTACCTCCCACATGCCTAGAGCCACATTCTTGCTACAGTCTTTGATTTAGCTATCTTATCCTTTGAGTGAAAAGAATGTAATCAATACATTTTTCTCTAGTCTGAAAGGATTTTTCTTTACTGTGTTCTGTAGAACTTTGTAAGATCTTAATAATCGTCCAATGGAAAATGAGTTTATATAGACAAATAATTTTGGGAAACTTATGAATATTAAAGCTTACTTATATAGAAATATGCTAACATGTACTATAAATTCCCAAGAGGGAGCATTAGTGTATTTTCTGTCGACCAGTAAGAATGCTTTAAAAAAAAAAAAAGCTCACTGCCGTCAAGTTGAACCCGACTCATAGTGACTCCTCCTTGGATTTTCGAGGCGGTATCTCTACCAAAGTAGATTGCTCAATCTACCTTCCGAGAAGTGGCTGGTGGACCTCCAGACTTCTGGTTAGCAGTCAATGAAGGTTCAAAACTGTTCAAATTTCACAAAGTGAAATCAAACATTCCAAAATGGTGGAATAACAGAGGCATATTTGTGAGGTGAAATCAAGAACTAAAGGTACAACATTCTAATTGGAGGTTGTAAGATCAGGGAAGTCAGGAGTAGGCAACTCAAAAGATTGGGGGAGCTTTATAGTGATTGGTTGGAAACACAAAGTTTGGCTGTTTAGATTGGTTAGTTTAAATGCATGACTAATTTAAGTTGCACCTCACCAAAGCCATGGTATTTTCAGTAGCCTCATATGAGTGTGAAAGCTGGACAATAAATAAGGAAGAATGAAGAAGAGTTGATGCCTTTGAATTGTGATGTTGGCAAAGAATACTGAAAATACCATGAACTTCCAGAAGAATGAACAAATCTATCCTGGAAGAAGTGCAGCCAGGATGCTCTTTATAAGTGAGAATGGCCAGACTTTGCCTCACCTACTTTGGTCATGTTGTCAGAGGAACCATTCGTTGGAGAAGGATATCATGCTTGGTAGAGTGGAGGGTCAGTGTAAAGGCGGAAGACCCACAACAAGAAGAATTGACACAGTATGCTGAAAAGATGGGCTCACGCATAGCGAGGATCGAGAGGATGGTGCAGGACTGGGCAGTGTTTCATTATGTTCTACATTAGGGTCCTACGACTTGGATCCTTTTCAATGGCATTTAACAACAACAACAATTTAAATGCTTGACAAGAGGGGCTTGACACTGTGGTCGTAAAGCAACTATCTTAAAGCATTTCCTGAAGACTGCTGAGGGAATTTCTGACAAGAGTCTTCTCTCAAGACAAGTCCTTAAGTTTGTATCTTTATCTCTACTTTAACCACAGAGAAAAACATTTCCTTTGTTTTGTACTTAAATCTGTCTAAGATTTGATTGTTGCAAGGGAAATAAGCAAAAGCTAAGATGGAGTTGGTGCTCAACCTGGGTGGATCATTCTGATATCAGTCAAGCACCTCAAATTTTAGAACTCTCACACATTTTTATAAACTTATTGGTTAACAAACACATTTTACTTTTGCCCATTTCAATCTTTGGGAAACACTGAAAAGAATGTTTCTCAAACTTAATTTATAAGTCAGTTTATTGGCTTAGATTACTTTTACTATAAAATTACACAAATATTTGTAATCATAAAATTAGATAGAAACTCCAGCCCTCACACTAAAAGCTCTTATATAATTAAATACCAAAGTCAATTTGCAAATTAAATATAAGTAAAACTAATAAAATTCAATGACTACATTATGTTAATGTAACAAATGACACCGTTTTGTTTACACAAAATCACCAATGCAGGGTTTATTGAGAAAAGCCTGACATACTGGTATTCACTGGGTTATTTTGATTTTGAGCATGATGGACTTGGATTTTAATCACTACTGTATCATTGTCTGTAATTTTCTTTTCTTAATAAAAGAAAATTATTTAACTACAGGTTTATTTTTGAGTGGATTGATCAAGTTAAGGGTGCCCCAAATAAAATACTAGAAAAATTTAAAATTCTATTAAACAAAATGTAATTATTGTATATTGAATTGTTTGCATGTAACAAGTTGGTATGACCAAAGACAGAATACACAGTAGAACATTTAAAATATTAATAAACCCACTGTCATTGAGTCTATTCCAATTCTTAGTGACTCCCATTGGGTTTCCAGGGCTGTAAATCTTTATGAAAATAGATTGCCTCATCTTCCTCTGGTGGGTTTGAACCACTGACCTTCTGGTTAACAGCCAAATGAATGTTGTTGTGTTGTTATGTCAGACCCAACTCATAGTGACCTCTCCTTGGGTTTCTGAGGCAGTATCACTACAAAAGTAGATTGCCCAACCTTCCTTCTGAGGAGTGGCTGGTGGGTTTGAACCACTGCCAGCCTTCTGGTTAGCAGTCAAGTGCTTAGGCCTATGCCACCAGAGCTCCCAGCCAAATGAATACCATAGGAATATTACACCCATTCATATGCACAGACTCTTTCAAGTTTGACATTGCTACTCTTCTTTGTCCCATGATGGTGATGACAGTTCTCCCAGCACTTTCCTGAACTAGTGCAAAATCTTCTATGTTTACTTGGCAGAAACATAGTCATAAACAGACAAACTCAGGTAGCAAAACTGACTGTCCATACTCAGTTTTAATATAATCCATTATAATCCAGAAAATGTTTGTATTATTTTTTAGAAATTATTATAGAAGTGGAACAGATAACAGGAAGATAAAAGCTTAGTTACTATTGCTAGTTGCCACCCAATCCATTCCACCCCTGGTGACTCCACGTGCAACAGAACAAGACGTTGCAGGGCCCTGCACCATCTTCACCATCAGTGGTGTTTTCGAATCCATCGTTGTAGCCACTGTGTTTATTTTGAATGCCTTCCAACCTAGGGGGCTTATCTTAGATATAAACTCCAGCACTATATCTTATAATATTCTGTTGTGATCCATAGAGCTTTCATTGGCAAATTTTTAGAAATAGGTCACCAGATCTTTCTTCCTAGTCTATCTTGGTCTGGACACTCCACTGAAACCTTTCTACCATGCGGGACCCTACTGGTATTTTAAATCCTGGTGCATAGCTTTCAGTATCATAACAACATGCTAGCCACCACAGTATGACAAACTGTGGGAAATAGATGTGGTGGGAGACAAGAGGCTAGAAGGTGCTAAAATGTCCACGATGATCTTTGCAGTGCAAGAGTCAGCAGCCTCTCTTCTCAGCACAAGGATAAAGAGATAAAACATTTAAAAAATAAATAAACCACATGGCTGAAGTCTCCAGCCTTCCTCATATCATCCCTTTGCTCCCTATGGGAGCTCTGGTAGCATAGTGCCTAAGGCTTGACTGCTAACCAGAAGGCTGGTGGTTCAAACCCACCAATCACTCCTCGGAAGGAAGGTTGGGCAATCTGCTTCCATAGTGGTAGAGCCTTGGAAACACAAGGAGGGTTACCATGAGGTTTTTGGGGTTTTTTTATTTGTTTGTTTTTTGCTTTGCTTCCCTGTGGTTCTCTCCCCTTACCTACAAACAAAATTGGAAAGGAGCTGCTCCTCAGTTGTATTTTGACATTTATTCACACCTATGTACTACCTCTGTTTGCATTTTGAAGTCTCTTCCTCTCCTATTATGGAAGGATTCTTTAAAGGAAAGAATCATTTTATGGAAAGAAATTCAAATTCAGATTACTAGGACTGATGGAGGGATACTGGATTTGGGGCTGAAGAAGTGATAAAATCCTAAACCCTGGAGTTGATTCAACTCTTGGCTACCTTAGAGGACAGTTTTCTGTCCCATACGGTTCCAGAGACTGTAATCTTTATAGAAGCAGACTGCCATATCTTTCTCCCATGGAGTGGCTGGTGGGTTCCAACTGCCCACCTTTTGCTTAGAGTCCTTTAACCACTGCACCAACAGAGCTCTTTTTGCAGACATGATACAGATGTGGTTTTCCTTAGAATTTAATCTGTGTTTAGGAATGACACAGTGGCTACAACAAAGGAGCCACTGTTGTAGAAGCAACAACTGGGAGGATGGCACAGGATGGGGCAGTATTTCCTCCTGTTGTACAGAGGGCTGCTATGGATCAGAACTGACTAGGCAGCACCTAACACCACAACAACATGCTCAGGAATAAGGAGCCCTGGAGGTACGGTGGCTAAAGCTCTAGACTGCTAACCAAAAGGTCGACTGTGTGAACCCACCAGGTGCTCCTGTGGGAGAAAGACGCAGCAGCCTACTGCCATGAAGTTTATAGCCCTGGAATCTTGAAACTATGGGGTGGTTCTACCCTGACCTATCAGGTCACTGCGAGTCAGAATCAACTTGATGATAGTGGATTTAGTTTGGTTTGGTTTGATATTTAGGAATGGTTCTGAAATATAATCTGTTTTAAACATTTCAGGCAGTGAGTGTGACCTGGAGAAAGTAGATCCTTATATTAATCAGCCTCAAGAGGTCTCTAATCCCTTCTTCACAGCGCCCTCTCTATCCTTTCCCTTGTACCTGGAGTTTTCCCCTTTCTGTTAGAGGGACTCTCCACACAAGTTAGAAGGAATTACTCTAGGACCCCTCTGCTGCAAGGGGCTGGCACTGAGAAAGAAATGAAAGAAACCTCATCTCACAGAAAGCTTAACTGTTGAAAAGTAATCTGAATGATGTTTGTCTTTTGACACTTCAGTTATAATAAAGATACTAAAATGCTGACCACCACCCTGTCAATGGCTTGCAAGCTGGAAGTGATGCCCTGAGTATTTCAGATACCAGCAGGGCTATCAATGGTGGGCACATTTCAGCAGAGCTTTCAAACTAAGACAGACTAGGAAGAAAGGCCTGGCAATCTACTTCTGAAAATTAATCAGTGAAAACCTTGTGAGTCACAACAGAATGTTGTCCAACATGGAGCTGGAAGATGAGCCCCCTAAAATGGAAGGCACTGTATAGTAACCACAACAAAAGATTCAAACATACTGCAATGCAGTGAATTACTGAATATGGCCCTTCTACCCATAGTCTTTGAGATTTTCACAAAATGATTGTGTGGGACTATGCAACTAATGTGTTTGTGGCCCACCAAAGGGATGGGGCAGCTTGCTAATAATACAAATATGCTGCATGCAAATAAAATGTATGAAACTCTAATGAGGGGATTGGTCAGTTTTGCCATCCTTTTAGGCTTAAAATGAGCTCATCCTAGAGGTGAGAGGGTAGGAAACTCATTACCATCAAAAAAATAACCAGGAACAGAGCACATCCTTTGGATCCAGGGTCCCTGTGCTGAGAGCTTCCTATGCCAAGAAGACAGGGAGAGCTGTCACACCAGAGACAACAGAAGACAACAAGAAGCAGAAGAAAGCACAGCAGAGTCCAGTGGTAAAGAGGCTGCAGCAGCAAAACCAGGAGCCTGGTGAAAGATGGCACAGTGAGCTTCCTGGCCCACCTAGTGAGGCAGCTACAGTGAGAGTGTGGACCCACAGAGCAAGAGCACTGAGTGCATTAGGGCAGGAGGCTTGCAGGTAGAAAGGGGCACCTCTGAGTACTTATGGCAGAGCTAAAGAGCTTTGTAACACTTGCTGGAGCAGAGCTAGGGCCAGACCAAGGGGCTAAGGGGCTGAGAGAGGCCTGCCTGTGGCCCTGGCTGAGAAGCTGCCCTGATTGGAGAACTGTGTCTTGAATTGTAACCTATTACATCCCTAATAAACCCCATATGGGGTCACTATGAGCAATGTCAACTTGATGGCAGTGAGTTTGGTTTGGTTTTGGAAGGTTTGCAAGAGTCTTCTCTCCCATGAAATGTCTGGTGTGTTTGAACCACTAGTCATTCATCTAGCAGCCGAGAGCTTATCCATTGCACCACCAAGGCTCCTTCAATGAAGACATAGACTTTTATGTAAAGACAACCAATCCATCTATAGACTGCAAGCTCTTTGTGCAGGGGCTGTGTCTAATTGTCCATTTTGTGTAGCAGTTAATCCACTGGGAAATGCCAAAAAAGCTAAGAAAGAGTGGTAATGCTCCCCTGCTGCCACCTGGTGCTTTATTTACACTGAGTTAGTTCAGAAAAGTAGATAAAGCAACTGAACATCATTTATCATGCTCAACTACAAAATGAAATCCCACCACCCGCAACACACACAGGCACACACAAATGTGTAGAACACACATACACACCATTCCTTATTACCCCCATCTCTGCTAGCTCAAAATAGACTCTTTTTTTAATGTTTTGTCTCTTCATGCCCCAACTGATGCTTCCATAATAACCAGAAGTAAGTGATACCTACCATTTCCCTCAAGAACCATGATCAATTAAAACTAGAGAATGAATTGATGCATATATTTGCACCACAATATTAAAAAACTAGAGAATGGGAAAAAGTTGACATTATCAAAAAAACTTCTTCTTTCAGATGACAAAACTGTGATACAATGACTAATCAACTCTATAGAGTTAAGAGTTATTTAAATGGGCCATGATTTTCAGCTTGTCAGTTAATCAATCATCAAACGTTTTTTACCACCTACACCAGCTACTTCTCAGAAAGAGGACTGGGCAATCTACTTCCACAGAGACACCGCCTCGGAAACCCAAGGAGGGGTCACTGTGACTCAGAAAAGACTCGACAGCAGTGAGTTTGGTTTTAGTTTTTTGTTTACCATGTGACAAGGTCTTTGGGTATCACAAAGACTTTGGCTGCTCATCTAAAGGTTGGCAGTTTGAATCCACTCAGCAGCAGTGTCACTGTGGAAGACAGGAATCTACTTGAAGCAATGGGTTTTTGTTTTAACATAACAGGAATAATTCCAGGCTCTGGAGAATCACTGATGAACAAGAGAAATATGTTCTCTGCCCCGACAGATGTTATATTCCAGTATGGGGAGAGTTGAATAACTCACAAACAAACAAATAAAATAATATCGACATAAGTATGGGCTACAAGATACATAAAATATGAGGATGTGACTAAGGGCCTGCTTCAATTAGGATGTGATCCCTGAGTGGTTCAAACAATTACTGCACTCAGCTGCTAACCTAATGGTTGGCAGTTCAAGTCCACCCAAAGGTGCCTTGGAAGAAAGGCCTGGCAATCTACTTTTGAAAATCCATTGACAACCAATGGAGCACAGTTCTATTCTGACACACATTGGGTCACCATAAATTGGAGTTGACTCAGTGGCAACTGGTTTCAGCTAGGGTGGCAGGGACAACCCTTCTGAAGAGGTCACATTTTAAATGAGGAGGGGATGTCGATAATGAAAAAGCAGCAGCCATGCCAAGGTCTAGGAAAGAACATTTCAGGCAAAAAAGACAGCAAAAGTCTTGAGAGGAGAATGACCTTAGCATCTTCAGGGACAGAGGGAAGGCCAGGAAGACCAGCATGAGTGAGGGCAATGGAAGAATCTGACAAGGGCCACAGGGCTGGACCAGGCAACACCTAATAGGTCATGGTGGTTGTTGTCGGGTGCCATCAAGATGATCCCAACTCTTGGCAACCCCATAAGACAGAGTAGAACTTCCCCATTGCAGACAGTGAAATGGTAAGAAGTTGTCGGGTCTGAGATTTTGTGTGTATGTGTGTGTGTGTGTGTGATTTGGGTGAAGAACAAATTCATTTTCCATACAACAGCTCACATATATTTTGTCTCATGACACTGACTTCAATTTCCCACAATGCAGCAGCTCTCTTCCAACTTCTTCCCCATAGTTACCTCTTCCCTGTGTCCTTCCCTCCCATGTACTCCTGCCCGCCGAGCTATCTCCCTGTGCATACACAGCCTTTCTATTCTCCCATGATTATTCTCTCTAAGGAGTATATCTACCTAATGTAAATGTTCACCTCATGTGCCTGTCTTTTGTTTGGCTGGAAGCCACAAGAGTGGGTTCAATTCCAGACCTGAAGGGCAGCTAGGGGCCATAATCTCAGGGGTTCCATCAGGCTCTATCAGACCAGCAAACCTGGTCCCTCTTTTTTTTATATAATTTTGAGTTTTGTTCCACATTGCTCTCCCACTGTATCCAGGATCTCCTGTATAGATTTCCCCCAGATTGGAGAAATTTTTAAAAATTTTTTTTATCACAATAAATATATATGTAACAAATTATTTGTCATTTCAACATTCTTTCCATATACAATTCAGTAACTATAATCGTGTTAATCATGTTGTTCAACCATTACCATTGTACATTTCCAAATGTTCCTATCACCCTGAACATAAGCTCAGTGTCCCCTTAAGCAGTAAGTCCCTTTTCCCCTCCCTCTTGCCCACCCCTGGTAATAAACTTTCATGATTTCAGATGTATTTTGCAGGGAGAGTCAAGGAATTTATTTAAAAACTGGATGTGGGGATATGACTGAAAGGAAGGGTACAAAGAAAATTCTCAAATTTTAAGTCTGAGCAACTAGGTAGACAGTGGTACATACATACCGCTTACTGAGGTGAAGGAAGCTGGAGTTGGGACATATAGTTGGGAGGAGCAGAAAATCAATAGCTCTGTGTGATCACATTGGGTATGAGATATCTGTTGGATTTTCAAAGGGAATTGTTGTTGTTATGTGCATATAGATGGTCTAAATCTGGATCTCAGGGGAAAGGTCCAGGTTGGAGATGTGAGAGTCATCAGTATGCAGATGGCATATAAGGCCATGTTTGTTCAGCTTATTCTGCTTCATAAAATCCATTGTCATTGATTCGATTCTGACTCCTAATGATCCTATAGGACAGAGTAGAACTGTCCCACAGGGTTTCCAAATATGTGATCTTTATGGGGCTGGCAGTTCAACAGACTGTCACATCTTTCTGCCATGGAGTGGCTAGTGGGTTCAAATTGCTAAACTTTTGCTTAGCAGCTAAGCACTTGGACCACTGTGCCACCAAGGCTCCTTTTATGCTTCACAGCTCCCAGTAATATCATTACTAAACACCTTCTATTTCAGCTCTCACAAAGTCTTATTTCCACCGACAAGAATAGCAAAGTAAAAGATTGGGTGGGACTGTACAACCCTGCCATTCTGAAGATGCAAATCCAGGCACACTCATTAGATGTCAGACTTGCTAGGACTCTGTCAACAAACCTGTCATTTTATCTATGATGGGTCTGGTGCCCAGGGAGATGAAGCAACCAGCGATGCTACTTACCTGGTTTATAAGGCAGAGCTTGAACCTAAGCATGCTGGTCCTCTGAACAGTCCCTTCTCAGCCCTCCTCACGGCTGACAAGATGGTCTGATGCTGTTAGAGGTGATAGAATATGAACAAGGTCAGGTCTGTGCACATTTCATAAATGAATTGAAAAACAAAATTTTAATCTACATTTGGGATTTGTACTTTTTATCATTCAAGGGTGAGAGTTCTTTGGCAGCATAGAACAAACAAGATCCAAAGTTTTAAAAACAATAATACCTCTGGGGCCCAGTCTCTTCATCTCCATCCCCAGCCCCAAAGATGCTCTGAGCTCAATTTATTCTTAATTCTTGGTCATTGAAGATATCTGGGTCCTTGGTGCCTTGAAGGCCTGCATCAGTCCTTTGTGGGTCATGGCAGGGAAGCAATGAGGTGCTTCTCGTCCCGCAGAACACCACTAGAGGGCTGCAGAGACTAGCAATGGCTGAAACAGATGGCCGCGGAACCCAAAGGAAGGTGAGACCAGGCCCTCACTGAGTGGTCCAACCCCTCCTTTAGGCTGAGGATAGCAGAGCCTCGGAAGGGTTAAGTGATGTTCCCAAAGTCATCCAACTGGTGAGTGGCAAAGTCACAACTCCATCACAAGGCCTCTAACTCGAAATCTGGAGTGATACAAAGGAGAGTACATAGGTTTTAGAGACAAGAGTGCCCTCTTTTGCTCTCTCATTTCGTGTGCTCAGTCAGATTTCGTACCTTCTCTGAACCACAGTGTCCTCATCTGTATTATGGGTTATAACTGCTTCTGCCATGCAGCGTATCATGCTCTGTTGGTACGTTAGCATGGTTGAGGTGCCTGGCACTTAGTAAGCATTCATCAAATGTCCAGGCCTTCACCTCTTTCTGCTGAAACCCTGGTTTCTCTCTGTGGTAGCTCAACCTCATAAAGCAACCCAAGGTCCAGTCAGTCTGGTTACAATATTTTGCTGTGCATTTTGCTACACAGTACATAAAAAAATAATAATAAAATATTGCCATTAAGTCAATTCTAGCTCATGGCACTCCCATGTGTTACAAAAAGCAATGCTCCATACAGTTTTCTTGGCTGTAATTGTACCAGAAGTAGATTACCAGGGGGTTCTCCCCTGGTAGTAAGGATGTCTGCTTGAAGACTGAGATGAGCCTGACCCAAGTCATGGTATTTTCAATTGCCTCTTACGCATGTGAGAGCTGGACGGTGAATAAGGAAGACCAAAGAATAGTTGACGCTTTTGAGTTGTGGTGCTGGAGAAGAATGCGAAGAGTACCATGGTCTGACAAAGGACTAACAAATCTGTCCTGGAGGAAGTGCAGCCACAATGCTCTCTGGAAGCGAGAATGGCCAGACTTTGTCTCACCTATTTTGGTCATATCAGAAGGAATCATTCCCTGGAGGATATCATGCTTGGTAAAGTGCCTCCACTTTACCAATGAAGATGGGGAAGGCCCTCAATGAGATAGACTGACACAATGGTTACAACGGTGGGCTCAGGTATAGCAAGGATCCTGAGGCTGGCACAGGACCGGGCAGTGTTTCATTTTGCTGTGCATAGGGTCGCTATGAATCAGAGATGACTCAATGGCAACAGCAACAACTCCCTCAGTGTCTGCTGGGTGGATTTGAGTGTCACCCTTTTGGTTAGAAGTCAAGTGCAAACCATTCACACCACCCTTCTCCGGGAGCTCTGGAAGCATAGTGCCTAAGGCACTTGACTACTAACCAGAAGGCTGATGGTTCAAACCCACCAGCCTCTCCTCAGAAGGAAGGTTGGGCAACCTATTTCCATAATGATACTGCTTCGGCAACCCAAGGAGGAGTTGCTATGACGCATTGTTGTTGTTGTTAGGTGCTGTCTTAGTTATCTAGTGCTGCTATAACAGAAATGCTACTCTTTAACAAAGAGAAATTTCTCTGACTGTGTAAGAGGCTAGAAATTCAAATCCAGGGCATCAGCTCTACAGGAAGGCTTTTTCTCTCTCTGTTGGCTTCAGGGGAAGGTCCTTGCCTCCTTTCAACATCTGTGGGCTCAGCATCCCTTGAAAATCTCCAGGTACCTTGGCATCAATCTTCCCCTGGGCCTAGGAGGTTCTCAGCACAGGAACCCCTGGTCCAAAGGACATGCCTCACGCCTAGCTTTGCTTTCTTGGTGGTATTCCCTGTAAGATAAAAAGTGATATAGACTACACTCCAGGGAAACTCCTCTTACATTGGATCAGGACTCTGACCTGAGTAAGAGTGTTGAATCCTACTCCTTACAGATGATTGGCTGATCACATCATGGGTGATGATTACATCATTATGTAACTGTCAAATTACATCATTATATAACTGCTAAACCATTGAGAGTCATGGCCCCAACAAGCTGACACATATTTTGTTGTTGTTGTTGTTATGTGCCATTGAGTCAGATCTGACTCATAGCAACTCCTCCTTGGGTTGCCGAAGTAGTATCATTATGGAAGTAGATTGCCCAACCTTCCTTCTGAGGAGAGGCTGGTGGGTTTGAACCACCAGCCTTCTGGTTAGCAGTCAAGTGCCTTAGGCACTATGCTTCCAGAGCTCCCAGACACATATTTTAGGGGAACACAATTCAATCCATGACAGGTGTCATCAAGTTGGTTCTGACCCATAGTGTGGTAGTTAAGGTTGTGTGTCAATTTGGCTGGGCCTGGTTGAGTGGCTGGGCAGATAGTGTAGTTATTCCCATGATGAGACTGGCAATCAGCTCCATGGTGGGATCTAGCACAAGCAGCTGAGTAGCTGCCTTAGGGATGTGGTCTGCTTTCTGTATATAAGAAGCAGCTTTGGGAATGGTCTCTACCATATGGCATGCTGGAGCCCTGCATGTAGTTGTGTCATTGTTCAGTAGCCTGCCATGCTCTGCTGATTTTAGAACTTTCAATGGACTTGAATTAGTGCCCTGCTGTGATGTTTGGTAACACTGGGACTGTGCCTTTTTTACTTGTCAACCTTGAGTTTGTCAGCCTTAGCAGCCAGCAGCTGTCTGAGTGAAGAAAAGCCTCCAGCTTCAATGGGAGGCAGAGCTGAAGCCCAAGGTTGAGGGGCTTTCACCCAGCCCCTAGAGCCTGGCACTTTGAACTTGGACTTAAAGCCTCCAAACTGTAAGAGAATAAACTCCTGTTTGTTAAAGCCATCCCATTTGTGGTATATTTCTGTTAGAGCAGCACGAGGTAACCAGAACACATACTTACCTCATGTACAGCAGAATGAAAAGCTACCCAATCTTGCCATCTTCACAATCATTGCTATGTTTGATCCCATTATTGCAAACAGTGTGTCAGTCCAGTTCTTTGAGGTCTTCCTCTTTTTCACTGATCCTCTACTTCACCAAGCATGATGTCCTTCTCCAGGGACTGGTCCCTTCTCACTGCATGACCAAAGTACATGAGATGAAGTCACACCATCCTCACTTCTATAGAGCATTCTGGCTGTACTTTGCCAAAAATTGAGTTGCTTTTTCTTCTGGTAGTCCTTGATGTATTCAGTATTCTTCACCAACACCGTAATTCAAATTCATTGATTCTTCTTTGGTCTTCCTTATTGATTGTCCAGCTTTCACATGCATATGAGGCAATTGAAAATACCATGGCTTGGGTCAGGTGCACCTTAGTCTTCAAAATAACATTTTTACCTTTTAACACTTATGAGAGATCTTTTGCAGCAGATTTGCCCAAAGCATTGTGTCATTTAGGAGCTCTGGTGGTGTAGTGTCTAAGGCATTTGACTGGTAACCAGAAGGTTGGATGTTCAAACCTATCAGCTGCTGTGTGGAAGAAGAATGGGACAATCTACTTCTGAAAAGATTTACCACCTCAGAAACCCAGTGGGGGTTACAAGAGTTGGAATTGACTCAATGGCAGTGAATTTGTTTTTGTTTCGTTTGGTTTTTTTTTTTTTTTTTTTTTTTCCCCCTATTTAATGTGTCATTTGATTCCTTGACTGCTGCTCCCATGGACGTTGATTGTGGATCCAAGTAAAACAAAATCCTTGACAACTTCATTATTTTCTCCATTTCTCATGGTGTTGCTTATTGGTCCAGTTGTGAGGGTTTATCTTTTCTTTGCACTGAGGTGTAATTCATACTGAAGGCTATGGTTTTTGATCTTTATCAGTATGTGCTTCAAGTCCTCTTTGCTTTTAGCAAACAAGGTTGTGTCATCTGCATATCACAGGTTTTTAATGCATACATAACATACATAAAGAACACTTTATATTGCTTTTAAAACACACACACAACACAAAAAAAAACCTACAAAGTGCATGTATCTGTAATTCAAGAAAGAGTCAGGAGAAAAGAAAAAGGCTGAGAAATTACTTCCTCACCACGGTAGTAAGATTTAGATCCACAACATCTCCTTTCATCTTCCCCATTCAGTGGCTGTTTATTGCGTGCCTTTCCTGGGCAAAGGAACATGCCAGGCATTATGTGAAGACAAACACATGAATCTTGCCCTCAACAATAATCACTGTTCTGTACTAGGCATTGTCCTTGTCACTTTATTTATCTCACACAGTAATCCTGTGAGCCAGGCATTATTAGCTTGATTTGAGAGATGAGGAAAACAGAGGCTCAGAGAAGTTAAATAACTTATCCAAGGTCTCCCAGCAAATAAGTGGCAGTGCTGGAGTTTAAGCCCAGCTCTACATTGAACTTTTCTTTTTCCTTGAGGTGTGCACAATATAAGAAAGTGAGATAATAGTAAGGGCTATAAAAGGAAGGTTTGTGTAAGTTCTGAAAGAAGTGGCTGCTTCAGCTATGCAGAGGGACCGAGTAGTTGAACCTGTGAGCTCAGGACCATAGTTACAGGAAACATCAAGTTCAACTGGCATAACATACTACACAAAACATTGTTCCGTCTCCTACTTTGGTGAGTGGTGGCTGGGATCTTAAAAGCTTGCAAGCAGCCATCTAGATGCAGTGATGGGTCTCTCCTCATCCAGAGCAAAGAAGAATGAAGAAAACCAAAGATTCATGGAAACAATTAGTCCTAGTGACTGCTACACCATGCCATCCACAGCCTGTACAACTATGAGACCAGAAAAACTAGATGGTGCCCAGCTACCAATGTCAACACTCAGAGGGGGATCTATGTAGGAGATCCTGGATAGAGAGGGAGAACAATGTGGAACAAAACTCAAAATCATTTGGAAAAAAAGGCGGGGACCAGGTTTGCTGTTCTGATAGAGCCTGGTGGAACCACTGAGACTATGGCCCCTAGCTGCCCTTCAGGTGTAGAATTGAACCCATACCTGTGGTTTCCAACCAAGCAAAAGACAGGCATATGAGTTGAACATTTACCTGAGGTAAATACACTCCTTGGAGAGAACAATCATTGGAGAAAGAAGGGCTGTTCATGCACAGGGAGACAGCTCTGGGGGCAGGGGTGCATGGAAGGATGGACACAGGAAAGAGGTGACTGTCGGGAGAAAGTGGGAGGAGAGCTGTTGCATTGTGATGAATTGTGGTCAATGTCATGAGACAAAGTGTATGTGAACTGCTGTGTGGAAAGTGAATTTGCTCTGTAAATTTTACCCAAACCACAATAAAATAAAATAAAAAGTGGCTGCTTCAATATATGTCCAGAGACCAGAGAGGACTTCTGGAGGAAGGAAGCTCACACTAGTCTGACTGGGGAGGTGGGATGAAGAACGAAAGAATACCTGACACAGGTAGGTGCACTAACTATTTGTAGTGAATCTGATTTATGAAAACATGGTGCATGGGTTAAGAAAGAAAGAGAGAAACACACACACACACACACACATATACACATTTGGTCTGCTTGAACTATATTAAAGATCTCTTCCTGGAAGGAAGTAAGGTCAAGAGCTGAAATAAAAAATCTGAAGTTGAGGTTGTAACACCACTATGCTCTACTGCCAGCTAACCCAGGAAATTAATTTCATGTTGAGTTGTTCTGATAAAAACCCCCGACTGAAGTGTCTCCACAAGGTAAACATCGGGAAAGTCTCCAGGAACTTCCTAAAGCATTTAACACAGCCAAAGGCTGACCTGACCTAATTGGCAGGGAATTCTGGCTCTCTTCAGCCTCCCCCTGTCCTGGCAAACTGCCACTTAAAGATAGGAGCCCAGTGACCACGTGGAGCAGCTGCAGCACTGCCCCCACCCCAGCTCTGAGAAATTCTGGCTTCCAGCATGGTAGTCATCAGGAACATCTTCCTCACAGGAGCGTCCAGATGCTCTTCCAAAGGAGTTCTAGAAATAGCCAGCCACCTGAGTGTAACCCAACACAGGAAACATCCTTCTATCCGGTACACAAGCACACCCCTCCTAGGGGCAGGGGAGAGGAAGTCATAATTAGAATCATTCATTCATCCAACAGTGCAGAGCCTCCAGCTATGAGCCAAATGTAGTTCCCAACCCAGCCTGCACATTAGAATCACCTGGGAACTTTTAAAAATGCCAGCACCAGGGCTCCACCCAAAACCAATTAAGTATATCTGGGAGTGGAGCCCAAGCCTTGGTATTTTTTAAATGCTCTCTGGGTGATTCTTATGTGGTTGAGAACCACTGCATTAGATATTGTGTACAACAAAAGTCGGAATCACTGTAAAACCTTCAAGGAGCTCATAGTTCAAGAGAGCGCTACAGTTGGCAATATTTTTTTTTCCTGCAGGTGACCTTAACTGATTTTCTCAACCAGCATGGAAGGGAGTTGTTACAGCCTATTTTGCAAATGAGGCAGCTAAGGCTCAGAGTTCGTGGTTTGCCCAACATTATGCAGCAGGTAAGCAGTCAAGTGGAGGAGTTCTGGTGCACTGTGGTAACAGCATTGGACTGCTAACCAAAAGGTTGGTAGCTTAAACTCACCAGCTGCTCTGTGGGAGAAAGGTGAGGCAGTCTGCTTTCATAAAGATTTGCAACCATAGAAACTCCATGGGTCAGTTCTACTTGCCCATAGGATCTCTATGAATCAGGTTTGATTGCAGTGGGTTTTGTTTTGTTTTGTTTCCATTTAAGCAGCCAAGTTGGCACAGGGACAGGATTTTCAGATTCTACTCTTGCCTTTGAGGGCTAGGGGTAAGCAACATGTAGAGAAATTGGACTTGAGAAAAGAGGCTTAGAGCATATCACAACTGCCTCCATGCTAATGGGCAAGAGTCAAAGGAACAAACGGGAGAAGCCTAAGTTGACCCACTTGTCATAACTAATATCTACCAACCAGCTGGTGTCCGTCAGTGTTCCTAAAGCTGTGCCTGCCTGGACCAACTGCTTGTTTATTGAGCTATTCCCATTAAGGGCTTTTCCAGGCAAGAGTCTTGTGGCTAGAATAGTAAGTAGATACTTAATAATCACCTTGCCAGGATCAACAACGGGCCTTGAAATATGCACATAACCCCTAATAAAGACATACTTTATTGCACAAATTCTTACATTGTGAATAGTGGTATTAGTACTAGCAGGCTGACTGATTTGGTAGCCTAGTGCCTAAGGCATTTGACTGCTAACCAGAAGGCTGACGGTTCACACCCACTAGCCACTCCTCGGAAGGAAGGTTGGGCAATCTACTTGCATAGTGATACCGTCTCAGAAACCCAAGGAGGGGTCACGATGAGTCGAATCTGACTCCCCAGCAGTGAGTTTGGTGTTTGGTGAGGTGTTTGAGGGGCAGCCAGTGTTAATAGAAAGAAAGAGAGACAGGTGCAGCATGAGGGTGAGCAGTGGGCCAAAATTCAGAGGCTTGGAAATCTAATCCCCTCTCTGGGTGGCTGTTGAGCCTTATAAAACCTTTGCCTCTTTACGTTACACATACAGTTTGCCTACTTTGGAGCAGGACATAACATTTCCAAGGTGGCCTCTGAGATATTTAGTCTAGTTTCTCACATACTGGTCCTTTGGGGAAACAGGAATTGCACTTTGTAACCGGATTCACTACCCGTGTGCTTCTCTGCTCAGCAGCTTTGGCCCAAGTTCTTTTCTCCTCTTCCACCACTCCTCCTCCTCACTTCCAGTGTCTGTCACAGAGTAGTTTGACTATTCACCCCTTTTGTTGTTGTTGTTGTTGTTATGTGCCGTCAAGTCATACCTGACTCATAGCGACCCCTCCTTGGGTTTCCGAGGCAGTATCACTACGGAAGTAGGTTTGCCCAACCTTCCTTCCGAGGAGTGGCTGGTGGGTTTGAACCGCCAGCCGTCTGGTTAGCAGGCAAGTGTCTTAGCCACTATGCTACCAGAGCTCCCATTCACCCCTTGGGGCCCACCAATAAAGCCCAACCCTCCCATTACATAGATGAGCAGACTAAGGTCAAAGAAAGAGGGCCTTGGACAAAACCACACAGAGTGGCAGAGCTGGGACAAGGCCAGCCTCCTGGACCCACCCCAGTGCTCCATCAGGAGAAAAACAACCAGGACTGTAAAGCATTTGCAAATGTAGACCCCGTTCCCCGTGCTAACTACAGCAACTCACAGTTATCAGACTGATTTTGGTGGCTTGTGGTCATGAGTGCAAATTTGAGCCAAATCATGACATAAGCAAACCTAGCTTTATAACTCCTCACCTCTTTTAGGTGAAAAGAGAGAGCTTAGATGTGTTATGTATGTATATTACTAACACCTCAGTATATGCAAAACCCATACTGGTTTTTCAGAAGAGGACCTACCAGGAGAAGAATTCAAAGAATTAGATTTCAGTAACAGTAGTTTTAGTCCCTGATATCTGGATTCAGATTTAGGTTGGCTCCTTTAAGAACAGTAACAAAAACAGTAACAATAATCCACTATATGACTGAGTACCCAGTATGTTTCGGATGATGCAAAACATGCACTTACATACCACTCAACACCCATGCGAACCAAAAACTCACTGCCATCGAGTTGATTCCAACTCATAACAACCTCTATTAGATTTCCAAGGATGCAAATCTTTGTAGAAGCAGATTGCCTCAACTTTCTTCCACAGAGCAGCTGGTGGGTTCAAACCAGTGACCTTTTGGTTAGCAGCCAAATACATTAACCACTACACCACCAGAGCTCCTTAATACCCATGTGAACCACGTCTTATTTCCTCTATAAACAGATGAGGAAACTGGAACTCAGAGTGGGTTATAACTGGCCCAACTTCACACACTTACTAAGTATCTAACCAATGGTCAAAAATTTCCTGAGTAGTATGAATAGTTAAGCACTGGGATACTCACCAAAAAGTTTGTGGTTCAAACCCACTCATAGATGCCTCAGAAGGAAGGTCTGGTGACCTACTTTTGAAAGATCACAGCACAATTGTACTCTTACACACATGGGGTCGCTATCAGTCAGAATCAACTTAATGGCAACTAGTACTGGCTTCTAGGCCAGGGTCAAAGCTGTCTGCTCAAAACATTGAGTGCTTGTACCACATACATAAACCACCATCTACTCCTCCTCCTCGACTAATGGTCTTACTTAAACAAATGTCCAGAAATTGTAGATGTGGCAGGGGCTGCACATAGATCCAAGCATGCACAAGCTGAGACATACCAACCCTAAGGGCCAAGCATCCTTTAGTTCCCCTGTACCTGCCCCCCTGTCCCACCCTACCATGTTTGACCATTCATCTCGTCCATAGTCACAGACCCTGGAGGCTGTGAGGGAAACGTGCAGTTTGAGCACAGCCTGGCCCAACCCTGGAATTGAGCCTGATGCCTGTGACATTCATCAACTGGTTAATTTCAGAAAGGCATCCATTTGCACCAGCTGCTTAAAAGAGCTCTTGGCCCTCAGGAGACAACCAACCAATCAAAAGGCAAAGGCAGGGAGTTTTTCTGGTAACCATATTCAACCGGGTGTCTGCTGCTTGGTTGGTTGTGTAATTTCAGCGATGCTCGGGAGAGTGAAGAGTGGAGTTAAAATGAATGATCTTATTTACTTTCCATTTACTTTCCATTATTATTCTTATATTTATGGCTCACATTTGTCCTTAATGCACATGTGCCCTATTAACCTATTATGATGATGATGGTCATGAGGAAAATCACTACTATTGCTATTTTTGTGGTGAGGGATGGCTGCCTGTTTTTGACAGACTCTTTCCAGGTGGTTGTAGTGTGTGTGTGTGTGTGTGTGTGTGTGTGTGTGTGTGTGTTGGGGGGTGGGGGGTGGGAGATCACCACAGGCCCAGGTTCAAGCCTCAAGTGGAAAATTCCTTTTAGAATTGATTGATAAATAAGATTATAAACACATTCGCATAGTCAGGGAGAGATCCCTCACCGGTTCCCCAAATCTGATGTTGAGGAAAGGGGCACATCCAGTTGTCACCAATTTGGAATAAAGGCATGTTCTCAAGGCAACATTCCATGTGCCTGGGGTGGGGTGGGGTGGGGTGTTGGAAAGGCTAGCCTTCCCTCTATAGCTTCTCAATGTACCAGGTATTAGGCAGGAATGATCTCATTTATCCCTTGCAAGAACCCTATGAGCTTTATTGTGGTAAAGTAGAAGCTTAGAGAGATTACCTCATTCATTCAAGCCCAGATATGTCTAACCACAAAGCTCGAGCTAAACCACCCTCTCTGTCCTGTCTAGGTTTGTTGTTGTTGTTGTGTGCCATCTGGTCAGTTCTGACTCATAGCAACACATAGAACCTAACACGGCCTGGTCCCGTGCCATCCTCATAATCATTGCTATGTTTGAGCCCATTGCTGCAGCCACTGTGTCAATCCATCTCATTGAGGGTCTTTCCTCTTTATCACTGACCCTTGACTTTACCAAGCACAGTGTCCCTGTCTAGGGACTAGTCCCTCCTGGTAACATGTCCAAAGCAAGTGAGATAAAATCTAACCATCCTCACTTCTATGGCGTATTCTGGCTGTACTTCTTCCAAAACAAGTTTGTTCATTCTTCTGACAGTCCACCGTGTATTTATTTTTCTTTGCCAACATTATAATTTAAAGGCATCAATACTTCTTTGGACTTCCTTATTCATCATCAAGCTTTTGCATGCATATGAGGTGAATGAAAATATCATGGTTTGGATGAGGTGAGTCTTAGTCTTCAAAGTGGCATCTTTGCTTCTTAATGCTATAAAGACATTTTTTTGCAGCAGATTTGCCCCATGCAATAATACATCATTTGATTTCTTGACTGCTACTTCTATGAGCATTGATTGTGTATCCAAGTAAAACAAAATCCTTGACATCTTCAGTATTTTCTCCACTTATTATGATGTTGCTTATTGGTCCAGTTGTGAAGATTTTGTTTTCTTAATGTGGCAGTGTAATCCATACTGAAGACCATAGTCTTTGATCTTCATCAGTAAGTGCTTCAAGCCTTCTTCACTTTCAGCAAGAAAGGTTGGACCATCTGCATACCATAGGCTATCAATGAGTCTTCCTCCAATCCTGATGCCATATTCTTCTTCATACAGTCCAGTCTCTTGGATATTTGCTCAGCATACAGATTGAATATGTATGGTAGAAGGATACAACCCTGACATTTTGTTGATTTTAATCCATACAGTATCTTCTTGTTCTGACAGGTTCCTCATGAGCACAATTAAGTTTTATGGAATTCCCATTCTTTGCAACATTGTCCATAATTTGTTATGATCCACATAGTAGAATGTCTTTGCATAGTAACTAAAACACAAATAAACATCTTTCTGATATTCTCTGCTTTCAGCCAAGGTCCATCTGACATCAGTAGTGATATTCCTCATCCCACGTCCTCTTCTGAATCTGGCTTGAATTTCTGGCAGTTCCCTGTCAATGTATTGCTGCAACCGTTTCTGAATTATCTTTAGCACAATTATCTAATTTTATGGCCACTTAAAAAGGGGCGGGAGCCCTGGTGGCACAACACTTAAGCACTCAGCTGCTAATCAAAAAGACAGTTGTTCAAGCCCACCAGCTGCTCCACAGAAAAAAGACCTGCCAATCAGCTCTTGTAAAGATTTCAACCTAGGAAACCCTATGAAGAATTTCTACTCTGTCACATGGGGTCACTATGAGCTGGAATCAACTCCATGGCACACATCAACAAGAACTGGCATGATGGGTCCATACTCAGATCACCATTTCCCTCCATAATACTAGAGACTTCTGGCTCAGTTTTACTCATGTGTTCCCTGTTACAATTTCTATGTAAGCCACCAGTCTGGCTGCAATGGAAAGTTTATGTTTTTGTTTTAGACTGAAATAATTTATATATATATATACAAACAAACCAAACTCATTGCCGTCCAGTCGGATCCAACTCATGGTGACC
>NW_006921597.1:1589599-1635742 GCF_000298275.1 Orycteropus afer afer | reverse complement strand
TGGATTATAAATGTTGTTGTTAGTTGCCATCAAGCCAATTCTGACTATGTTACCCTATGTTTCCTCCATAGGGTTTTCTTGGCTGTAATCTTTATGGAAGCAGATTGATAGGTCTTTCTTCCAAGGCACCACTGAGTGGGTTTGAACTGCCAACCTTTAGGTTAGTAGTCAATCACCAATTCTTTGGTCCATCCAGAGACCTTATGTCATATATGTTGTTGTTATGTGCCGTCGAGTCGGACCCGACTCATAGCGACCTCTCCTTGGGTTTCCAAGGCAGTGTCACTATGGAAGTAGATTGCCCAACCTTCCTTCCAAGGAGTGGCTGGTGAGTTTGAACCACCAGCCTTCTGATTAGCAATCATTTGCCTTAGGCACTATGTTACCAGATCTCCTTATGACTTATAGATATACTTACATAAATATATATATGTGTTTATATAAATATGTACATATATGTGTACATGTTTGTGTGTACGAATATATATATATATTCAATTCTAGGTAAGAATTAAGAACAAAGTCAAGAGCAATTATATACATATATATATAAAGAAAAGATAATAGATAGTTGGGAATGACAGTAGAAAGGTGCACAGAGGAGGAAAGAACACAAATATACAGATGCCACATTCATTCATTCAAAAACACATGTTTTGCATACCTACTATGTGCCAGCTATTGAGAGTTTGGAGGTCATAAAAAGAATATATATATATGACTAGGTTATGCCCTCAAGCTTCCCACAATGTAATAAGGGTATAAGTGAGAAACAGTTATGATTCAATGTTCAGGGTAGAAAGCAAAAGAATATGCATGTTCCAACTCTGCCAGTGTCCTCAAGTGGGGAAGGGGACTGGGAAGTCCTCCTAGTAGTTTTGTATTATAGATAATATCTTCTATTAGCTGACTAATAGTAGCATAACGGCAACTGAAGAAGTTCATTTTTAAGTTCATACAAGGACGAAGAATTCTTAATATGACAAATTGACTTACAAACAAATAATGAAATCTACTGAAGTGAAATTAAAATAATAGTAATAAAAATGTATTAATTCAGTCACTAATCTAAGCCCTTTACATGTATTAACTTATTCAGTCTTGACTAGAACCCTGAGGTAATTATTAATATTATTTTCATATTATACCCTAAAAATATGAGTCACAGAGAGATACAGAGGGACAAATAATACATGATATCTATTATGCAGCTAATACTAAAGTTAGGTAGCAAGGAGTGGTGGGAAGAAAACAAGTTTGAATTTGACAAACAAGACTCTGCCACATATTCACACTGTAAACTTGAGTCAACTCAGCCTCTCTGATTCTAGGGTTTTTCACTGACAAAATGAGTGGGTTGGTAGATGTCTTCTGAGTTCCTCTCAAGTTCAAATCCTAAAAATCCTTCTCTATTTTCTTTCTTATAGAAATAAAGTAAGAAAGGGATGTTGTTGTTGTTGTTATTTGCTGTCGAGTCGGCCCCAACTCATAGTGACCCCTCCTTGGGTTTCCGAGGCAGTATCACTACGGAAGTAGGATTGCCCAACCTTCCTTCCGAGGAGTGGCTGGTGGGTTTGAACCGCCAGCCTTCTGGTTAGTAGTCAAGTGCCTTAGGCACTATGCTACCAGAGCTCCTAAGAAAGGGATAGAGATTAAAAAAAAAAAAAAAAAGTGGAAAGCAGACTAAAGCCACCAGTGTCTTACAAGATGCAATCAGAACTTCAACCAACTTGGTGCACTAGAAGCAGCACCTAGAAGGTAATCAGGAGATATTTGCCAAACAAAATGAATGCATGAGAAAATAACCAAGAGAGGAAATATGAAATCTTCACACACAGATGTGAAAACATTGATGGCAGACAGTTTAGCAGAAAAGAATGAAGAAGCAGATTCACAATGCATGCCCAGTAGGATTGCTGAGGAGGAAGCAGAACACAGGGGCATCGGTGCTGGCAGGATAGTCAGGAACGTGGCTTCTGGCACCAGACTGCTACAAGTTTGAATCTACACTCTGCCACTTTCTTAGTGTGACCTAAAAAAGTCATTCAACCTCTCTGTGCTTTGTTTTCCTCATCTATACTATTAGTATCTTCTCATAACAATTCATTGTGAGCCCATTTGTGCGCAGTAAAACTGCTCCATAAGATTTTCAGAAGCAGATTGCCAGGGTCAATCTTTCCTCCTCTTTCCTCCTCTGTGCACCTTTCTACTATCATTCCCAACTATCTATTGTATTTCTGTTGTCTGAGGCACCTAAGAGTGGGTTCAAACCAACATCTCTTCAGCTAGTAGTTGAGCATTTATCCATTTATGCCACCCAGGGACCCACCATGAGTTGGAATCCAACCAATGGCAACAACATTTGTCCCTTCCTCATAGAGTTGATGAAAGATAAGTAAAATAGTAAAATAATGCCCCTAAAAGTCCTGGCTCTGGTAGCATAGTGCCTAAGGCACTTGACTGCTAACCAGAAGCCAGAAGGCTGGCAGTTCAAACCCACCAGCCACTCCTCGAAAGGAAGGTTGGGCAATCTACTTCCTCAGTGATACTGCCTCAGAAACCCAAGAAGGGGTCACTATGAGTCAGGTCTGACTCGATGGCAAATAACAACAGCAACAACAACAAAGTCCTGGCATATGGAAAGTGCTCTATACATTTAACTATTGTCAGTAATTCTAAGTGGGTGTGGGACAGAGGGGTAGGAATCATTGGTAGCACTCCAGTCTTTCCATCATATCCAGCTTGATTATTCTTTTACAGAAGTTGCAGGAGTAGCAAAAGGAGGATATAAATGGTTGTGTAGTAAGATCCCTGCCAAACACTAAACTGAAACTAGAGTCTGGAGAAGAAGAGGAAGAGAGATGACACTTTGCATGTATACGTGCATAGGAGTCCCTGCGTGGAAAGGATTGGAGGTTCCTGTCCATCCAAGGGTGCCTTGGAAGAAAAACCAGATGGATCTACTTCTGAAAAACAAGTCATTGAAAACTTTGTGAAGCACAGTTCTACTCTAAAGCGTCTGCTTACTGGTTATATGTGCATAACTCACTGCCATCAAATCGGATCCTAGTCATAGCGACCCCTCCTTGGGTTTCTGAGGCAGTATCACTGTGGAAGTAGATTGCCCAACCTTCTGAGGAGTGGCTGGTGGGTTTGAACCAGCTGCCTTTTGGTTAGCAGTCAAATGCCTTAGGCACTATGCCACCAGAGCTCCCATATGTGCATAAGGGGGCTCATTAAAAAACGTCAACTGTAACTGTCCGTTTCAACTGAGGTTAAACCCAGAGAAAATGAGCATACTTAGATATAAACCATATCCGAACCCCCTGCCATGGAGCCGATTCTGACTCAGCAACCCTACTGGGTTTCCGAGGCCATAAATCTTTACAGAAGTAGATTGCCCAGTCTTACTTCTGCGGAATGGCTGGTGGGTTTGAACCACCAACCTTCTGGTTAGCAGTCAAATGCCTTAGGCACTATGCCACCAGAGTTCCTTTACTTAGATATAAAGCAGGAGCTCTACCTACCAGCCACTCTTGGGAAGGCAGATGGGGTAATCTACTTCCATAGTGATATCACCTCGGAAACCCAAGGAGGGGTCAGAAAGAGGAATTTCCTGATAGGGGGTTAGGTACAGAATTGGGGTGAGGGAGGTGATTGTTGCCTACATCTTGGAGTTTTATGATATAAGTAGGATAAAATCTTACTGACAGTGCTGAAGTGGGGAATTGACCAAGGTCGAGGTGTGTGACTAGAAGATGATTCATTTCAAGGCTCAAGCCTAAATGCCTAGCATTTTAAGTATTCTTGTGCTTGCTTTGGTTCTACTTTTTCAGATTCATCCACCACTTGCTGAGCCCTTACTGGGTGTCAGGCACCCTGCAAGACCCCACCACTGCCCATTCTAGGCCTCTTCTCCTTGCAGGGACTTCACGAAGCACCACAGCTGTTGTTAGTAATCCTAACAGCGCTCTCATCCTAAGCCCGGTTATCGGGTACTTTCATTCAACCTCGATTCTGGTGCATTCTCTAGGGGCTTATTTTTGACACACAAACACATACTCAAGTCAGCCATAACGATGATGCGCTTCCCTGGTGCATGAGGCTGAGGATGGGCAGGCAGAGGGGGGGGCGGGAGGGCGGAGAGGGGGTGGCTGGGCAGACGCCCGCTCAGACGTTAAGAGCCTCCTCCTCCTCCGGGTCTGAGTCTCCACTCGTGCACCTAGCAACGAGAGCCCCAGCGATCATCAGCGCTATGCACTAAAATTTCTTTCTCGGTGCTGAGTAATCCGAGCAAATTAAAGAGAGGATTCGCATAAATAGACCATTTTAACAAGTGATCATATTCACACATAGGAACCACAATAGCAAATCAGAACAACAAGGAAATGCAGCGTGCTAATGAGACCAGAAGGCTGTTTCAGCTTCTGGGCTCTGCTGGGTTGTGTTTTGAAAGGGCGAAGCAACTCCGTTGCAGGAATGTCCTGAGGGAGAAAATTCCACCAGGATAGACTATTATCAAGCTGCCATGGAGAAGGTGGTAAAAGGCTGCCAAACAGAGTCTGATTCGTAAACTGCTCTAGGAAGGAGCCAATGCTGGGTCTGATCAAGGCTCATCCTCTTAATGCTGCCTGATATTTGGTGGGGGGAGACCGCCCAGGGTTACACTGCATCACTGCAAAGTGCCAGGCTAGACAGTCTCAGTCAGGGCTAGAGGGTGGCCAAGGGAGAGTGAGTGTAATCTGACCCTACCACCTGCTGGATGGCTGGAGGGCTGGCTGGAGGGAGAGAGGGAGGGAAAGGCCTGTTCAAGAATCTTTGTTGAGACTTTGTCCTCCCTCCCCCATTCTCCCACAGAATTGCTTGTTCCTCTGGCATAACCCTGATTCTCAGTGCCAAGGTTCTCCATGCATAAAATAGGGGTGATAACATTTGTTATTCACTTTTCTAGTGTTTTGCGATGTTTAGTATTCTAATATTTATAAAGCATCTTGAACTTCTTCAGCAAAAATGACAATCTGAAAAACACCTTGAACTGTCATTGGCCACTGATATTTATTGAGCATGGACTTTGGACCAGAGTATGTACTAGATACGAGCTCTGGTAGCATAGTGCCTAAGGCACTTGACTGGTAACCAGGAGGCTGGCAGGTCAAATCCACCACTCCTCGGAAGGAAGGTTGGACAATCTACTTCCATAGTGATACTGCCCCAGAAACCCAAGGAAGGGTCGCAATGAGTCCGGACTGACTCAAGGGCAGTGAGTTTGGTAGTACATGTTGTTGTTGTTGTTGTTGTTGTTGTTGTTATGTGCCATCGAGTTCATTCAGGCTTCACAACAACCTGGGAAAATAGGTGTTGCTACCTTGTTATGCTGTCTTTCTGGCAAACAAAAAGAAGCCCAGAAAAGTTAAGTAAATAAATGAATAAATAAAAGGTTACTGTTGAGTTGACTCAACTCATTGTGACCCCATGTGTGTCACAGTGGAACTGTGCTCCAGCGGGTTTTCAATGACTGCTTTCTGGGAAGTAGATCACCAGGCCTTTCTGCTGAGGCACCTCTGGGTGGACCTGAGCCTCCAGCCTTTCAGTCAGCAGCTGAGTGCAGTAACCATGTGCACCACCTAAATGTACACAGGTGAAAAGGGTCAGTATTTGAATTTGACTTCTTCTACCATACAGCTCAGCTGTTTTCATACTTTTTGGATTTCGTCTCCTTTGCATTTTCCATTAATTTATCAAATGAGTACCTACCACATGTCAGATATTTTTTCTTTATTTGATTTTTTTCCCCTGCTCCTCTCTAGATTTTGGGAGCTCTGGTGGCATAGTACCTAAGGCACTTGACTAGCAACCAGAAGGCTGGTGGTTCAGACCCACCAGCCACTCCTCAGAAGGAAGGTTGGACAATCTACTTCCGTATTGATATTGTCTCAGAAACCCAGGGAGAGGTGGCTATGAGTCGGATCTGATTCGACGGCAGTGAGTTTGGTTCTTTCTCTAGATATCTATCTCTGTGTTTCTCTGTCTCTTGGTCTCATTCTACACACACACACACATATGAAGAACAGTCCTCTTATTCTATAACCTGGTTATGGGGCAGACAGTAGCCTAGGCCTACTCCACAAGAGTTTGCTTCCTTTCACTCCTCTACCCAGCCCCACTTCTCATCCTGTGATTTCTGGGAACCACAGTACCTACCATAGCTAAGGGGAACAGTTCATCTATAAGATAAAGACAATTTGGAATTCTCCCTCCATTGGGTAAATCTTCCTTGGCAAGCTCTGAAGAAGTTTGTCCATTCATTGTATGCTACAATTCCTTTGACAATAAATCATATATTGCTTTGTGACAGCTCTTTTATCGTTGCCTTTAACAACTGTTTAGCACTTAAATCTTTCGAATGTTTATGTCTTGCTCCTGGAAGCAGGAATTATGCCTTGTGTCTATGTTTCATCTACAGTCTCCACATGATCGACACATGATAAGCATTCAGTGAACATTGGTTAACTTTATACACAATTTCTTCCACTTCTTGGGAAGGGGACTAATTACCCATCTTGACACATTCTGTCCCTTTCTGGATATTCCTGTCCATCCAACCCTTTCTTATTTGTTTCATTTCTTTTTCTTCTCAGTTAACTCAACCGAAGTTATGTTTACTTGCTAATCACCTTCTTTGGGTCCTACAGATGAAAAGTAAACCCAATTTGGAGTCTGACAATCTTTCACTATATGATGTCAGAGTTTTCTGGATGTATCATATGACCTTGGCTAAGGCACCAGACTCTTCTGAGCATTCATTTCCCACCCAATTATTATCTTTCCTCTCTCAGGTCATATTGCTAAAACATATCTTCCAAAGGACATCAGTGTCTCCCTATAGCTAAATCCAATAGACCCTTTTCAGCCTTTTAATTTTGACTTCTCAGCACATTTGTCCCAATTGACTGGTCTTTCCTCGTCTAAACACTCTTCCCTCAGCTTTCATGACAACACCTTCATCTGGACTTCTTTTGACTTCTCTGGCTTTTTCTTCTCATTGCTATAATTCCTATATTTGCTAGTAAAATAATAGCTAGCATTAACCAATGCTTGTTGTTGTTGTTGTTGTTATGTGCTGTCAAGTCAGACCTGACTCATAGTGACCCCTCCTTGGGTTTCCGAGGCAGTATCACTACAGACTCGGAAGGAAGGTTGGGCAATCCTACTTCCGTAGTGATACTGCCTTGGAAACCCAAGGAGGGGTCGCTATGAGTTGGGGCCGACTCGACGGCAAATAACAACAACAACAACATCACTACAGAAGTAGATTGCCCCATCTTCCTTTCTGGGAGTGGCTGGTGGGTTTGAACCTCCAGGCTTCTGATTAGCAGTCAAGTGCCTTAGGCACTACGCTACCAGAAGTCCCAACCAATGCTTACTATATGCCAAAATGTATGCTAAGCTTCTGTTCTATAAACCAAAAACCAAACTCACTGCCATCGAGTCGGTCCCAACTTATAGCAACCCCTCCATGGGTTTCTGAGGCGGTATCTCTACAGAAGTAGGTTGCACAGTCTTCCTTCTGTGGAGTGGCTGGTGAGTTTGAACCGCCAGCCTTCTGGTTAGCAGTCAAGTGCCTTAGGCACTATGCTACCAGAGCTCAACTTTATTTACTATTCAAGTTTCATTTTAAGTGTCACTTCTTTTGGGGATACTTCTGTAGTCCAGGTTAGTTGCTCCTGCTGGCTGTGCTCAGGGACTTCCTCCAACATATATGTTTACTTCCTCCAAACATAATTTACCACACTTCATTGCAATTATTTTCCAAATATTGATGTAGCCTTGTCTGTTATAATATCTTGAGCATCTATTACAGTGTGCATAAAAGGCTCTCAAAATACATTGAATGAATGAATGAATGAATTACACAATACAGTTAATTATAACTACTTCTCAATTACATAGGAAAACTACATGAGATAATATATATGATTCTAGTTTGTAACTGCAAAATTGTAGAACAATCTTCCCAGAAATAAATGATTATGAACAGTTGATCCTCTCCCCAACTTTTCCAGATTCCTTGTCCTGTTTCTGAACCCACCAACTCCCTAAGAGCCAAGAGATCATGATATGTCAAAGTCCTATCCGGTGACTCCAGCTAAGATTTGACCCATGCTGTCTATCTTGAAGATTCCTTTCTGATCTAGGAGCTGCTTACTTTCCATACCATATCTGTCAGTGCCATCCCCAGCCTGGCTCAATCACCAGCTGCTGCCAAACCTTACACTCACTCCTGCATACCTTCAGCTTAGCTCTGGTTCAATCCAAATTGGTTCTTTAGGCTGATTCCCCCTACTCATTCCACCCTCAAATTCAGTCAACTCTTAGTAACTGCCATTGCTCTAAGGATCAGTATCATTGTGCCCAAGTACCCCAAGAGTTTCTTGTGCGTTCATTGAATTCAGAAAACTTTAGGATAGGGAATACTCTAACCCAAAGTTCCCTGATCATAGATATGGAGGAAAAATAAGTGAGGAAAGAGAGAATGGTGATAGATTTTTAAAGCAAATCCTCAATCAGTGGATTATTATAATGGACAAGGAGGTGGAAATGGACATGAGAAAAGAAAGAAAGAGAGTATATGTGAAAGGTGCTGGGTGAGCAAGTGCAGAACCATGGATTGTTTTTATATGGCCTTTCTAGCCATGATCTTGCAACTCCCACCAAATGATCGAGTGGGACTATCCAAATAATGTGCTAGTGGCCCACAAAGTGATTGGACAGCTTTCTAAGAATGCAAATAAAGTGCATGGCACCCTTGTGGGGGTGGAACCATGCAAATAAGGTATATGGAACACTAACAAGGGGATTGGCCAGTTTTGCCATCCAACTAGGCTTAAATTAAGTCATCTCAAAGGTGGGAAGCAGGGGCCTCACAACCACCAAGAAGAACAGGTAGGAACAGAACATGTCCTTTGGACCCAGGGTCCCTGGGCTGAGAATCTCCTAAACCGAGGAGACAAGAGAGACAGAGAAAGAGACAGAGAGCACTGTAACACTGAGCTGGCGCAGGAGGGTGAAAAGCAGCAGCAGAAAAATGGCAGAAGCAGAACCAAGAGAGTGGCACAAGATGGCAGAGTAGGCACAGTGGGCTTTCTGGCTTCATAATTACAGTGGGTATGCCAGCCCATGGAGTGACAAATGATAGCCTTCAGGCAGAAGCTTCTTTGTGGAGTAGGGCACCTCCAGGCATTTATTCTCAGAACTAAAGAGCTATGTAACACTTGCCTGAGAAAGGCAGAGTCCATACCAAGGAGTAGAGGCACGGAGAGGCTGAGGGCCAGCGAGAGGCCTACCTATGGGCCTGGCAAATAGGAGGCTGTCCTGATAAAAGAACTATATCCTCTTTACTGATCCTGAACTATAATCTATTAGTTCCCTAATAAACTCCATAACTGTGAGGATGGTCTGTGAGTTCTGTGTGGCCATTTGTAATGAGTATTGAACCCAATAGAGAAGTAGAGAGTGTCATGAGAGGCTTGTTGTTGTTGTTGTTGTTGTTGTTATGTGCCGTCGAGTCGGCCCCGACTCATAGCGACCCCTCCTTGGGTTTCCGAGGCAGTATCACTACGGAAGTAGGATTGCCCAACCTTCCTTCCGAGGAGTGGCTGGTGGGTTTGAACTGCCAGTCGTCTGGTTAGCAGGCAAGTGTCTTAGCCACTATGCTACCAGAGCTCCCCATGAGACGCTTAGCTGGTGTCAAAATCGGTAAAAAGTTTGGAGAGAGGGAGGTACATATGACCTCTGTCTCATGGGAATCAGCCTTAGACTGATTGTTAGGCTGTTGTTCTTGATTTTTCTTTCCCCTTATGAAGCTAGAGATGGTCAAATGCCCCTGTCACACCATTTTTACAGCAACAGAGTAAATCAGTCCTCCGTGTTCATCTCTGTTCCTTCAATGGCCCATCTCACCAAAGCATGGGTCAGGATAATGTCTCTGACCAGCTCCAAACAGAAGTGGGTATCCCATCCTTACCCAGTGTAAAACTACACAGGACCCATATTTGATCTCTTATGATTAAAGTAGAAATGGAATTGCCTTTTCAGAACCATCCTTTTAACTTTGAGGCCAAAATCAGGGATAATCTCAAGTGACTTTTTTCCCATCACCAGAGTTATGTTGTGGAAAAGTCAATCACTGTATCCAATGCTATAAATAAATAAATAAATACCCAATAGCAAATATCCAACTGGTTCATTCCCATAAGGAAAAAGTGTAGCAGAATCCTCCTCTCCACTTCAACACTTGCTCCTTAACTAAGACTCTTATTATTTCTTGAAAACCAAATGTTCTCATTCACCTGATGTTACCCATATAAACACATGAGGGGCCTTGGACCATCCTTGCCAGGAAAGGACAAGCTCTTAATACCACAGATTATTTTTCTGGAAGTCTAAACACTGGAAGCATCCAAACATTGTTCCTGTGCAAAAAAAAGAAAAAATAAGTAACTGATTTGTTCAGTTGGAATTGATCTCTCTAAACTCCCGAGAAAGTGCTGATTTGTATACTCCAGTGAATACCCTCCCACCTGTTTATATTCACCTGGATGCAGGGGCTAGTGCTCAGCTTCCTTTTTGTCTTTCTTCCTCTGCTCTGATGTCACCCCTCTCTGGCTCCTGTGTGCCGAGCTACTTTCCTGTCATGTGTGGCTCCCAGCCCCACCCCATACTGAACCCAGAAGCAGAAGCAGCATTGCTTGTGTGACACTCAGTGTGCTAAACTTACCTGCACATTTCTATATTTTTACTGTGCAATTTGGGGAAGTGACGGAACTGTCATAATGTGCATATTTAAGTCTCTGAGTTTTAAATTCAACAGAGAAGGAGGGGAAACCAAACAAAAACCAAATACACTGCTGTGGAGTTGATTGCAACTCATAGTAATCCCTCCTTGGGTTTCTGAGGCAGTATCACTACAGAAGTAGATTGCCCAACCTTCCTTCCAAGAAGTGGCTGGTGAGTTTGAACTGCCAGCCTTCTGGTTAGCAGTCAAGTGCCTTAGGTACTTGTGATGGTTATGTTTGTATGTCAACTTGGCTAGGCCTGGTTGAGTGACTGGGCAGCTGGATGTAGTATTCCCCATGATGAGACTGGTAATCAACCCCATGGTGGAATCTACTGTGAGCAGTTGAGTAGCTGCCTTTGGGTATGTGGTCTGCTTCCTGTATATAAGGAGAAGCTTTGAGAATGGTCTCTAGCCTATGGCATGCTTGGACCCTGCATGTAGCCTTGTCGTTGCTCAGCAGCCTGCTATGCTCTGCTGACCTTGGGACTTACAATGGACTTAAGTTAATGGCCTGCTGTGCGGTTTGGTAACATCGGGACTGTGCCTTTTTCCTTGTCAACCTTGGGACTTCTCAGCCTCAGCAGCCAGCGGCTGTCTGAGTAAAGGAACACCTCTAGCTCCAGTGGGCTGGGAACACAAGGTTGAGGGACTTTCACCCAGCCCCTAGAGCCTGACACTTTGAACTTGGACTTAAAGCCTCCAAATTGTAAGAATAAACTCCTGTTTGTTAAGGCCATCTCATTTGTGGTATATTCTTGTCAGAGCGGCACTAGGTAACCAGAACAGTACTGTACTACCAGAGCTCCCAAAAAGGAGGGAGCTCATGAAAATGAGAAGGGTAGCGGACACATTTTATAATACAGTCATGCATCGCATAACGTCTGGTTGTTGTACAATGTGTGATGCTTTTGTATCAGTGTTCCCAACCCCCATAAAGCCTATTATATTAAATATTCAAGGTACATAAAATGGTTCATAATAACAAATGGGTGCTACTTTGTGTCACACATCAAAACTGTATTACTATTTTCACTGTATTATTATGTTAAAGATCTTTTAGTGTATCTGAAAGTGTTTCTTTAATGTTTTTATGCATAGAAAGTTATGGTATATGCTGTATACTAAGACAAAAACTTGACTAACTGACATTAGATACAATCCATAACTAACTGTTCTAACTTATGTGCAAACTTGACTTAAAGACAGACATAGGAATGGAACTCATTCATAATCCAGGGACTTCCTGTATATAATATAATGTTCATACAATGTCCAAATCCTATAACGTCTTCTTTCACAGAATGTATCATGGATGTTAAGCAATGCATGACTGTATTTCAAGATATTAGTCCTAGAGCTTTGGTTTTTTCCTAATACTCTCAAAACATCACTGCATAACAACTAGCTAGAATGATGAGCACCGCCACCTTGGAAGGCAGCCAGTCTAGCAGTATCAGGAAGATAATACAGTTTTAGAACTGGAAGGGAACTCAGACCTAATTTAGTTCAATGCGCTCATATAAATGTAAGGACAGTGTGGCCCAGAGAGGTGTCCTTACATGCTCAAGGTCACCGATGGAGTTTGGTCTAGAACCCAGGCTTGTAGGACCCAAGGCCACACTGGCCAGATTCAGACACAGGACTTGAATAACAATAGCATCTGCACAGAGGGTAGAGGGAGGCAATGGTATAGGAAGTGAAGGTGAAGGGAGCTGGAGGAATAAAAGCAGAAAGGGGGAGCTGAGGATGATGCTTTATAAGCACAATTTCAAACCAAATGGTCAAGCTGGAGGCATTCAGGAAAGGAGCAGTCCAAGATGGGCCGTGGATGGGCAGCAATCAGACGCTGGGGGATTCAGTGGGAGTCAAGGCAACCAGAAGTGGAGTCACAGAGACTGATCTGCAAACAGCACAGGATTCTCCATACAGCAGATGCAGCTGCAAAGTCAAGGGCAGTGTTTAGATTTATGGAGTGTGGATAGGACTTTTGGTCAGCATTGGTCACCTCAGCCAGCCCTTTGAGTCAAAGCCAAATCTAGATGAGTTGCATTATTGACCACAATAAAGGGAGGATGAATGGTGGCTGTGATTGCCTGTACTGCAGTCAGCCTTCAGGATGGCTGGAAATTTTGATCTGGCCAGCACTTGGCCCAGAGAAAGAAGTCCCAATGACACAGTGGTGGCTGTGAACAGCAACAGCTTCAAGGACAAAAGCCAGGACACACTAACCTGTGATCCAGGCACCCACTTTGTCATGGGTCGGAGCCCAACACTCACCTTCAGAATGAAGCCTCCCTGGGAGTTGGGCAGTGAGGAGAAGAGGTTGAAAACAGGGAGAACAGAATGGACTATTTTCATCTCATGGATTCAGAAGCTATCAGGGGAGCAGTAACAAAATATTTGTGTCACTGATACTAAAATGGCAAACTGTTTTGTTGCCAGTATATTCAAAAGATTTTGTCAGAAATCTCAAGTCAGTCACTTAACTTTGCTATGTGTCAGGCTAAATCAACACAATGTGAAAGCATCTGGATGAAAATGAAACGTCTCTGTCAGTTGTTTGGGTGTTTTGTCTACCTGACATCAAACAGCTGGATTCTTGTAAACATTTGGATGACGCACTGAATTTTTCATTTTTCATTCAGATCACAAAATCATAGACTCTCTCCAGCTTGGCAGGAACTTAAAGGTCATCTAATCCCTGATATTTGGCATCGCCTCAAATGACCTGTTTTGAATTATTGTGTAAATCAAACATGGAGATACGACTATGTGTTATGTCTAATTATACACATTGTGTCTTATTTAAACACATGTTTATTTTAACATTTTGTTCTCCTTGGCTGTTTAATTGAATTTTAAATGAATCATTTACAGGGTAAACTAGATTATTATACGTATGAAAATACAATGAAATCCTGTAATTAGCCCAGACTTGATTTAAAAAAAAAAAAGAATAAGCAGAAAGAAAAAAAAATGCTGCAGGTGTGTAAATGTTCATAAACTTTGTCTATACACTCAACACAGAGTTAAGGGCTACATGAGAGTTATCTTTGCTAATAGGGCTAGCATTTGGAGAGAAGTTTGCTTCACCTCGTTTTCACTTCCTTACTTATGTCTACCTTTGACAAGCTCAAACCAGGTGCCTATTCCTAGACTGAGGCTGATGGAAAGTAAGGGCAAACAACTGTGAAATTCATTAACTCCAGAGATCTGCTTCAGCATCTGAATATTCCTCATCCAGATGGCCAAGGCTTCATCCCACCCCAGCCCCCCCTCAACATTCAGAGAGTTCCTTTAAAAACATTCACTGAAACACAGCTTCGTAAGGAAGATGATCTAAGGAAGCTCTCTCTCCCATAGATTCCACTTCTGGTCTAAAGTCTGTGCTCCATTTTCCTGACAATCTGTATGGAGCTTTCCATTTTTTACAAATTCCTCTTAGAGCTACTGTCTCATTTATACTGGTAGGCACCCTAGAAATGGGTACAGCCAAATTAAGATATAGCAGAGAATGGAAAATATTTTCCCAAACTAAATAACATGTGTGCTGAGTTAATATGATAGTCTGGGGAGGAAAAAAAATGAAGTAAGAAGGTCCAAGAAAAGGAAGAAAGGGGTGAAATGAGATGGTGAGTCAATGAGGCAGGGAGATCTGGGAAGTCTGTTCTGGATGGTAGGAGATGTAGATAAGGAGGTTCTTCTATTTGCAGTGATGAAAGCTTATAATGGGATGGAGGAGAGGAGGTAGGAAATCAATCAGTCAGCCGGCCAGCAGTACTTGCTGGGTGCCCACTGTGCATAGAGCATCCTCAGTACTAATAACTGCAGGAGTCAGCAAGGCTGTAAAAGGCCTTCCAACAAGAGCTTGAAACCTAGCGGAGGAGACCACCATAGAACAACACCTCTGTGAACTTATGAGAAAACAGAATCATATTGAATAATGAGGGGAGCAACAACCTAAGCAGGCAGCAGTACAACCATATGCACAAAAATAAGTCAAGCAATCCAGAAAGTACATGTTTTATATATATGTATGTCAGAGGTAACATTTATTGAGTGCTTACTTTGCACAGACATTGTATTAAGTACTTCATACACATTATGTCTTATACATTCGAGATATGGACAAGCCCAGGAAATCTAAACATCAAGTAATATGCCCATTCATTTTGGTATGAAATTAAATAAATGAAAGGATAGGGAATAGAGATTTTGCAACAGACTCTGGCATTCAAAGATTTGACCAAACTAGTTGTGACTATTCATAGCAACCCTTAAAGTATAAATACGAAACGAGATGCATTGCCATGGAGCCAAATCCGACTCACAGCCCCTCCATGGGTTTCTGAAGTGGTATCACTATGGAAGTAGATTTCCCAACCTTCCTTTCGAGGAGTGGCTGGTGGGTTTGAACTGACAGCCTTCTGCTTAGCAGTCAGATGCCTTAGCCACTATGCCACCAGAACTTAAAGTATAGGACATGGATTAATTGATATTTTTCTCAGTTGTAAGTTTGACCCATGGTGGGAGATGATTCTCTCTTAACTTTCGGAAGAAAATTGTTCTCTGTGACCATCTGCATATCCATACAACTTCATTGCTCAATAAGTTTTGTGGAGTTTGTCATCAATCTTTTGAAATTGTACTTTACTGTGTTGGTTGGAGGAGCGCTCGTGGCACAGTGTGTAAGGCATTTGGCTGCTAATCAAAAAGTGGTTGGTTCAAACCCACCAGCTGCCCTATGGAAGAAAGATGAGGCAGTCTGCTTCCATAAAGATTTACAGCCTTGGAAACCCTATGGGGGTCACTATGAGTCAAAATCGACTTGATGGCAGTGAATTTGGTTTTTTTGTTTGGTGTTTGATGGGGGAGAGTTGATAAGGCATTTGACTGCTCACCAGAAGGCTGGCAGTTCAAACCCACCAGCCACTCCTCGGAAGGAAGGTTGGGCAATCTACTTCCATAGGGATACCACCTCAGAAACCCAAGGATGGGTCACTATGAGTCAGGTCCAACTCCATGGCACATATCAACAACAACAACATCACTACGGAAGTAGTGCCCAACCTTCCTTCCGAGGAGGGGCTGGTGGGTTTGAACCACGAGCATTCTGGTTAGCAGTCAGGTGCCTTAGGTACTATGCTACCAGAGCACCTTCTGTAGTGATACTGCCTTGGAAATCCAAGGAGGGGTCGCTCAATGGCAATGGGTCATGATCACCCCATGTGTGGTAAACTATCATTTTACCTAAGAGTTTGAGGAGTTGCGAAAGTCTTAAGAGGAATACTTCACAATAGAAAAGTGTTTCCTGATTTTAGAGAGATGTCAAAGTCTGCCTTGGTATGGGCAAATTCTCCAATGTCTATTTTTAATCCACCACGGCAGTTTGCATGGTATTCTTCAAAGCATTTTCATATCCACAGCTCCATCTGATCCTTATGTTAACCATGTGATAGACTTGCCAAGTGGTTCCATTGTAATAAATAACAATACCAGTCTTAACAACCATTAAAGTAATAATAGTAGCTGGCACTGAGAGTATTTACCACACACCTAGCACTATGCTAAAGGAACTCTGGTGGCATAGAGCCTAAGGTATTTGACTGCTAACCGGAAGGTTGGTGGTTCAAACCCACCAGCCACTCCATGGAAGGAAGACTGGGTAATCTATTTCCATAATGCTTTACCACTTTGGAAACCCAAAGGGGGTTGCTGTAAGTCGGAATCCACTCAATGGCAGTGGGTTTGGTTTTTTGGTTTTGAAGATACGGTAGTAGTGGAGTCAGAAAGTCTATACCTGCAATTACATTAGTGATGCAGTTGTGACAGTGTTGCCTTTCCTAAGTCTCCTAGAAGTAACATGTAGATATTACTCAGAGTTCTAGAATGGAGAATTTTCAAATGCATTTTGTATGAGCCAATGTTTTCTCAAAGTCCTCTTCAAAGGAAAACTGAGTCCCCCCTTGCACCCCCCAGAGCTGTTGTTTGAAGAGAGTGGCCACGTTCTGTACCACAGGAGCCCGTTCTTTGCCTGATTGAATGCATAGTCAACACCTGACATAAAGGGGAAAAAAAAAAAAACTAGTTGCCATTGAGTCAATTCCAACTCATGCTGACCTCATGTGTGTTAGAATAGAACTGTGTTCCATAGGATTTTCAATGGCTGATTTTTCAGAAGCAGATCAGCAAGTCTTTCTTCAGTGGTATTTCCGGGTAGAATTGAAGTATCTCTCAGTTAGCAGCCAAGTGTGTTAACCTTTTATACTACCCGGGACTCCAACATAAAGGCTGCTAGTTTGAATTCTCCCACCAGCCACTCCTCAGAAGGAAGATGGGGCAATCTGCTTCCGTAGTGATGCTGCCTTGGAAACCCAAGGAGGGGTCACTATGAGTCGGGTCCAACTCGACGGCACATAACAACAGCAACAGTTTGAATTCTGGAGAGTAGCTCCAGTAGTGCGTAAAGCTCTGTAGCATCAGAAGTGATGATTAAGTAGGACAGTAACATTCTCTTGAGAATTCCAACTGGGGAATACCAAAAAAGTAGTCAAACAGTGACATGAGAGCATCAAGAAGATAAACACAGAAAAGCAACTTGAGAGGATAGCTCAGGCATGCTTGTGGTGAAGGACCACTTCTTGGCTTAGATCCTTTCAGTTCCCATAGGACATTTCACTCACTGTGAGATTACTATTGCCAGATGCCTTGTGATGTCTCTCTCTCTTATTCCCTCAGCTTAGCCTCAGTAAGACCCCACTGACTGAGGTACCTGAGAGAAGTTGGTTCCTGGAAAACTGGATTGTCAGAGCTGGTGGGGACCTTAGGGATCATCTAACTCTGGTGCTGCTCAAGGGGTAGTCTATGGACCAGTGAAATCTACCAATGTTCCAGTCTGCAGGAAGTAAGTATGTTGTTGTTATTTGCCATCAAGTCAGACCAACTCATAGCAACCCCTCCTTGGGTTTCTGAGGCAGCATCACTACGGAAGTAGATTGCCCAACCTTCTTTTCGAGGAGTGGCTGGTGGGTTTGAACCGCCAGCCTTCTGGTTAGCAGTCAAGTGCCTTAGGCACTATGCTACGAGAGCTCCCAGAAGTAAGTATAGAAATTGAAAACAAGTATTTAGAAATTTTTGATGCCGGCCACATCCAATTTTATATGTACTGAATTTAATAATTAAAAAAACTGAGGCATTTTGTAAGTCTATGTGTCTCTTGTTGTTGTTTCCACCCTTCCTTTTTCTAGTAATTTATTTTTATTTTGTTTAACGGAATTATCAGTATATGATGAATTAGAAATTGTAAAAAAAAAAAAAATTAAAAACTGGTTCTTCGCAATAGATAGCTTGAGAAAAACTGATCTAATCCACTTTTTTCAAACTGTGGTGACCCTTTAGAATCATGAAGTTAAAGTATGGACATCAGCATAAAAAAAAATGGCATAGAAAATATCAGGGTGCATTGCATGCAGTAAGGTAAATACTGTTTTGTGAAAGCTTTTTTTTTTAAATATATGTATGTATATATTTATGTATGCATTTCTATATGTATATACAATAGGAAAATGAACCTGGGATCCCCATGTTATGTCTGTAAAAGGTGCCTCTGCTATTCTAATATGTGTAAGGAAAAATATGTGCATTCATTGGAAAACTATGTGCCTGAGGCACTTGACTGCTAACCAGAAGGTTGGCAATTCAAAGCCACCAGCCACTCCTCAGATGGAGGATTGGGCAATCTACTTCTGTAGACACTGCCTCAGAAACCCAAAGAGGGGTCCCTATGAGTCAGAAATGACTCGATAGCACATAACAACAACAACATGTGTTGTCTATAGCATACCCTTCTGCCTTGTCTCATTTTGCTTCTATGAGAGCTATTTTAAAACTCTGTAAATTGAACAAAATTAGGCCAACTAATGAAATAGGATCCCTAGATAGAAAGGAAACCCTTGGTCCCCAGAATGGCTGAGGGACTTCTTCCTGGGTTAACTTTCTGCTGCCGCCACTAGAGGAATCAGAAGAGAAGAGAGAATATCATTCAGAAAGATCCAAGCCGGCTGTGATTTTGATTGAGGCTGTAATTTCACTCCCTGGCCTTATTTCCATGATATTTTGTTATTTTGTTGTTGTTAACATTTTCACATTTAACATTATTGTGCTTTAGGTGAAAGTTTACATACCAAACTAGTTTTCTATTCAATTGTTCGTATATATGAATTGTTCAGTGGCATTGGTAGAGATCCCTACAATGTGTTAGCACTCTCCTCATTTCCATGCTGGGTTCCCTGTTCCCATTAGTCCAGTTCCCCTGCCCATCCCTACCTTCTCATCTTTGCTTTTGGGCAGATATTGCCCTTTTGGTCTCTTATAGTTTATTGTTCTAAAGAACACATTCCTCCTGGGTATTGTTTATTTTATCCGCCAATCTATTATTTGGCTGAAAATGTTTCCATGATATCTTAAAGTACACATCTCTTTTACTACAGCCCAGAAAATCTAAAGATACAGATGAATATGGACTAGGCAAATTAGAAGTACAAGATCTAAGATATACCAAGAAAGATTACTAGCCTAAGAATCAAAAATGTAGATTTTAGACTCATTTGACCCCTAAGTTAACCATATGATCTTAAACGAGTTACTCTGTGAATCTTCTTATTCACTGTCTTGGTGAATATCTTTCAAATTTTTTACTTTTCTTTTTTTTTTTTCAGTCATAAACCAAGAAACCCCAAACCCACTGCCATCAAGGCTATTCTGACTCATGTTGTTGTGTTGTTGTTATTTGCCGTGGAGTTGGCCCCAACCCATAGCGACCCCTCCTTGGGTTTCTGAGGCAGTATCACTACAGAAGTAGATTACCCCATCTTCCTTCCGAGGAGTGGCTGGTGGGTGTGCACTGCCAGCCTTCTAGTTAGCAGTCAAGTGCCTTACGCACTATGCTACCAGAGCTCCCTATTCTGACTCATAGCAACCCTATATGAGAGAGTAGAACTGCCCCCATAGAGTTTTCAAGCCTGTGAATCTTTACAGAAGCAAACTGCCTCATCGCTCTGCAGCAGAGCGGCTGGTAGGTTTGAACCACCAACATTTTGGCTAGCAGTGGAATGTTTTAACCACTGAGCCATTTTCAAAAGGAAACTTTCACACAACATCAATTTGCAAAACAACCTGAGTCACCTGGTTCAGCAGGGTGTCTACTTTGCTTCAGCTCCTTCTACCATGGTGGCCTCTGACTACAGTGCCCCCCTCAGGACTTTTAGTGAAAAGCACCAAATTTAACAGCCCTAAAACTCCTCCTAGTGATAAATCTTACATTCAATAATTTTATCTCTGTATTAAAAAAAAAAAAATCCTTTTCAAACTATTCAGCCCCTTGCTTCCTCACTCACTACCCCCTTGATTGTCTCCAATTTAAGCTCTGACCTTTAGAGTCCTTGTCTCATCTTCAGTTCTTTCGGCCCCTGGGACCCACCCCATAGCTTCAGTTCAAAAAGTATCTATTGTATTACAGTGTTCTGTTTAATTATCTGCTTACCCTACCAGACTCTGAGTTCCCTGAGAGTGGGAATCCTGTCTTGGTTCCCTGGGTGCAGCACAGTGCCTGACCTTCTTCTCTGCTCCTAGGACACACTTCCTGGTTATTACCTCCACCTGGCCCATGTATCTCCTTAACTTGAGGCTCACATACACAATTACTTGCCAGACAATTTCACTTAGGGCATCTCATGTTGTTATTGTTGTTTAGTGTTGTCGAGTTGGTTCCGACTCATAGCAACCCCCACGTACAACAGAATAAAATATATTTGGGTCCATTTTTGCAATCATTGTGCCAATCTATCTCATTGATGGTCTTCCTCTTTTTCCCTGACCATCTACTTTACCGAGCGTGATGTTCTTCTCCAGGGATCGGTCCCTCCCTGTATCATGTCCAAAGTACATGAAACAAAGCCTCACCATCCTCACTCCAAGGAGCATTCTGGCTGGACTTCTTCCAAGACAGATTTGTTCGTTCTTCTGATGTTGCCGAAAATTCCAGGTTCTGCTCAGCTTGACTCTTTCCAAACCCCAAAAGACAAAGACTAAGGAGGGGAGTGAGAAGGACAATTTTGTTTTGTTGGCCAAGAAAAGGAGACAGCCGAGGCCAGTGCCTACCAAGACTGCTTGGGAGTGGGGTTGAGGGAGGCTGTTTTTATACGGTTTATAAACAGGACATTATACAGTGAGTGACATCATTACATTCGTAAACATACTACACAGGTGCAGTTACTACTGATTACATCACATATACATACATGATCAGAAAATGGCAGCTGAACAGGGGCAGAGAAGTTATTATGCTTGAGGCTTCTAATGAGCTGAAGTTAACTCTAAGTCACATAGACCAGCTGGAACTGGCCCTGGATGGTGATTGTCAGGAGAAGTAGATACTCTGACTCACAGGTCAGCCTATGGTCAGGCCTTATAAAGAAATGGAGCAATTTAGAAACTGTCTCACTGGCAGTTCATGGTATAGTCAATATTCTTCACCAATAACATAATTCAAAGGCAGCAATTCTTCTTCAGTCTTCCTTATTCATTGTCCAGCTTTCACATGTATATGAGGCAATTGAAAATACTATGGCTTGGGTCAGGCACACCTTAATCCTCAAAGTGACGGCTTTGCTTTTTAACACTTTAAAGAGGCCTTTTGCAGCAGATTTGCCCAGTGTAATAGGTGGTTTGATTTCTTGACTGCTGTTTCCATGGGCACAGATTGTGGATCCAAGTAAAGTGAAATCTTTGAAAATTTCAATATTTTCTCCATTTAATGTGATGTTGCTTGTTGCTCCAGTTGTGAAGATTTTTGTTTCCTTTCTGTTGAGGTGTAATCCTCATCAAGTCTCCTTCACTTTCACCAAGCAAGATTGTATCATCTGCATATTACCAGTTGTTAATGAGTCTTCCTCTAGTCCAGACGCTGAGTTCTTCTTCATATAGTTTAGCTTCTGGGATTATTTGCACAGTGAACAGATTGAATAAGTATGGTGAAAGGATACAACCCTGACACACACCTTTCCTGATTTTAATCCACACAGTGTCCCCTTGTGCTGTTTGAATGACTTCCTCTTGGTCTATGTACAGGTTCCTCATGAGTACAATAAAGTGTTCTAGAATTCCCATTCTTTGCAATGTTAATCATAAGTTGTTATGATCCACACAGTCAAATGCCTTTGCATAGTCATTAAAACACAGGTAAGCATCTTTCTGGTATTCTCTGTTTTCAGTCGAATCCACCTGATATCAGCAATGATATGTCTTATTCCACACCCTCTTCTGAATCCAACTTGAATTTCTGGCACTTCTTTGTCAATGTAATGCTGCAACCATTTTTGAATTATCTTCAGTAAAATTTTACTTGTATGTGATAGCAATGGTATTATTTGATAATTTGTACATTCTGTTAGATCACCTTTCTTTGAAATGGGCACATGTATAGATCTCGTTCAGTCAGTTGCCACCTTCCAAATTTTCTTGGCATAAATGAGTGATCACCTCCAGTGTTGCATCCATTTGAAACATCTCTATTGATATTCCGCCAATGCACCAATGCCGTCAGTGCAACTTGACCATCTTCCTTCACTACTATCAGTTCTTGATCATATGCTACCTCCTGAAATGGTTGAATGTCGATCAATTCCTTTTTGGTACAGTGACTCTCTGTATTTCTTATATCTTCTTTTGATGCTTCCTGTGTCATTCAATATTTTGCCCATGTTGTTGTTAGGTACTGTCAAGTTGGTTTCAACTTACAGTGACCCTAGGTATAACAGAGTGAAACACTGCCTGGTGCTACACCAACCTCATAATTGTTGCTGTGCTTGAGGTCATTGTTCCAGCTACTATGTCCGTTCATCTCAATGGGGGGCTTTCCCTTTTTCGCTGACTCTCTACTTAACCAAACCATGATATATCCTTCTCCAGGGACTGGTCCCTCCTGATAACATGACCAAAGTACGAGAGACAAAGTCTGGCCATTCTCCCTTCTAAGGAACATTCCAGTTGTACTTCTTCCAAGACAGATTTGTTTGTTTTTCTCACAGTCCATGGTATATTCAATATTCTTTGCCATACCATAATTCAAATGCATTAATTCTTCTGCAGTTTTCCTTATTCATTGTCCAGATTTCACATGCATATGAGGATATTGAAAAGACAATGGCTTGGGACAGGTGCACCTTAATCTTCAAAGTGACATGTTTGCTCTTTAGTACTTTAATGAAGTTTTTTGCAGAGATTTGCCAATGCAATATAGTTATTTGATTTCATGACTGCTGCTTCCATGGGCATTGATTGTGGATCCAAGTAAAATGAAAATCTTTGACAATTTCAGTCCTTTCTCTGTTTATCATGATATTGCTTATTGGTCCAGTTGTAAGGATTTTTGTTTTCTTTATGTTGAGGTATAATCCATACTGGAAACTGTAGTCTTTGATATTCATCCATAAGTGTTTCAAGTCTTCCTGCCCATAGAATCCTTCATTAGTGCAAAGAGGCTTGAATTTTTTCTTCCGTTCTTTCAGTTTGAGAAATGATGAGTATGTACTTTCCTTTTGGTTTTCTAAGTCCACATCTTTGCATATTTCATTATAATACTTTACTTTATCTTCTTGGCCTGCCCTTTGAAATCTTCTGTTCAGCTTTTTTTTTTTTTTTTTACTTTACCATTCCTTTTAGTTACTCGACATTCAACAACAATTTTCAGAAGCTCTTTTGACATCTGTATGGGTCTTTTCTTTATTTATTTTATTATATTATTATTATTGTTGTTGTTGTTTTTGTTTTTTCTTTCCTTCATCTTTTTTTTTTTATTGAACTTTTGCTTTCTTCATGTGTGATGTTCTTAATGTCATACCATGTCTTGTCTGGTCTTCTGTCATTTGTGTTCAATGCATCAAATCTATTCCTGAGATGGTCTTTAAGTTCAGGTGGGATATAGTCAAGGTTGAACTTCAACTCTTATGGACTTGTTTTAATTTTCTTCAGCTTCAACTTGAACTTGCATATGAGCAATTGATGGTCTATTCTTCAGTTGACCACTGGCCTTGTTCTGCTTGATGATATTGAGTTTCTCCATCATCTCTTTCCACAGATGTATTTGATATAATTCCCATGTATTCCATTGAATGAGGCCAACGTGTATAGTTGTCATTTGTGCTGTTGAAAAAAGGTATTTGCAATGAACAAGTTGTTGGTCTGGCAAAATTCTGTCATGCCATCTTAGCCATAATATCTATCACAAAGACCACATTTTCCATCTACTGATCCTTCTGTTTTATTTCTAATTTTCACATTCCAGTCACCAGTAATTATCAATGCGTCTTGATTGCATATTTGATCCATTTCAGACTGCAGAAGTTGGTAAAAATCTCTAATTTCTTCATCTTTGGTCTTAGTGATTGGTGTGACAATTTGAATAGTCTTCCTTGTAGGTGTATGCATCTTATCTTATCACTGACAGTGTTGTTCTTCAGGATAGATATTGGAATGTTCTTTTTGACAATTAATGTAAAACCATTCCTCTTCAGTTTGTCATTTCCAGCATAGACCATATGATTGTCTGGTTTAAAATGGCTAATATCAGTCCATTTCAGCTCACTAATGCCTAGGATATTGACCTTTATGTGTTCTATTTTGTTTTTGACAACTTCTAATCTCATAGGCTCCTGTGATGGTTAAGTTTGTGTGTCAACTTGGCTGGGCCTGGTTGAGTGTCTGGGCAGCTGGATGTAGTATTCCCCATGATGAGACTTACCAACTCCATGGTGGAATCTACCGTGAGCAGGTGAGTAGCTGCCTTAGGGATGTGGTCTTCTTCCTGTATATAAGGAGAAGGCTTGAGGAATGGTCTCTAGCTTATGGCATGCTTGAGCCCTGCAAGTAGCCATGTCGTTGTTCAACAGACTGCCATGCTCTACTGACCTTGGGACTTTCAATGGACTTGAATTAATGGCCTGCTATGTGGTTTGGTAGCATTGGGACTGCCTTTTTACTTGTCAACCTTGGGTTTGTCAGTCTCAGCAGCCAGTAGCTGCCTGAATGAAGAGATGCCTCTAGCTCCAGTGGGCAGGGAGCAGGAGGCAGAACTGAAGCCCAAGGTTGAAGGGCTTTCACCCAGCCCCTAGAGCCTGACACTTTGAATTCAGACTTAAAGCCTCCACAACTGTAAGAGAATAAACTCCTGTTTGTTCAAGCCATCTCGTTTGTGGTATACACTTGTCAGAGCAACACTAGGTAACCAGAACAGCTCCTTAAAAGCAACACATACAAAACTGGACATAACTTCATTCAGGATCTTCTTCTCTTACTCAAATACTATCTCAAGGAAAGGGGCTGCAATCTACCTGTTGCCCAAGCCAGAAATCCTTCCCACCTCTCTTTCCTTCATTCATACATTCAGTCAATTACTACTTCCATTCAATCTTACCTCTGACAATTCTTGAATCCATGCACTTCTTTCCATTCCCTTTGCCATTGCCCTAGTTCAGGTCACATGGATATTAACAAATAATTTTTTAAAACACATTTTATTGAAATATAATTTATGTACAGTGAAATACACAAAACTAAAATGACATGGGTCAATGCATTTTTTTTTCTCCAGTGTACCTTCCCTTCCCCTCCTACCTCTGGTAACCAACAAAGAACTTTTCCTTCCATATATAAACCTTCCCTTGACTTTTTACAATAATGAACTAATACTATATTTGTCCCTCTGTGATTGACTTATTTCACTCAGCATAATGTCCTCCAAGTTCATCCACGTTATGTGGTGTTTTACAGATTCTACATTATTCTTTAGTGTTGCATAGTATTCCATCATGTGTTTGTACCATAGTACTGTTGTTAGGCACCTAGGTTGTTTCCATCTTTTTGGTATTGTAAACAGTGCTGCAATGAACACAGGTATGCATATATCAGTTCTTCTCCTGGCCCTCACTTCTTTAGTATATATACCTAGTAATGGGATTGCTGGGTCAAATGGTGTTTCTAATTCCAGCTTTTTAAGAAATTGCTATACTGTTTTCCACAGTGGTTGTAATAACAAATAATTTTGATATCTCTTCTTGGGTGCCAGTTGCTGTTCCCCAAAAAATAAATAAATAAAAAGCTTTCATACATTTCTTCCTTAAAGGTTGATACCTATTCTAGGAAGTTAGTACTATTAATGGCCTCATTTTGCAGTTATGGAAATTGATGTAAATTGCCTAAGCTGGTAAGTGTTAGATCTGGGTCTTAAACCTTTATCTCTCTAATGCCAAAGCTCTAGCCTTTAATCATTACATTAAAATAAAAATATTAACTGGTGCTGTGTGCTGCCTATCGGTCTTGCCCCTTTAAATCCATTCTCCACACTGCAACCTAGGGATTTCTTAAAACCTAGAAGTCTTACCTTATATCGTAGAGTTAAAACCCTTCATTGTTTTCCTTTTGTTCTGGGATACAGAATAAACTTGTTAATCATGATATGGACCACCTTAACCTTGCGGGTCTCTTTTCTTGCTGGTATCACCCTTGGTTTCAGTCATACTGAACATTTGCAGTTTGCAGGTGGTATCTTGCAGTACCTCCCATTTATATCTCCTTTTTCCTCTGCCTGGCGAATCTTTCCCCCACCTCCACCCAGCCAACTCATCGTCACACTTCAGTTCTCAGTTCAGAAGTTTCAACTCTAAGAAGCTCTCTGTGACCATTCCTGCTCCTCAAATACCATGTATTTTCTGAAGATATCATTGTTACTCTGCATTGTAAGTGCCTGTTTATTTGTCAAGGAGTCCTGGTGATGAATGGTTAAAGAGCTTGGCTGCTAACTGAAGGTCAGAAGTTCAAACACACCAGCTGCAACACAGGTGAAAGAAGTAGCAGTCTGCTTCCTTAAAGATTATAGACTTGGAAAGTTTCCAATGGAACCTCTATGGGGCAGTTATACTCTGTCTTATAGGGTCACTATGTGTCAAAATTGACTTAATAGCAATGGATTTTTGGATCATTTGTCTGTTGGGAAGGACTGCTTCTGTTTTGTTCAGTGTTGCACTTTGTCTTCAACTGGGTTTCCTTGAGGCAGAGCCTGAGACAGGGATTCTTACTTGATTTTTTTTTTTTTTTTGCTGCTCTCAGGTGAAACCTATAGAGGTATGAGGGAAATAAGGCCCAGGAGAATATCAGTGAAGCTGTGGGTTGAGTTGACAACTAGCCTCAACCTGATCTCAGGGGGAGCTCTAGAACTTGAATGACACCATGGAGTTTTCCTGCCTTGAGACAAGGAGATGAAGCTTTTAACTCAAATCACCAATGTATATGGTATGTGGGGAGTCAGGGCAACTTCCCAGACATCACTGGGTGAAGTACCTCCAAGTACCTCCTACCTACTGGTTTCCAGAGAAAGATGTGGCTTGAGTCCTTAGCAGCTGGAAGACCAATGCACTACGAAGTAATAGGATCTGGGCCTTCAACAGGATCTACTGTACATTCCAGCAACTAGAACATAATCTACCACATCAAACTCAATAAATGTCAAAGGAATAAATGACAATGGTTTCTCATTCATCTCTCTATTTCTCATTTATTCCTGGCTTAGTGATTTTCTAGGGGGTTTAGTCTTCTTTTCAATCTTGATTTTTTTTTAAGTCCTCTAATTTTTTTTCCCCCCAATCTCTCCTGTACTCTAATTTTATAGTTTTCCAAACTTGGGCAGCTCTCATTTCTCACTCCGTGTGTTTCGTTAAGTGCTAAACAAACACCTGAGTGAACATTAATATTTCTACAACTTAATTAGTTGTTAAAGATCTAACTGGGCCCCAGTCAGAATATACACATCTCTTCAAATCAAGCAGGATATGAGGAGAAGGTTCTGTCATTCCAAAAATTATAGGCAAATTTAATGTTTTTTTTTTTTAAAAAAAAAAAAACAGTTGTTCAGAAAAATTTGCTCCAGCATATCTACATATATCATATTTGAGGATCTTCCCAAATGTGAGGATCAATTCTACATAATTTGCTTATGGGTTATCCAGGCTTAGAGCACTTGTCTAGCAGTTAGCTGCTGCCTGTTCTGGTGAACTACCATCAGCAAACTCACCCCCACCTCTCATTACTGGAAGCTAGAGAGAGTCCCGTGGAGGGAAGGAGAGTTTTCACCACAAGAAGGTTCCCTTCTACTCAAGTGGATCTAGGTGCTGACTTTCTTTACTCCTCAGGGAAATTTCCTTTCTGGGAGAAATTCAGCCCAACCAGACTCAGCCAAGTGTTAAGAGCCTTAAGGGTAGAGACCGGATCTTGTTCACCTTTACATAAAAACTAATAATATTTCACACTTGACTGTTTAAAAGTGCTTTGACATATAATATTTCATATGATCCTCACAAATATCCCAATGAGAAAAGAATTATTGTTCCCATTTCACCCATGAGGAAACTGAGACACCTGGAGGTCAAGTGACTCACTTAAGGTCACATAGCTAATAAATAGCAAAGCCACAATTTAAACTAGCATTTCTGATCCCAAATATGACAGTCTTTTCAGAGCACCCTGCTGTGCAACACAAGACCTGGCATGCCATATGCCCTCATTAGTTGTTTGTTGAGTTGAATTACCTATGACTTCTATTATTCATGTCCAGTGCTCCCCTTCTTTAGTGTAGATAACAAGGAGTGGATGATGGGCTAGTCTATGTCAGCTAAAGCATTGTGCCAATGAGGTCAAGGGCAATTCCCAGAAGACTAGTTACTTTTGTCTCAAGACCACAGCAAGGCCACTTAGTTTCAGTGGTGCACACCACCTCTAATAAGCCATTTTTCCTGAGTGCCATAGAGCAACACTAGGGAATAAATAAAAGAGTTTGGATAAAGAGGGTTACAGCTCCTCAAAGAAAAATGATAAACTTTCACATCAAAATAAAAAGAGGACCAGCACAAATATTTAGCAAATACTAAAACAATAACAACGAAGGAAGCGATAATACAATTCATAAACAAAACAAACTCAGCATAGAAAATAATATGGAATAAAAAATCGACACCACGAAAAAGCATATAACAAAAATGACAGCAACAAATTCATACTTGTTGATAATTACATATCTGGCAAGGGACTTATCTCTAAGATTTATAGAAAACTCCAATACCTTAACAGCAAAGGGATTAACAATCCAATTGAAAAATGAGCAGAAGATATGAATAGACACTTCACCAAAGAGGATATTCAGGTGGCTAGCTAATACATGAAAAGACACCCACAATCATTGGCCATCAGAGAGATGCAAATCAAAACAACAATGAGATACCGTCTCACCCCAGCACTGATGGCAAGGTTCAATGAGACAGAAAATAACAAATGCTGGTGGAGATATGGAGAGATTGGGACTCTCATACACTGCTGATGGGACTATGAAGTGATACAACCACTGTGGAAAGCAATATGGTGATTCCTTAGAAAGCTGGAATTGGAGACACCATTTGACCCAGCAATCCCATTCCTAGGTATATATCCTAGAAAGGTGAGAGCCAGGACAGGACAGATATATGCACACTCATGTTCATCGCAGCATTATTTACAATAGCTAAAAGATGGAAACAACTTACGTGCCCTTCAGTGGAAGAGTGGATGACCAAATTATGGTACATACACATAATGGAATGCTATGCTGCACTAAAGAATAATGTAGAGTCTGCAAAACACAGCATAATATGGGTGAACTTGGAGGACATTATGCTGAGTGAAATAAGTCAATCACAGAAGGACAAATGTAGTATTAGTTTGTTGTTGTGGAGGATTAAGGAAAGGTTTATATATGGAGGGAAACTTTCTTTGTTGATTGCCGGGGTGGGAGGGGAGGGGAAGGAACACTGCAAAAAATAAATAAATAAATACATTGACCCATGTCATTTTAGTTTTGTGTATTTCACTGTACATAAATTATATTTCAATAAAATGCATTAAAAAAGGGGGGCGACATCCATCACTAATTCTAGGGGTGTGGCAAAGAAAATCTTATTACTTTCCTTTTTTCCTTAGGAGGAGGGATTAAGAATTACTAGAGTTACTCATAGAAGGTCAATATTTGTTGGATCAAATTCAATGGCTTAAGTGGATCTAGCCAGAAAGGTTTCATGAAGAGGAGGTATACCAGGATGAACAAGAGCAAGGGTACAGGAAGAAATGACCAGCTGGGAAGTCCAATCCAGTAGATGTCAGGCCTTCAAACAGAAGGTCACAAGATACATTGTCTGGTAGAGATAATGTGAAGATTTTGAAGAAAAGTGTCCAGCACTTTTTCCACTGACAAATGGGTGTTTGTTGCACATGAGATGCATTGACTGGGAACTTAAGAAGGTAACAAGCTGATTATGGGTCAGATTCCTTTGGAAAACTTCATGGGAGAGTACTAAACTGGGCTTTGAGAGATCCGTGAGATCTGAATCTGAGGGGAGTGAAAAGAGTATTAATCTTCTAAAACCAATGCCTCATCTGTCATCCTCGGGACCAACTTTTTAAGTCAGTCATTGCTGCAGCCACCAGTTTCCAGCAAGCGAAAGCTGATGGCACTGAGCCAAAAAACCAAACCAAACTCACTGCTGTCGAATCGGATCTGACTCATAGCGACCCCTCCTCAGGTTTCCAAGGTAGTATTACTACAGAAGTAGATTACCCAACCTTCCTTCCAAGGAGTGGCTGGTGGGTTTGAACCACTAGCCTTCTGTTTAGCATTCAAATGCCTTAGGCACGATGGCACCAGAGCTCCCAATAGTACTGAGAACCACTAGCATTTTGTTCCCTGGCTTCTTTGCCACCACTGCCTGCAGGAACCTACTCAACCATTCTGATATATATGCAAACCTGGAAGTGTGAGGATGTTAACACCCAAAGAGCAATATTGCATCAATGGGGAACAAAAACTGTGCTGACAAATCTGAGATGGATTTTATGTGATGTATTCTGCACGGCTCTTCACAGGATCCCAAGTGAGACTGAGCTATGGTTGTTGCCACAGTGGTGATCAGATAAAAAGTAATCATAGATTGGCTTCCTCTTCTTCCCTGTCTCAACCTTTGCAGACTCCAGATCCCTAATGTTATGTCTTGTATCACTTCCAAAATCAACTACCTGCATATATGCCCTTATTTTAGGGGGAGCCTGGACTACAATGATGAATAAATTTGTTCTTTTCCTCCTACTTCCCTGGGGCAAGAGAAAGTCAGGAAATATGGCACAGGGCATTGGGGTGTGATTTCTCTCTAACATGTCTCTCAGGCATCCAAGCAGCTCCATAGGGGACAGAGGTGGTTCAGTGGTAGAATTCTCACCTTCAATGTGGAAGAGTGGAGTTCAATTCCCAGCTAATGCACTTCAAGTGCAGCCACCACTATCAATGGAGGCTTATGTGTTGCTGTGATGCTGTAGGGGTTTCAGGGCAATGTCCAAACTTCTAAACTATATGGACTAGGAAGAAAAGCCTGGTGATCTACTTCCAAAAAATTGGCCTCATTGAAAGCCCTATGAATTACAATGGTCCAATCGTGTTGTGCAAGGGGTCTTCATGAGTTGGGGACCAACCCAACAGCAGCTAACAACAACATGGAGTCTTCACTTAGAGCCACTCCCTTCAGCCAAGAGGATCTTCAGAGTGTGCCTTAAGGCCTGAGTGCTGGGGAGCCAAGCCCTCGCTCCTCCACTCTCAGATGTCTGTGAATGCTGAAAGGGTTTCTGGCATTCCCAGACCCCAGGAGGTGTGGGTGGAGAGAGCCAGCACTCAGCATTCCTGTGATATCCTTTATGACACTCCTACATATATCTTCCTGGGACCCCCAGCTCATCCCAGGTTGGCACTTGCTCAAGGTACAGATACTCAGCTTCCCAGACAATTCAACCCCATAAAGTCCTCCACAGGAGCCATGCCCAGAAGGGCTATTTATTAGGCAGGCTTGCCTTGATCTCAGCAATAGGCCTGACTCTTTCTGAATGCAGACCATGTTGAGTTTTGTGCTTTACAAGTAAAGTGTGGTAACAAGAACTTGGACAGGATCTAAAACAACCAAAGAGATACAGGTTGGAGAACCAGATCTAGACTGAATGCTTAGAGGAGCAGGGAAGATTTCATTTGGTGAAAGAGAAAGATGTACAGGGTAGCTCAAACCAGGAGAATAGAGGTCATATCGGAGAGTTAGATGAGACAAGACCTCCTCCTTGTAAAGGCTGGGAAGGCCTTGAATTTAGGGAAGGTGGGGTGGGAAGATTCCTGGGAAGAGTGGAGGAGGAAGGATTACTAAATAGTTTTCCTTGGTGATATTAAAAAGAGCAAAAATAGGATGAGTAAAGGTATGCACAGTCAGTGATGGTGGTGGGTTCTGTCCTCTCAGTAATCTTTCCAGCCATGAGGGCCTCATCAGAGCTAAATTCTACCTTGGAGCACTTGAAGAACAGGAACATGATAAGGAAAAGGAGAGGGGATAAAGAACATGATGCTGGAACCAGATTCTCAAGATTTGAATCCTGACCCAGCCACTTCCACCACTATAACCTTGACAGGTTATTGAAGTTCTCCATGCCTGTCTGTTCCTCAGTTTCCTCTTTCGTAAAATAGGGATAATAACAGTATTAAAACAAAACAAAACTCACTGCCATCAAGTCGGATCCGACTCACAGCAACCCCTCCTTGGGTTTCCGAGGTGGTATCACTACGGAAGTAGATTGCCCAATCTTCCTTCCGAGGAGTGGCTGGTGTCAAAATTGTGGTGAGGATTAAAACAAAGTTAATGTATGAGAAGTGCATAATACAGTGTTTGGCTCTATTATTTATTAGCTACTGTGATCATTAGGAGCTCTGGTAGCATAGTGCCTAAGGCACTTGACTGCTAACCAGAAGGCTGGCGGTTCAAACCCACCAGCCACTCCTCGGAAGGAAGGTCAGGCAATCCTACTTCCAATAGTGATACTGCCTCGGAAACCCAAGGAGGGGCTGCTATGAGTCAGGGCCGACTCGACAGCAAGTAACAACAACAACAAGAACATTGTGATCATTGTGAGGATTAATTGACAAAATGCAGAAAAATGCTCAGCATGTCATGTTTTCTTTTATATACTTCTGAATTGGCCAATCTGATGCTAAAATGCAGTCAGGTATAGTGTGATTAAATATTTTTAAAACAATTTATTGTGCTAAATATGTATAATATAAATGCAGCCATTTTAACCATTTTTAAGTGTACGAGTCAAGGGCATTAATTACATTCACAATATTGTGCAAGCTTTACCAGTATCTATTTCCAGAACTTAAAAATAGTTAACTCATCACCTGCCACATTGCAAGCCCTCCCTAAATGTTAGCTATTATTACTATTGTTATTGCTGTTGTTGTATTAAGAAAACTATTTTGATCTCCTTAGGTCTGCAGGCTGGTGATAAGGCAGAAGTTTTGTCCTCAGGGTCAGCTTAGAATAGGAGCAGGCACTGACAGGGGCTAACTGAGGAAGGATCCTCGGAAAAACTGCTATTGGCATTGAATAGAATGAGAGTCCAGGGAACTCCAGCTGGTTGTAATGTTTAGCCGCAGGCTACAGAAACAGACTTGAACAAGAGCGGAACAGGATAAAACAGCTAGTGAAGAAGCACATACATTGGGTGGAACTGGCTGGAATACATCAGACCAATTTCTTCCTCTATTGTAGTTTGTTACTTCCCTTCCTAGTCAGAAGGGCTAGTTCAATTCTTCAAGCATTATTTATGCAAATTGTACTTTTTTTTTTTTTTCCAGCTCTGTGATCACAGTCGTGGGGTTGGGGTGGGAAAGAAGAAGACAGCCCTTGCTCTTGGGTTTACAACTGTTTGCATAGAGAACACGTTAGATAATACAGTCAGATTATATATAAATATATTCCTTAGTGGACAAAAGACACAATGGGTATAATAAGTTAAGACAAGAAAGACATCAATCTGCTTGTTGATTCTTGCATACATTCATTTAATCAGTTGCCATGGAGTCGATTCTGACTCATAGTGACCCCATGTGTGTCAGAGCAAAGCTGTGCTCCACTGGGTTGTCAATGGCTGATTTTTCGGAAATAGATCGCAAAGCCTCTGGGTGAACTAGAAATGCCAACCTTTCAGAACAGAGTGCATTAACTGTTTGTGTCATTCAGGGACTCCATACATTTGTACTGAGGTGTTGTTTAATAGACCCTTAGTAGTCACCCACTGTGTTGGGGGTTGTAAAGGACAGGGAGCTCAGGAAAGAAGCTCTTTCTGGCCCTCAAAGAGCCTGTACTTTAATAAGAAAATGATGGTGATCTGTATGAGAATAGTGCCCGTACAAGATAGAACAAGATACTGCTGCAGTCAAGGTACAGTAAATTACTTAGGATGGCTCTTCTAGCGATGGTCCTTGTGGCACCCACCAGACGATTGGTGGAACTATGTAAGTGTGAGGTGCTTGTGGCCTACCAAGGGTTTAGAGAGCTTGTTAGTAATGTAAATGAGGTACATAGCACTCTTGTTGGGGCGGGGCCATGCAAATACAGTGTATAGAACCCTAGTGTGGGGATTGGTCAGTTTTGTCATTCCACTAGGCTTAAAATGAGCCCTCCCAGAGGCAGAAGGGAAAGCTCACTACCATCAAGATAAAGAAGACCCAGGAGTGGAGCACAGGACCCAAGATCACTGCTGAGACAATGGCTGGAAGATGGCAACAACAGAGACAGCAGAACTGAGAGACTGGCATGAGACAGAATAGCGGGCTTGCTGGCTCACGGAGGGAGAAAGCTGAGTGCCTTTGGACATGAGGCTTGCTTGCAAAGTGGGGTACACCTAGGCGCACCTATTGGCAGAGCTAAAAGAGCTTTGTCACACTTGCCCAAGCAGGGCAGTGGTCAGGTTGAGAAGCCAAGGGCCAAAGGCCAAAGAGAAGCATGCCTGAGGGCATGGCTGAGGGATGCTGTCCTAATTGAAGAATTGTATTCTGAGTGCATTCCTGAACCTGTTACTTCCCTAATAAACCCCACAATCTAAGCATTGTCTGTGGATTAGTTCTCTGTGGCCATTGCAACAAATTAATGAACCTAGCAGAGAAGTAGAGAATGCTGTGGGAGGAATGGTTGCTGACAGAATTGGTAAAAAGTTTGGAGGGTAGTGACCTGTCTGACTTCTGCCTCATAATAATCAGTCTGTCTTCCCCTTGTGAAGTTAGAGGAGGTCCGTGAAGGACACTGCCTCCATGACCTTTTTGCAAGAGGCAAATACTTACTTGGTGTAAACATTATCAAAGTTGCCTAGTTGAGTCAATCTGGCATGACTTTATGAGGATGGTGGGACTTGATCTAGGCCTTGAAGACTTAGTATTATCTACACAGATGGAGATGAGGATTGGAATCCCAAGCAAGAAAGTAAGAAGAGGAAACTCACAGAAACAGGGATGAACATGGCTTGTCTGTGACAGCTTATTGACATCAATCCATTGAACAAACTTTTTTTAAAAAAATATATATTATGTGCCTGAAAGATGAACAAGACATCATTCTTTCCCTCAAACAATTTGTAGTCTAATGGGGGAGGTAGACACAAAAAGAAAAAATATATATTACAGTATAGTAAGTGTAACAATGGAGGTCTGTATAAAGTAGAATGCAAAAGGGTGCCATGACCTCTGGTAATTGGTAATGAGGTGGGGGCTTAGTAGGTGACAAGGGAGCTAAAAGCGCTACAGGCACAGGGGACAGCATATGCACAGCCTCCTTAGGAAGCACGTTGAAGGGGAGTGAATAAGGACAGACAAAGAGTGATGGGAAAGAAGTACACAGGGAGAGATCACATCATAAAGCCACTTACTTGGAGGACATTCCAGGGAATTTGAGCTTTATCAGGGAGCTGGATAACCAGTGAAGGGTTAAAGGGAAACAATTTACCACAATTGGAAAGGTAATGATAGCAATCTCTTACATTATTTAGAGCCAACCACGGTTTGTAAATACTGAATCCTCCCAATAGCCTTTATCATCCCCAGAGAGATGAAAAATAAAACTTGCTCAAGATCACTCATCTAGTACAGAGCAGAATGAGGATTTTCTGTCTTCAAGACCATACTTTAACCCCTGCATTCTGCTACCTCTGTGATTGTAGTGTGGAGAGGGGGTCAGAGGCTAGAGGTGAGGAAGAGGAAGGTACTATTCAGGATAAATGAAAACAAGACAAGGGCACAAAGTTAGGAAAACATCTTAGTCACAACCAAACGCCTTAAGGGATTGAGTCGGGGGGTATGGAGGCTCAGGACCATGCTCTCATGGGACATTTAGGCCAGTTGTCATAGTCCATAAAGACAATGTTCTACATCCTACCTTGGTGAGTAGTGACTGGGGTCTTAAAAGCTTATGAGCAGCGATAAGGTGAATCTATTGTTCTCTCCCCTTGCAGAGCAAAGAAAAGTGAAGAAAATCAAAGACACAAGGAAACGATTAGTCTAAAAGACTAATGGAACACATGAATCCCACCCTCCACAATCCTGAGACCAGAAGAACTATATGATACCTGAGCACCATTGCTGACCACTCTGAAAGGGATCACAATAAAAGGTCCCAGATAGAATGGGGAAAATGTGGAACACAACACAAAATCATAAAACAAGGCTTGCTGATCTAATGAAGACTGATGGAACCCCTGAGACTGTGGCCCTTGGACACCCTTCAAGCTAGGAACTGAACTTGGGCCCCATGACTCAACTGGCAGCCTAACATAGACAGGCCTATAAGGTGAACAGTAATATTAGGAGGATATGCACTCATTAGAACAGTCAAGCACATGAGATTAAGAGGACAGAATTTGCCCAAGGATAGAGCTAGGAAGGTAGGAGGGAATGGGAGGGAAGGATGAAGGGAAGGAGTAGGCACAAGGAGGAAGTGGAAAGAATGCTGTTACTATGTGGGAGGTGCAGTAAAGTTTACAAAACAGAATGTGCATGGAGTGTTGAATGGAAAACCCATTGCTCTGTAAACTTTTACCCCAAAATCACAATTAAAAAAAAAAAGAGAGAGAGTTGAAGCAGTGGCAGTGGGAATCAGAGAAAGAGACAGAGTGCACAAGTATTCAGGCAGTAGACTCTATTGAAAAGAACCCTGGTGGTGCAATAGTTAACCGCTTGACTGCTAATCAAAAGGTTGGTGGTTGGAACCCACCTAGCCATTCCATGGGAGAAAGACCTGGTGATCTGGTCCAATGAAGATTACAGCCTATGAAACCCTATGAGGCAGTTCTACTCTGTAACACATGGTGTTACTATGAGTCAGAATCGACTCAATGGCAACTGACAACAACGACAGGCTCTATTGGACTTTGTGATTGGTTAGATGTGGGGAGAAAAGGAGACGAGGACTGGAATGACTTTCAGGCTTCTGCTCATGTAACTAAGTTTCTTGTGGGGTGATGAACTGTGAGTGGGACTATAGCAAGGAAAGGGGGTGAGTATGGAGATGATGAACTGAGGGAGCTGGGGGACATTAGAGTGGAGATCTTAGTGAGCTGGGGGATGGACAAAACTGGAGCTCAAGAGCCAGGCCTGGGCTGGAGGGAGAGGGAGATCTGGCTGAAGCACAGGATTTCTAAGTGTGTAAGATTGGCTGATCAGATTGTAGAGAGCCTAGATGATAGGAAAGCACATTAGACTTGAGTTTGAAGACAATGAGTAGAGACCCTTTGATTAGGGAAGTGACATGGTCAAAAACAATTCTTTAATTGTCAAGACTCAAATTGAAATATTCAAGAACTAAAATAAAACTCTATTTCAAGCACCCATTCCACTATGTGGTGCTAAGAATACCTCAGGTAAAGCATCAGCCAGCACCCTATCCTCGGGGCAGACACCAAGTTCTGTGGGGCTTAGCAAGCATTGGGCTGGGAAGCTGGTCCACTGTCATTGTCACCCAACCTGCTGGCACCCCTGAGACACATCCAGTCCTGAAAGGAGCAGGTCATGGCCATGGGTTCCTTGTCAAGACATCAAGGTGTTTCCTGGTCTAGGAAAGTTAGGCCTCACAGGCACTTATCTCTTTTGTCTTGTCCCTTCTACCATGTGGTGACTAGAAGGAGAAGGATGAAAAGTTGGGATAATGTCTTAAAATATTACCCTGCCACACATAAAAAAGACCATGTTTACTAGTCTGATAGAGCCTGGTGGAACCCCTGAGACTATAGTTACTGTTCAGGTCTGGAATTGAACTCACTCCTGCGGCTTCCAGCCAAATGATAGATAGGCATATAGGGTGAACATTTACATCAGGTAGATACACTCCTTAGAGCATCAATCATAGGAGAACAGAAGGGGAGAATTTGCACAGGGAGATAGCTCAGGGGGCAGGAATGCATAGGAAAGGACACAGGAAAGAGGTAACAACAGGGAGGGAGTGGTAAGAGAGCTGTTACATTATGGGGAATTGCAGTCAATGTCATCAAACAAAATGTGTATGAAAAATAAATTGCTCTGTAAACTTTCACCTAAATCACATTAAGAATTTAAAAAATAAAAATAACCCTATGGAGCAGTTCTATTCTGTATATAGAATATATAATGTATATTCTATATACAGTATATAGAATATATATAGAATATGCAGTTCTATTCTGTATATAGAATATATATATATATATATATATATATATATATACACACACACACACACACACATACATACAAACACACACACACACATATATATATATATATATATATTACCCTGACACATAATGAAAATCATGTTTTGGGAAAACCAGTCCCCAATACTGCACAGGGTCTAATGCAGTGGGGCAACACAAAGACCACTGCAGTAACAGCAGGGTTGTGCCAGTTTTCTTAACTAGCTACTGTTGAGTCAACTCCAACTCATCAAGACTTCATGTGTGTGAGAGTATAATTATGCTCCATAAGGTTTTCATTGGCTGATTTTTCAGAAATAGATCTCCAGGCCTTTGTTGTGAGGTGTCTCTGGGAGGACTTGAACCTCCAACCTTTCAGTTAGCAGTGCATTAACCATTTGCACCCCGGACTATATAATTTATGATGTACTTTCACCTCTCACTTGATCCTCACAGTGACTTTGTGAGTTGGTCTTATTATCCCCATTTTAAAAGTAAGGCAACTGAAAGAAATTAAATAAATTAGATCAAATCACCCAGCTAGTGGATAGAAGAGTTTTGGCTTCAAACTTTGGTCTTCTGATAAAAACTTATAGGGGGAACAAAGAATCCCTCAGTCTTGTGCATTCATCACCCACTGTACTCTGTCCCACAACATCTAGTTGCCTCTCCCAGAATAAGGTGTTGTAAACATCAGAGCCTAAAGGTTTGTTTGGAAACTCTGCCTTCAGAGAAGATCCCACTGGGAAACAAGGCTGCACAGCCTGAAAGGATTCCTCTGAGCTTTGGAAGGGGCTTCCCACAGAGAGCAGCTCACCATCACACCACAGTGAGCCTTCCGCGGGGTCCTTGTGTAACTTCACTGTTGAGGTGCAGTAGAAAGCAAGCTTGGAAAACCGCCCTCTGGTTCATGCTGAATGAATCCCTGGTACACACTGTCAGAATTTAAGAGGCAGGTGTAGCTCCCCTGGCGCTTTGAATAGGAACTTGTTCAAATCATGTAGCTTCTCTAGGAACCGTTTTTCAAAGCAGTGGTTTATAATTTCTCATCTGTCACAGTTGTGAGGGGGTGGACTAGGAAGGAGGAAGAAGAACTGACGGAGGAGGTCAGGGAAGAGACACTGTCCTGGATTCAGAGCGGGAAGATCAAAGACAGGGGTGATGCTCAAACTGGTGATGAGAGGTCAGGAGTAAGTTGACTGGGAAAAAATGCCTGTGATGACAAAGGAGAGAGAAACTACATTTGGTAGGTGGAACCGTCTCTGTACAGAGAACCAGAAGAGGTTTCTATCCCCCCCAACCCCCTCCCACCACCACCATGATGATAGCTGGTATTTCAAGGCTTCCTGGCCCCCAAGTCTCCTCTCTAGGGACAGGTTATTGCTCATGTTTCCCAGCCTTCTCCTCCATCTGACCCACAGCACCCTATCCTCCCTCTCTTTCTATACCATCTGTACATTCACTCATCCTGGTTACCCTTCTGGATCCCTCTTTACCTTTGTTCCACCTCACTGATTCAAGTCAAATTTAAGTGCCAAACGCTCTCTGAATCCTGACCTGCACCCCCAGCCCACAGTGATTCCCATGGCCTAGTCCAGTAGTTCTCAAACTCCAGAGTGTGACAGAATCACCGAGAGGGCTTGTTAAAACACAGCTTGCTGAACTCCCCAGTTTCTGATTCAGTAGGTCTGAGGTGGGGCCTGAGAGTTTATATTTCTAACAAGTTGCCAAATGATGCTAAAGGCCGGGGACCACTGGCCTATGCCATTCCTTTGGCCTTAATCATGCATTGTCCTGTATTGATATTTGGAGTGTGCATATCTTGCCTCCCAGATGAATTCAAAGGCAGTAATGTAGTAGATACTTAACTATATTCCCCACGGTACATACAAGGCATACTTCAAGTAGGTAACCAAACCTAAAATAACTTAGAGGTAACCAATGCTGATAGCTCGTTGCATATTTTCTCAGATTTCTTCTATGCATATATTAATTTGCCTGTGTGGTTAGTTCTAATTTTAGGTAAAAATATGAAATGGGTAGTTTGCCCCCAGGAACCTCCCACTTTCCTCACCTCTATTCCTTGACAAATTTGTGAGCCACTCAGTTACATTTTCCTCCTTCAGGCTGACCCAGACACCCAGTAAACATATATTGGGGGCGGGGGGGAAACACCAGTTACCATCAAGACAACTCCAACTCATGGCAACCCATGTGTGTCAGGATAGAACAGTGTTCCAGAGACTTTTCAATGGCTGATGTTTGGTGGCACAGTGGCTAAAGCATTTGGATGCTAACCAAAAGGTTGACAGTTCAAACCTACCAGGTCCTCCAAGGGAGAAAGATGAGGCAGTCTGCATCCATAAAGATTTACAGCCTTGGAAACCCTCTGGGGTAGTTGTATTCTGACCTATAGGGCTGATATGGGTTGGAATTGACTCAACGACAATGGGTTTTGTTTTGTTGATTTTTTGGCAGTACATCACTTTCTTCTGAGGTACCTATGGGCAGACTCAAACCTGTAAATTTCCAGTTAGCAGCTTAGCACTTCGCACCACCACCCAAGGACACTTGAGAGAAACTAAAACCAAAAACCAAACCCACTGCCATCAAGTCAATTCAGATTCATGGCGATCCCCATTGGGTTTCTGAGGCAGTAAATCTTTATAGAAGTAGATTTGCCTGGTTTTCCTTCTGCAGAATACCTGGTGGGTTTGAACTATCAACCTTCTGGTTAGCACTCAAATGCCTTAGGCACTGCACCACGAGAGACTTATGTTGTTATGTGCCATCAAGTCGGACCCGACTCATAGTGAGCCCTCCTTGGGTTTCCAAGACAGTATCACTACGGAAGTAGATTGTCCCATCTTCCTTCCAGGAGTGGCTGGTGGGTTTGAACCGCCAGCCTTCTGGTTAGCAGTCAAGTGCCTTAACCACTTCACTACCAGAGCTCCCACACCACCAGAGACTAGAGCTGTTTAAATGCTGATGGAGAGAAGGCAATGGAGGGAGAAGGGTGGTGGTATTGGAAAGAGAGGGGAAAATGGACAGAGGGGAGTCTCTTAGGAGGAGGGTTGGTGGGACCCAGATCACAGGGAGGAGGATTAGCTTAAACAGGAGCAGGACACCTCGACCATTGTAGATGAGAAAGGAAAGGATGGGCTTAGATTCGGGAACAGTGAGGCTTTAGACTCTGGGTAACTTCTAGCTCTAACATCTTGTGATTACGTGAAATTAAATTGCCACTCTGTCAGTGGCTTAAAGTGTCACCTCTTCTTGGCAAAGCTTTAACCCAAAGAAATGAATCTTTCATGAGCAACTCAGGCTATGGAGGCCTGCCAGTGTTTCAGTGGGGCTTCCCTAGTGGTCCTGCATACCTACTACCCTGTCACACAAAGTGGGATTGGGAAAACGGGACAAATATGTCCAACTGTGACAATATAAGGACATAGGTAAGCTCACTGAGCTAATTCTTGAGTGCTGGAGCCAGATTTAGAATCCTGCTCTGCCTGACTTTTTTTCCAGTCACATCTCCCATCCATACTCATTCTCCAATGAGTAAGGGGGAAGTATGAAAAACAGCTTCTTCCTAACCCTTGGGATGCAGACTGGGGCTACCATGATCCATCCCAGACCCACAAAACCCCAGGCCACCCCTGGGACTCTGAGAAACACCTGATGATCATAGGGATAATAGCAAGAGTAAAAGCAAATAATCGAATGCCTCCTCAGTTAACTTAGCATGTAAAGTGCCGCATACATTGTAAGATACATAGTGCTTCTATAGAACCTGGGTCACAGGAAGCGTAAGTCCTCATCATTATCTTCCTCCTCCTCTTTCTCTTCCTCATCATTACTATGTGCCAGGCACCATGCCAAGTATTTTTATATATTTCTTATTTCTTAAAAGTATGTGTTCTTCCTGATTACAAAGTAATAGATGTTGTTGTTGTTGTGATGTGCTGTCGAGTTGGACCCGACTCATAGCAACCCCTCCTTAGGTTTCCGAGGCAGTATCACTACAGGAGTAGATTGCCCCATGTTCCTTCCGAGGAGTGGCTGGTGGGTTTGAAGGTCCAGCCTTCTTGTTAGCAGTCAAGTACCTTAGGCACTACACTACCAGAGCTCCCAAGTAATAGATAGTGAGTCTTAAAAAATCTTGACAAGAAATGCATAACCTTGAAAGTGCAAGTGTGGTGTGCTGCAAGAGGGGAAGCACCTGACACAGACTGCCTATGTTCACATTCTGGCTCTCTTGATATTGTATGATCTTGGACATGTCATTTAACTCTGCTGTGCCTCAGTTTCCTCACTTGTTAAATGGGGGTAATAATAAAAAATTCAAAACTTACTGCTGTCGAGTCAGATCTGACTTATAGCAACCCCTCCTTGGGTTTCCAAGGCAGTATCATTATGGAAGCAGATTGCCCAATCTTCCTTCCAAGGAGTGGCTGGTGGGTTTGAACCGCCAGCCTTCTGGTTATCAGTCAGATGCCTTCGGCACTACACCACCAGAGCTCCCAGGGCAATAATAGTATAATAGAATCCTAGGGTTTTGGGGAAATTAAAATATGAAGATACACACATAAAGCAGTTGGCATGGTGCTTGCTACATAGTAAGCAGTCAATATAAGGTGATTATTATTGATATTATTATTGCTGCTTTTTATAAATAAAGTTCTCCATAATCTATGCCTTGTTGTTGTTATGTGCTGTCGAGTCGGACCCGACTCATAGTGACCCCTCCTTGGATTTCTGAGGTGGTATCACTATGGAAGTAGATTACCCAACCTTCCTTCCAAGGAGTGGCTGGTGGGTTTGAACCTCCAGCCTTCTGGTTAGCAGTCAAGTGCCTTAGGCACTACACCACCAGAGCTCCTAATCTATGCCTTAGAAGTAACCAATGCTGATAGCTTATTGCATATTTTCTCAGATTTCTTCTACGTTGTTGTTGTTGTTGTTATGTGCCGTCGAGTCGGCCCTGACTCATAGCGACCCCTCCTTGGGTTTCCGAGGCAGTATCACTATGGAAGTAGGATTGCCCAACCTTCCTTCCGAGGAGTGGCTGGTGGGTTTGAAACGCCAACCTTCTGGTTAGCAGTCAAGTGCTTTAGCCACTATGCTACCAGAGCTCCACAATATATTAATATGTGTGTATGTGTGTGTGCATATGCTGTGGTATAAAACCAGTTGCCATGAAATTGACCCCAACTCATGCTGATCTCATATGTATCAGAATACAGCTTTGCTCCATAGGATTTTCAATGGCTGATTTTTCGGAGGTAGGTAGCCAGGCTTTTCTTCCAAGCTGCCTCAGGGTGGACTAGAACTTCCAACCTTTTGGTTAGCAGCTGAGTGCATTAACCATCTGTACCATATGTGTGTATACATACATAGATATATGCATGTGTGTGTGTGTGTGTGTGTGTGTATGGGTATGTAATTTCTAACAAAAATGGGAGGCAAAATCTTTATCTTTCACATACATTTTTCACTTAATAAGTATATGTGATTCTCAAAACAACTTTATATATACTGATACACTATTTTGTCTTTATTATACCCTCTTTGAAGGCTGCATCTTCCTATCCCAAATGTTCAAAGGAATCCTCTGGTGGCTGAAATATAGGGCATGGGTCAACGATTTAGACTTTGCAAACCGTACAGTCTCAGTCACAACGATTCATCTCTGCTGATGTAGCATGAAAGCAGCCATAGACAATAGATGAATGAATGAGTATGGGCATGTTTCAGTAAAACTTTATTTATGGACACTGCCATTTGAATTTCATATAATTTTCAGATGTCTTCTCATTTTTTTTTAACCATTCTTTAAAAATATTAAGTGTGACTCCATTTTCAGGAGGCTGTGCAAAAAAGAGGTAGGCTGTGCAAAAAAGAGGCAGCAGACCAGTTTTGGCCCCTGGATCATAGGGTGCAACCTAGCTTGCCATTCTAGAGCCTGGTCAATGATTAGAAAAGCAATGCAATGTAGAAATAACATCTTAATATAACCTTCCTATCTTCGTAGTAGGAGCTCTGGTGGTGTAGTGTCTAAGGCATTTGACTGCTAACCAGAAGGCTGGCGGTTCAAACCCACCAGCCACTCCTTGGAAGGAAGGTTGGGCAATCACTTCCATAGTGATACTGCCTTGGAAATCCAAGGAGGGGTATCCGACTCCACGGCAGTGTGTTTCATTTTTCATTTGTGTCTTCTCAGTAGGAAGTACCCTTTCCTCTGCTTGAGATGCCATTATACACCAAACTTGTTAAAACTCTACTTACACTCCAAGGTTTAGATCAAATGCCACATCCTCTCTGAAGCCTTCCCAAAGTTCCCCTGAGGAAACAAATGCTGTTCTCTCCTCAGTGCTCTCTTAGTACTTGTTTTACAGGACTATGTACTTTGTCTCCTACTAGAATCCCTATGAGATCTAAAATGCCTTTTGACTTCAATTTATTCCATGTGCATCCAGAACTAGTACAGTGCTTGGCAACCAAGGAAGGATGGATTGAACCCTGAGCTTCACTCTCCTTCTTCTGGATTCAAATAGAAAGAACCCTTTAGAATTAGACTAAGCAAAATATTCCCCTCTCCCCTAGAAAAAAAGTATGTGGGGGCACTCACACAACATCTTAAGATTTTGTTGTTGTTGTTTTTAGGTGCCATCAAGTAGGTTCTGACTCATGGTGACTCCATGCACAACAGAATGAAACACTACCCGGTCCTGCACCATCCTCACAATTGTTGCCATCCTTGAGCTCATCATTGCAGGCAGTGTGTCAATCCATCTCATTGAGTGTCTCTCCCTTTTTTGCTGACCCTCAACTTTACCAGCCATGATATCCTTCTTCAGGAACTGGGCCCTTCTGACAACATGACCAAAGTACATGAGACAGTCTGGCCATTTCGCTCCTAAGAAGTGTTCTGGCTGTACCTATTAAGATCTTAAGGAACCGAAATTTAGGAAGCCTATACTTAGAGCTGGAGTTTGGAAAACTGACTGCCAAGGAACTTCTTTTTTCCTTCCTTCCTCCTTTTCTTCCTTTCCTTTCCTTTCTACCTTCCTCCTCCTCCTTCTCTCTCTCTCTCTCTGTATATACATGTGGACTCTCACCTCTACCTCTTTGAGTAGGTCTATTTTGTTTTCTTTTTTTTCCTCAGCAGCCTCCCAGTTAATAGAGATCACCTAGCTTTCACAAATCCCAATTTTAAATTTTTGGGAGAGAGAATCTAATTGGTCAAAACAGTTGCATAATATAAACATTAAGTGCAGAAGCTTATCTAAGTGGTCAATGCAGGGATTATTCTCCAAGAATGGAGGGGTTGTGTTGGGAAGACACCTCAAAATACCTATAATACTTGCTGGTTTCATTTATATTGTCTTGACCTGTGTCTTGGTTACCTGTGTACCTCTTTCTCTTTTCCACTATCTCAATGGCATGCTCCTTTAGAACAAGGGAAGAGTCTTGCTCATTTTGTTGTCTCTAGTCCTAGCACAGTGTTTTGCCCTCAACAAGTAATTGTTGTTGTTGTTATTTGCCTTCGAGTCGGCCCCAACTCACAGCAACCCCTCCTTGGGTTTCCGAGGCAGTATCACTACGGAAGTAGGTTTGCCCAACCTTCCTTCCGAGGAGTGGCTGGTGGGTTTGAA